>NC_141073.1:14292867-14512867 GCF_041138505.1 Cibotium barometz
TACTGTTCTATTGCATCAACAGGTTGTGCATGTATTTCCTTGGAAGCGAGTGAGACTCATAAAGGAAGATCTTCTCACTAACTCTCCGGTATGGGTGGAGCTGTTTGATTTGCCTGCCTTCTTGTGGGGTGGCATCAATGATATAGCAGGCTCACTTGGGAAAGTGCTTTTCTCACCCTCAATTAACTCTCCTAACAGGAACAAGGTTTGTATCATGTGGAAGACAGATGAAAAATTCCCTTCCACATTAGAGATTGACATCGGAGTGGACAGGATTGTTATTTATTTGAAATGGGGATCTCTTACAGGAGCATGTTCTCATTGTGGTAATATTGGGCATTTCTCCAAAAACCGTCCTACTCTCTCAGCAGTTGACATAAAGCTCATTCCCAGTTATCCTGGAAGTAAAACGATGGTTCCTTCTGAGCACATCTTTGGGAAAACCCGGCTCCCTACGTCACAGCCTTCATCCCCTCCTTCTGTTCCTAGACAACAGGGGAGGCCTCCTATGCATGCTTCTCCTCATAAGGGACATATGAATCCGGTCAATCAGGCATCTGCATCAGTGCCTCCTTCTACTTCCAAATCACCTGACAAAGGGAAGAGGGCTATGGATTCTGATGGGTTTACCAATGTGTCGTACAGGAGAGCTCTTACTAAACCCCGAACCAGGTACTCCTTTTCCTCTGGCTATTCTAATTATAATAATTATGCTGCTCTTGCTCAGGATCTTGCGTTAGAGGAAACTATGCATACAAATAATAGCTCAGTTAATCTTGAGATTGTCATGAATGATTCAGAGCAGTGTAGGGAGCCAGGGGAGATGGTTCCAAATACCCAACTTGCATGAAGATTGCTTCCTTCAATGTGAAAGGCCTTCATAGTCCTGATAAATTGAAGGCTTTATGGAAATGGATTTTAGAGCAGGATTTTGATGTGGTTTGTATACAGGAACATAAGCTGCATGATAAGGCACACTCGGTGGGTCATTGTCATCAGTACTCTCTGTTTTATGGTGGTTCTCCTGATGGCTACTCTGGTACATTGACAATAGTAAAGGATAATCTTAATCCTACACTTCTCCTTAATCATGCTTCAGGCAGAGGGCTCTTTGTCTCATGTAGATATGATGGTATTTCTATCTCGGTTGGTAACTTTTATGAGGCCAATAATTCCAATGCTCGATGTCAGTTATAGGATTGGCTCTGTAGTGTTAATATGGTGGATGGTTTTCTCTGTGGGGATTTTAACATGCTGGAATTTTCTCATGATTCTGCAACTGGTGCAGGTGTTTTGTTAGCGGCAGAGAGAGATGTGTGGTAATCTGCAAGTGCTCATCTATGTTTACATGATATGTGGGTTCAGTGCCATGGTATGGATTGCTGCGGATACACTTTCCATTCCGTGTCTCACTCTAGAGCATGGTCAAGGCTGGACTGTATCTATGCTATGGGCCTTGACTGGCTGCCACCAGTATGTGATGTGCAGGTATGTAGCGCAATGCACCTTTCAGATCACTGCCCGCTACTCCTTCACATGGCTGTGTTTGGTTGGCAGCATGCTATGGGCGCTATGCATCAAAAACGGCTGCTTATGGTTAATAACACTCATCTTGGGCGGGGCCTTTTTCATAATACTATTATCAACTTACTGCAGTATATTCAATCGCAGCCCTTCAATAATTTGCAAAAGTGGCAGGCCTTTACTACTGAAATGCAGCATGTCATTCGTAAATGTGGCAAGTTTTATGCTCAGCAAAATCGCAATCATATTGCTCATGCTCAAACTGCTTTGGTTCGCCTTCGGGAAGCGGGTAATGTAAGGCTTCTAAATAAGCAGGAAGAGGCAGAGCTTAGAAGATAGGTTAAAATTTTGCAAGAACATGACACTGCAGAGGCATCCAAAGCGAGGTCTATGAAAACTTACTATATCGCGTGCGTTCAAGGCCTATTTTAAAAATCCCTTATCTGTGAATTTTTGAATGAATTTATGTATCCTTTTCTATTCAAATCTGTATTTTTTTTCCAAAATATAAAAAATAAATTCCCTATTTAAATATATTTTTGTAAGTTTTATATATTTAAAATATATTTCTATTGAACTCACCTGATAGGCAATTTTTTTGTAAGTGACCCCCCCGAGGGTAATCTTCAAAACTGGTTCCTCGGATGCCAATTTCTAGGGTTGATTTTCCTCCAAAATTCGTAAAACCTTCTCCACATCCAACAAATTGTTGCTCATATGTTGTTAAAAAAACTAGGATATCATCTTAAAATATTAAAACACACTTCCCAATAAGTATAGAAAAATCATAGGAAATTGTTTTATAGAATGTCCCTCGAGCACCAGTTATGCCACAGGGAATCACCACGAACTCGTAGCGGCCTTGTTCGGTTCTAAAAGCTGTTTTTGGAATGTTGGCCTAAAAAATCCAAACTTAGTGGTAGCCACTCTTCAAGTTGAAGCATCTGGAACTTGTTCTTGATTGTCAGCTTGTTTCATGATCTATATAGTTGATGCACAATTGGTGCGACCTTTCCTTATTTATGACAGAGAGGATGGGTGATGCGAATGGAGATGACCTCAGATGGATGAATCCGGCCCGATCCATCTCCAATTGCCCTTCCAATGCTTTTGATAAGCAATAGGAAACTCGCTCGGTGGTTTTGGGTCAGGAATGACCATGATCCAATGGTCTTTTGGTTGATAGGGCGGAACTTTCAGAGGAAGGTCATCTCTCAACAGGATATGATGATGCCTTTTCAATCCCGGGTTCGTGTTCTAGTTGTGATATTGTGGTGTTGGATCCATAAATGAAGCCAACCTGCTTGGGATTATAAGTTGAAAAATGCAAGAAACTCAAACATACAATAATGCAATTTCGGCTCCCTTCTTGATGACTCACTTTGCCTGGAGATGTGAGATAAATGGGATACCTAGAAGACTCTAAACATCGGTGAGGGTGACTAGGGTAGGCACACCTTCTGTGATGAAGAACGTGCTCATCTTGCTATCCCAAGGATCATGTCACACCCTATGAGGGGAGCGGCAAGAAAATGTTGCTCAAATGCTACTTGTTGAACAAACAATTGTTCCTTTTTTTGCCACCTTTTCGGTGATCTGCATGCGGATACCTGGTGTGAACCCATCAACATCGAGCACAAAGGGCAGCATGATACACTCTAACTTGGCATCTAGATGTGGAGACAAGATCTACCAGTGTCGAGGATAATGGTAAATATGTGGCCCTTTGTACCACCACGCTTGTGGCTGGGACTACTGAGGTTTTTGAAGCTAGGGTGGTTGGTTTGATTGAGGCTTATTGCCTTTCCTTCCACATCATACAGTCCTCCTTCCCATGCTGTTTGACATGACATCTTAAGCATCTCTGTTCGACCATATAGGCCTTTTGCTTCTCTACGTATAGTAATCCACCTATTATCCTTGCCCTTTGTTTTCGTTGGGAGTCATCTAGGCTTGCAACTATTGCTTAGTTTCTCATTCTTATTGTTGTTATTACTGTTGTGGCCCTTCCCATTATGCTACTGCAAAGAATTCCCACCTATTGCTTGCTTTGGCTTACCATCATTTAGCTTTATCTCCTTGTTTTGTGTCAGTGCCAATGCGTCCTCATATGTCTTTGGGTTGAGATTTTTGATCGCATATATGATTGAGGAATCCAACCCTCAAGTGAAGGCCCAGAGCTTCTACTTATCCGTAGCTTCTATTTGCTAAGCTAAGGTCAAAAGTTTGTTGAAGTAACTCAAATTTGGCATTCCTTTCTACTTGAGTTCAACAAAGTCATCCTCCAATGTAGTGAGGTATTGTGGATAGAGAAAATAGTTCTTGAAATTTGAGATGATTGTGTCCCAATTGTAATGTTCTCCAGTCATATTTTGGCATACGAGGGTTCTATACAGTCCAATGCTGCCACCATGGCACCGCCTTGCTTGTGAGATGAGGGGCTGCTAGGTGAACCTTGTCTTATGGGTCCCTAATCTTAGCTAACATGAAGTGAGCCATAAATTTCTTGATGAACTTATTGACTACACCATGTTATCACTTACCATCATACTTGATGAAGCTAGGCAAGCTGCAAACCAAGGGTTGAACTGTGATAGTACTACCTGGTTCTTTTCCATCGTCATAGGGAACGAACTCTTGTCCCCCTTTGCAACCGGATTGCCCTCATCCTTGACCTCCTCCTCAATCCCCTCTATGATAGAAGACTAAAACTTCATGTTTGGGGGTGGGTTCTATGGTTCTCCATTTCCCAAACTTGGTGCTAGAATGCATTCTTGCAGGGCTATCACCTACTGTTGTGTCATGACCTATGTGATAGACAAGAAATTCAATTTTTGGGAATTCAAGGCATCCGCAAAAATGTAAATGGATGGTATCCATCTAGTCTTATACTTGCGATTGGATGGTACGGATTTGCTCTTGTACTTGTGAGTCCATGGTACCTCAGTTGTAGGAAATGGTAGGTCGGGCCCAGGAAATGGTGTTTATGTGTTTCTTGTAGATTCCATCATTTTCCAAGCTTGGAAACAGCAAGGTGTTAAGATTCTAGAAATGGGATTGATCATGGTGAAGGACATAGATTAAGCAATATAATTAAGGTGGATTAAACCACACTAAAAACTCCATGACTAGAGAGAGAGAGGGAGATTGCACACTCAACACTATTCCCTTGTATTGCATATCACAATGAACCATACAATGATATAGGCTCTCTAGCCTTATCCCACTTTACACATCATCATCCATGTGGCAACTCCTTTTCCACTTCTTTTGGTCAACTCACACACCATGCAATATTACATGTGGCATTCATATCTCACCACAATATCTTGCTCCTCTAGGGTGCTTTCCCACATACACACAACACCGCGATTACATCTCTCAACACCCCCTCTTAATCGAGGTGTTCCATAACTCACCCATCACCCATCACCCATATCAATGTAGCATTGCACAACCGCAATCGCTACCTCTCAACACTCCCCCTCGATGATACATTGGAGTGTCCATCATCCAAACATGTGTGTGCGTGTCTACCATCTTAGACACCTTGTCCATTTTGAGCCGACTCATCGCTCACAGCGGAACCACTGAGTCCGATTTGAACATGGAAGTTCGGGTGGGATCCAACCCATGCGCATGCACCTCACACGTGCATCGCTCATGCACACATCACAACAACTACCATTTCGAGCTTCTAGGTGAGCTCGGGCAGGTTACCCTCATACCATGGATGATTACAAAAAAAAAATCTGTTTTGAGCACGCATGCTCGTGGGGACGATTTGTCCATCATCATTTTTGGGTGAAAAATACAAAATTACAAAGCCTTTTTGGCCAAAGCCGGGCAGCGGACCCTTATGCGGATGAGTGATCTCCAATTAAGGTGTGTGTGAATAAAAAGTTATGGGTTTATGAACCTTAGAAAAAAACACTCCAGGATTGAAGGAAGTAGAATATACCCTTATGCCAATAAGGGTTATATTTTTTTTTAAAAAAAATTTCTGAACGTCTGTGCGCCGACTTCGCTGCGTGTGTCAGATTTCTGGCACACAGGTTGTCATCTTCTCAATTCGCTGCACGCTGTCGTGCCATGGCACGTCTATGGTGTGAAACCGTGCATGTGAAGCCATCAAATACACATCCAGATGCATGGGGTTAAGTGCCATGACGAGTCATTATATGATGCCATGTACATATGTTCATATTGTATATGAGGTTCAATAAGATGAGCTGAGGCTCAGCCAGGTTTCGAAGCTTCTGACAGTGTGGTGTGAATTGTGGAGGATTTTTTTTATGTTTATGGAGAATTTTGGAGCTAGTAGAGACCTTGTGCCTTGATAGGACTGGATTATGCTTGTGGTTCGACTGCTTTATTAATTCCATGAGATGGTGAATTGCTCATAAGCTGTGCCTAACATGGTTGAGTTGATACTAGCACTGAGACAGAGGACTTTATGGTACATAATGGTTGTGGTCTTGATCGTATACGTTAGATGGCAAGGTCGTATATGCAATAAGGTTATCGAATGAAGCCTACTTTGATGTGGTGTGGGAAACCTTAGCAAGGCTATGGTGTGAGAAAGTTAATTTTTAATGAATATTACTTGAAAGAAATACGCGTGGAATGGTAGGCGCAGTGAGGAAAATTAAAATGGGAAATGCGCGATTTTAGCTGCAAAAGGGTGTGGGCGCCGACTTCCTCGCGGGAATGACCAGAAAAAACCAGAGATTTGGGTGCGGTGCGGAGGGGAGAGGGTCTGCAGAAAAAAAACGAGGGACAGAGGCGACACGACCAGAGAGATTCATTTCATGCATTTAGTGACTGTTTATGGCGTGTTGGGGCTTGAATTAGAGAGCAGAGCTGCTACTATCTAATGATATGCCTACTTCAAATTCACAAAAACCAGCTATGCGCCGGCTGTTCGCTGCCTGCAGTGAAGTGTGGGAAGAATATTTTTCAAAGAAATTCGAATGAAATCGCTTCTCCCCGCCTTCAGATAAGTAAAACTTGATAAAATTTCTTTATTTTTCCTACCTACCACTTGTAAATACATGATGCCAACAAACCTTCAAAGGTTTTGTAAAAAAATAAAGGGTGGTTTTGATATGAAGAGATGTGAGGATATTTCATCAAGGGACATGGAATCAAAGAGTCAGAAATACAGCAACGACTCTAGTGAGAATTGACTTTGATTCTATCTTAGTGGATCTAAATGCAGGCCATGGATTTCTTTTAAAATCATGTGAATATGTTAAAGTTATGCCATATATCATTTTGTGTTTGTGAGTTGTTGGAATTTTAAGCCAGATTTTCAGGTGATAAAGAACATTATGAGATGTTGGGAATGGTGACAGTGGATGTATGGAATGAAAGGGGTCACATGTATGTTGGAAATACTTAAAGGTTATGTTATGCCTACATGTGATTAGCTGGAAAGTTTTGGACAAAGAAGCCAGTGAATCTATGCTTGGAAAGGGATAGGCAATTGGAACACGAATTCAAGGATGGATTTGTCCTATGCTTTTTTGGGAAATTTTGAATGTGAGTTTCCTTGTTAGGTTTGGCACCAACTCTCACAGCTAGAAGTCTCGTACTTTCCTGGCTACTCCGCACACGTCACGACAGCTTTTGGTGAACCCGGCGTGAAACTGCTGGGGTGAGAGTGTGGTGAAATATACAGGGAAGCTATGGCTGAGAATTCTGAGGGTCAGGGGGTTCATTTTGACCCCGGAGTTATGCAGATGTTTCAAATGTTTACCATGTACATGCAACAGCAACAAGCTGCTGAGAGGGGACAAATTTCCACGACCAAAGCATTACAATCAATTGTGAAAAAGGTGGATCAATTTGATGGGAAGGACATTACAAAGTACCTGCGCAATTATATAAAGGAGATGGAGCTAAACAGAGTGACTGAGGAGGATATGGTTCGAAGTTTCGAGCTGGTATGTGTTCCTGAAATAAGAGAGCGCATAAGAGGATTGCAGACAGCACATGGTGGCAGAAATTGGGAGGAGTTCAAGCTTGCTTTAAAGGATGAATATTTCATGGAGGATTCTGAGCGAGTGACCAAACGAACTTTCTTGGAATGGGTCACAAAACCTAAAATGGGAATTTCTGCCACAGAATTGCTAAGAGAGTTTGAGAAGCGCTATGCCCAGGTGTCAAGGATAGAGCGTGCAACTTTGGACAGAGAAAAAACAGAGCTCTTCTTACAAGCAGCTGGGAAAGATCTCCAGGAGAAATTGGAAATCCTCCTTGAGGATAAGGATACAGAGCAGGGATTAAAGCGTGATTGGAATGATGTTGAGGATGCAGTCACTATGTTAGCAAAGCGACAGCGGAGGAGGGATAAAATGGTGATGGGCTCAGCAACCCCCATAACTGCTGTCACCCCTGAGAATCTATCTAAACCAGCTGCTACAATTCCCAAGATAGATGGGCCGATGGATGAGCTTATCAAGGGTATGCGTGACTTAAAATTGAAGATGTCCAGGATTGAAGAAAAAGGTCTACCATTGGGGCAGGCTTCTATGCAAAGGCCTCAAAGCAAAGAAGGGTTTACATATAGATGCATATGGTGTGATGACCCAGAGCATGCAAAGAAGGATTGTGCTAGCTATAAAGAAGCCCTTAAAAATCAACTTGTGTTTTTCAAAGATGGGAAAATCCATCTTACAGAGACTGGTCTTCCATTGAGTACAAACTTTGGGAAAGGAGGGATGAAAAAGCTGGTAGAGGATATGGCTGCTAGTCATGCCATTTCTATGGTTGAGGCAGCAACCTATGGATTAAAGGTTGGTCAACTAAAGCAGGGATTTGAGAATGATGAGGATTATGAGAATGAGGATTTTTGGCCATCAACAATGGAATTAATTGCGTCAAAGAAAGTGTCAAAGCAAGCTTTGCATGAGGCAGGTGATTGTATACGTCTTGAGACTGGCTGGGAGGAGCCTGTGGATTCTTTATCCATTCATGCCTATATTGCCAAATGCCAAAATAATGAGGCACAGGTAGAGGAGAAGCATAAAAGGGAAAATGAGGAAGGAGGGCCATCAAAAAGAGTTACACGTGGAAGTGAAAAGAAGGATCCTGGGCCATCACATATGCCTCCACAGCATAGCAGACCTCCACAGGATGTTTCAATGGAAGAAGTGCCAGCAAAAATGAAGGAGAAGGGTAAAGGGAAAAGTCCACTCTATAAGCTTCAATCTGATATTGAAGTTGCAACAGATCTCAAAAAGGTACTTGAAGAAAGGATTCTAAACAGCAGGGTGGAATTCACACTAGGGGAAGTCTTGGGGATTGCAAAGAAAGAATTTCATGATGAGATAATTGATATTATACGAAGAAAAAGGCAGTCCATAATTGAATCTATTCCATCACAAGGGGAGGCAAGCACTTCCAAGACTCATGGAGTACAGGTACAGAAAAAGGAAGAGAGAGAAAATGTGGTAGAATGTAATCACTCTGCTGATGGGGCACGACAAGTGCGCTTTGTGGAAGAGGATGATGAAAAAGAAGTTCTTACAAAGAGTCATTACTCTAGGAGCCATTGGGCAAGAGCAACCACTGAAACCCTTGTCAAGATAGGTGATTTGGAAGAGCCATATGTCGCTCTAATTGATCATGGGTCTGAAATAAATCTTATGGCTAAAAATCTCTACAACAAATGTAAGTGGCCAATAGATGTGGATCATGGGTGGATGATTAAAGCAGCCAATAACTCATCTGGAGAGCTTTATGCAGCATGTCCAAATGTAAGGGTAACTATAGGGGATGTGAAGGATGATCAGAATTTCTTTGTTCAGGAGATGTCATCGTATCCCCTTATCCTTGGGCAACCCTACATTACAGCTGTAAGGATGGAAACAAAGGTTTTGGATGATGGTTCAGCATATGCAAGAATAAGGAGTAAAGATGGCAAAAAAGCTGTTCAGTTTTTGACAGTTTGCATTAATCATGAAAGGAATCGTGAGTCTCTTCGGGCACAGTCACTCCCAAAGATAAACAGAGAGTTCATGAATTACAGGGAGATGAGGGATTTTGGCCAGGTGCCATTGTAAAGCGGGATTCCAATGGTACAAGGGGAAATGAGTTCTCGCAGGACTCAATCAATGTAAATAGCTTTTCAGCAAATTTTCAGGGATTCTCCAGCTATGGGTCACTGGTTTTTGTAAAAAGCAAGGATTTGAAGCGTGGCATGCAAAAACATATACAAAATGAACAAAAAAGTTTTGAGCAGTGTGGTCTTTTGGAGAAGAATGAGTTTATTTCAGGAGTGCTTGATGAGGTGTCATTTGTAGATACTATGGATGTGCTTTTTGATATGGGAAGAGCATGCTTATTACAGGGTGGAAATGAAATGATAGAGGTGTCATCTGTGGAGATGTATGATATAATCCAGGAATTTGAGGGGGTGGAATGTAAAAACATGAATTGTGAGATGGATGCTCATGTTGATACAAAGTACAAAACGGTTGCAAAGAAGGTGAAACCAGTTGCCTTGCCCTTGCCACCAGGAAGCAAGGAGAAGATAGATGAAGCTTCTATGCAACCAAATCTTAGAGATCCGAAAAAACTTGGGCATAAATTTACTCAAGAAACTCTAAAAGAGCTGAAGATTGGTGAGAAGGATTTTCTGTTGCCAGTTGAAAGGGAATGCTTTGAGGAGATGCTTGTAAAACATGGGAAAGCCTTTGCTTTTCAGCCGCATGAGATAGGCTGTGTTGATCCAAGTGTAACAGCACCAATGGTGATCTTTACTGTTCCACATGTGCCCTGGAACCTGCGGCCAATTCCAGTACCAAAGGCTCTCTTGCCAAAGTTGATGGAGTTACTAAAGGAAAAGATCAGGATGGGAATCTTGGAGCCTTCATGTGCCCCATATTCCAACAAATGGTTTACTGTACCAAAGAAAAATGGGACATTGCGCTTTATTCAAGACATGCAACCTGTAAACAAAGTCACAATCAGGAATGTGGGAGCAGGTCCAATTGTGGATGAGTTTGCAGAAGCATTTGTAGGAAAAGCTATATACTCTATGGGTGATCTGTATTCGGGATATGATCAGTTCCAGCTGGATATACAAAGCAGGGACTTGACCACAATGAGAACTCCTTTGGGATTAGTAAGGATGTGTACCTTACCACAGGGAGCCACTAACTCAGTGGCACATATGATGAATGGAATGAACAAAGTCTTACGAGACTTCATACCACAAAAAACTATGCCATTTTTGGATGATGTGCCAATAAAGGGCTGTGATGAGAAAGACAAAGATGGGGATTTGGATTCAAAGGGGTGCCGCAAGTTTGTGGCAAATCATATAAAGGATTGTGATATGATTCTATCCAGGCTTGAAGAAGTGAATCTTACTTTATCTGGGCTGAAATCAGTGTTTGGAGTTGGTGAAGTGCTAATAGTGGGACATCTTTGTAGTACTAGTGGACGCCGACCTTGTCCAGCCAAGATAGATGCAATACAAAGAATGAAGGAAACATGCATTAATGTTACAGAGCTGAGGAGATTTCTTGGAGCATGTGTCTTTTATGTTATTTGGATCCCACATTATGCACATGTAGCAGATCCTCTTTATCAACTTTTGAGGAAAAATCAAAAAATTCTGTGGAGTGCAGTACATATTAAAGCTATGCGGAAGCTGAAATATTTGCTCCAATCATCACCCACTTTGAGAAAGGCAGATTATGAGTGTGGCAGACCTGTGATTGTTACAGTTGATACTAGTCCTACTGGGATAGGATGGGCAGTAGGGCAAGATGACGAGGATGATCATAGGTATGTAATTAGATTTGGAGCAAAGGTATTAAGCTTTCGGCAACGGAAGTATCCACAGATCAAGAGAGAGTTATGGGGGATAGTCACTGCTCTAAAATGTGAAAAAGAATATCTTATTGGGGCATCTGTACTTGTGGAAACTGATTGCTTGCCACTTCTTGGGATGATAGCAAGTTGTACCACTCCAGATATTGCTATGCTTAGGTGGATTGCTTATATCAAGTCACTAAATCCTGAGTTTGAGCATATTGCGGGAAAAGATAATCCAGTTGCAGATATGCTATCAAGAGCCAGGTATGAAGATGAGAAAGAGATGATTAGTGACATTGATGATGTGGGTACAAAGTTCTATACTACAGCATATGCAAAAGGGGATCATATTTGCCTATCAAATGCACTTGAATCTTTTATTGAGGAAATATATGAAGGAGATTGGTTGCTTATTGGTCAATATTTGAGTACTCTGACAAGGCAAGAAAATTGGTCTGACTCAGAATTTAAGAGGATCCGCAGAAAAGCATATGGTTATTTCCTGAAGGATGGGTATCTCTGGAAGCATCCTAAGCAGAGGAATGCTATGCCACAGAGAGTCATATGTGATAAAGAGACTCAAGGAAAGCTTGTGAAAGAATTCCATGAGAGTCTCTGGGCTGGACATAGAAGTGTGTGGGCCACCTTTACCAAAATAAAGGAAAAATATTGGTGGAAAGGAATGTACAAGGATATTTCCCAATATGTGGAAACATGCGTGGTATGCCAAATGTACTCAAATGTGCGGCATCGTGATGGCTTGCAACCAACCTACCCACTTGCCATGCACTACAAATGGGTAGTGGATCTAGTTACAATGCCTTTGGGAATTTGGCAGATGCGGTATATAGCACTTGCAAGAGAAGATTTGACAAATCAGGTAGAAGGGCGTGCTCTTAGAACAAAGAGTACGGAAACAGTATGCAAATTTCTCTTGGAAGATGTGATCTGCCGGTATGGTTGTGTCGGGAAAATAACAGCTGATAGGGGTGAGCTAGATGTTGAAGAAGCAAGGGAATTCTTCTCTCGAATTGGTATCAAACTGTCCCTAACATGTGCTTACAATCCTGAGGGCAATGGGAAAAGTGAGCGAGGACATCCTCCAATCATTAAAGCTTTGGCTAAGGCATGCAGAGAAAGAATGCGAGAGTGGCCAAAGCTGTTACCATATGCCTTGTGGGCTGACCGTACAACTCATAGCTCAGTGACAGGATACATGCCTGCAGAATTGATGTATGGTCAGAAGCCAGTGATGCCAGTTGAAGAAGTAATTCTAACTTGGAATGTATTGCCCTGGGTGGAAGGATTGAGCAGAGATGACCTCCTTGCATTGCGAATAAGACAGTTGGAGAGGAGGCCTGAAGATGTAGAGCTTGCTAAAGCTCGCTTGAAAGATGCAAGGCTGAAAAATAAAGAAAGATTTGATAGTAGACACAGACTCCGGCCAAAACCTATTGAAGAAGGTGATTGGGTTCTAATGTATGATAGTAGCCTTGACAACCAATTCACTGTTCAAAGAAAATTTGCAAAAAGATGGTTTGGCCCTTACATTGTCAAGCATGTGCATGGAAATGCCACGTATACTCTGTGTGAGCTTGATGGAACAGAAGTAAAGAATCTTGTGGCTGGCAAAAGAATCAAGATATTTAAAAGAAGGCATGATAGTGATCCTTTTGATTCACAAGAGACTCAGGATGAGAGGCCTGACAGTGGTAGTATGGATATGATTGAAGAGGAAGAGGATGATCTTCCTGGAGGTGCAGAAGATGAGGACGACATCCAGTTATATGTGAACCTTGATGATGATTTGGCACATACCAGAGGATGTGCAGGTTTAGAGGGGGTGGATGTCGTGCCATGGCACGTCTATGGTGTGAAACCGTGCATGTGAAGCCATCAAATACACATCCAGATGCATGGCGTTAAGTGCCATGACCAGTCATTATATGATGCCATGTACATATGTTCATATTGTATATGAGGTTCAATAAGATGAGCTGAGGCTCAGCCAGGTTTCGAAGCTTCTGACAGTGTGGTGTGAATTGTGGAGGATTTTTTTTATGTTTATGGAGAATTTTGGAGCTAGTAGAGACCTTGTGCCTTGATAGGACTGGATTATGCTTGTGGTTCGACTGCTTTATTGATTCCATGAGATGGTGAATTGCTCATAAGCTGTGCCTAACATGGTTGAGTTGATACTAGCACTGAGACAGAGGACTTTATGGTACATAATGGTTGTGGTCTTGATCGTATGCTTTAGATGGCAAGGTCGTATATGCAATAAGGTTATCGAATGAAGCCTACTTTGATGTGGTGTGGGAAACCTTAGCAAGGCTATGGTGTGAGAAAGTTAATTTTTAATGAATATTACTTGAAAGAAATACGCGTGGAATGGTAGGCGCAGTGAGGAAAATTAAAATGGGAAATGCGCGATTTTAGCTGCAAAAGGGTGTGGGCGCCGACTTCCTCGCGGGAATGACCAGAAAAAACCAGAGATTTGGGTGCGGTGCGGAGGGGAGAGGGTCTGCAGAAAAAAAACAAGGGACAGAGGCGACACGACCAGAGAGATTCATTTCATGCATTTAGTGACTGTTTATGGCGTGTTGGGGCTTGAATTAGAGAGCAGAGCTGCTACTATCTAATGATATGCCTACTTCAAATTCACAAAAACCAGCTATGCGCCGGCTGTTCGCTGCCTGCAGTGAAGTGTGGGAAGAATATTTTTCAAAGAAATTCAAATGAAATCGCTTCTCCCCGCCTTCAGATAAGTAAAACTTGATAAAATTTCTTTATTTTTCCTACCTACCACTTGTAAATACATGATGCCAACAAACCTTCAAAGGTTTTGTAAAAAAATAAAGGGTGGTTTTTGATATGAAGAGATGTGAGGATATTTCATCAAGGGACATGGAATCAAAGAGTCAGAAATACAGCAACGACTCTAGTGAGAATTGACTTTGATTCTATCTTAGTGGATCTAAATGCAGGCCATGGATTTCTTTTAAAATCATGTGAATATGTTAAAGTTATGCCATATATCATTTTGTGTTTGTGAGTTGTTGGAATTTTAAGCCATATTTTCAGGTGATAAAGAACATTATGAGATGTTGGGAATGGTGACAGTGGATGTATGGAATGAAAGGGGTCACATGTATGTTGGAAATACTTAAAGGTTATGTTATGCCTACATGTGATTAGCTGGAAAGTTTTGGAAAAAGAAGCCAGTGAATCTATGCTTGGAAAGGGATAGGCAATTGGAACACGAATTCAAGGATGGATTTGTCCTATGATTTTTTGGGAAATTTTGAATGTGAGTTTCCTTGTTAGGTTTGGCACCAACTCTCACAGCTAGAAGTCTCGTACTTTCCTGGCTACTCCGCACACGTCACGACAACGCGTCAGGTCTTCTCTTCTCCTTCCACTCGACCTGTTCTGCACAACAGCTATGGCGGTCTTCTTTCTTTCGCCTGCTTCTCTCTCTGGCTGTTATCGCCCTTCCTCTTCTCCAGCTGCATGCTCTGCTCACTGAAGTCACCACAGCAGCCCCCGGCTGCCTTGTACTAGGCGTACGTCAGCCTCTGCTTCAGCTCTTGGTGTGCTGTGCTACTGCTTGACTACCTCCTCTGAACTGCGCTACTGAGACTGGCTGCAGCTCGCTTGCTGTGTGAGGCATGCCTGTGGAGTTGACCGATTTTCCAACCTCTCACCGCCCTCCTTGGCGGCCTGCTTCCTCTTAGCAGCTTCCACCATCCTACTGTACCTCTGCGACTCTTTCTCTCTTTACTGCTGTTTTTAGTTTGGGTGTGCTCTTTGGTGCTGTTCGCTTCTCCAATAGCTTCGCTCCTCTTTGCCTTGTGCTCTACAACGAGCGACTGCTCATGTTGTGTAACGAGTCTCCTTCCGCTGTCTTCAGTAGCTGGAGTAACTTCAACGCTGCGCCCTACTCTCTCTAGGCGATGATGATGTTTCCTGCTGTGCTGGTTCTTGCGCTGTTTCTTACAGCTTCTCCGAAGCATCTTTGAGCTCCACCTCAGTTGTTGAGCTTCCATGCTTTTTCTTCTTCTCTGCCCTGTTCTATCCTTGTGATGAACACCATGGCTAGAGCATCCATCTTCCACAAGCTTTCTTTCAACATCAAGTTCCTGGTTACACCCTCTTGATGAAGCTTCATCTTTCACTCTCTCTCTGCAATTTCATGCATTTGCCTCCCTTTAAGGCATCCCAACACATCAATGTCTAGCCAAATCCATGACCACTAAGCCATCTATGGCTTCTTCTTACCGGTAGAGAAGAGGGCCTTTCCTCTTTTCAAGCTTGCTTTCCAAGCTCTCTAATTTTGCACCCTTTTGTGCACTACCAATGTGCTTCCCTTCTTCAACCATACTTTCTTCCAAGTGAAAAACAACCACATGCTCAACCTTTTTAAGCATATTCCATCAAATTTCTTGCACAACAATAGTGCCTCCCATTGAAGCACTCTTCAAGGCCTCCAAGTTGAGGTCTTCCATGACCATTGACGTAGCCTTCATGGCCTCCGAATCAGCATGCTTTTCCTTCAATGCATGCATCCATTCAAGGGTGCTTTTCCATTTTGGTTTCTCTCAAGAAACCAAGGTGCAAACCAATGTGAAAACTCCAAAAGCTTCCACCAAACATTGCCCATCTTCTATGAGCAAAACCATGAGCATCACTCTTTCTAATGTGCTCAACCATGACCTTCTTCCAAGCCCATAACCGCTTGTCCCTTCTTAGACAAGCATTGCACCTCTTACACTCTTTTCTTGGAAGCAAAGAACCTTGGGATTCTTCCATCCCATCAAGCAACCCTTATACTTGAGCATTTTTCCATGCTCAAACACAAAACTTTGAGGCAAAACTTCACAAAACCAACCTTCTTGAGACATAATCAGCAGCAATTTTCTCTTGGCAGCTTCTCCTTGATGATGATGAAGACTCCATAGTCTTCACACTTGCTGAAATCTCCATTTTCAGCTTCCTTGATGATGAGCAAGCTCTCCATGTTGCAAAACTCCATTTGCAACTCTCTTGGGCAGCTTCTATGCAACCTCCTTGTTGCAAATCTCCTCTCAAATCCTCACAAATGCAAATCTCCTCTCAAATCTTCACAAATGCAAATCCAAATCATAATATGAGTGTGCATAATTTTTTTTCTCATAATAACTGAAAATAATGCTTAATCAAACAAACACACAAACAAGCTAATATACATAATAAACACCATGACCAAGAGCCCATTTGGCTCTGATACCATGTTAAGATTCTAGAAATGGGATTGATCATGGTGAAGGACATAGATTAAGCAATATAATTAAGGTGGATTAAACCACACTAAAAACTCCATGACTAGAGAGAGAGAGGGAGATTGCACACTCAACACTATTCCCTTGTATTGCATATCACAATGAACCATACAATGATATAGGCTCTCTAGCCTTATCCCACTTTACACATCATCATCCATGTGGCAACTCCTTTTCCACTTCTTTTGGTCAACTCTCACACACCATGCAATATTACATGTGGCATTCATATCTCACCACAATATCTTGCTCCTCTAGGGTGCTTTCCCACATACACACAACACCGCGATTACATCTCTCAACACAAGGAAACTTCATTTTTTTGTGTCCCAAACAAAAGGTTGAATTTGAAGGCCATGTGGTAGATATTAAATGTTAATAGTGTCTTTAAGAAACATATTACATGCAAATCTCCCTTTCTATTGACACACAGAGAGCCACAAATCCATCACACCAACACACACACACACACTATGATGAGAACTCGAGGGGTCCACTAATAAAAAATCATCTGTATCACGTGCGTTCAAGGGGTAATAGAAAACCCCCTCTACCTACATGCTATCAACTAATAAAATTACCCCTCTTTCTTAAGGAACCTACGGGTTTTTTTCAAAAGTGTAATTAAAAATCCCCTCTTGTATGTAATCCTATAGGTTTTATCAATTAAAAAAACCCTCCTGATGAACTCACGTGCTACACTTACATTTTGTTAGGTGCATCCCCCGGGGATAAGAAGGACAAATTTTCGTATAAAAGCAACCACGAAAAGGAATTTATAGTTAAGAGTGCATCTCTTCTCCTTGGTGTGGCCATGTTGGAAAGGTTTGGATAGGCAAGTAGATTGTGAATGAAATGAAAAGTGAATATGAAAAGCTTAGATTTGTCAAAATATCTAAGTGTGAACAAAATTTTAAAACTACAAGAGTTTCAAGAAGATGACATGGTATTTTTGAAAGTAGACGGAAGAAAAGCTCTCTTTGACTCAAAAAATTCAAGAAATGGGGACCTTGCTATGGAGGACCATCCACTGGACTGGAGATCAAGCTTATTGCATAAAGTTTTGATGTCTTAGTCTCCTCAAGAAATACTTGATAGACTCTCTGGTCTTGCAGAAATCAAATTTAAAATGAAACTTTTAAGACATTGTGTCCTCTCTCTGTCTCTCTCTCTCTTTGTCAAATGTAATAAAGCAACAAAATATACAAACATAATTAGTTTATTTGTGCATATACTTGCTCAAGTAAAACTTGCCTTACAAATTAAACTTGTTTTGTAACTAACTTCGCTTTTCTTGTTTGAGTGACACTTGTTTAAAACCTATCTTCAATGACAACAACAACGATGCCTCCAAACCAGGTACATACTCTCTCTCTTTGTCAATGTAATAAACCAATGAATTGTACAAACACAATTAGTTTAATCGTGCACATACTTGCTCAAGTAAAACTTGCCTTAACATCCAAGATGCATAATAACATCTTGGATATAAATTAAAAAAAATTTATTTTAACATCCAAGATGCATAATAGCATCTTGGATGGAGAAGCTAGAGAAAGATAGCAGGCTAGAGAGAGAGAAGCTAGAGAGAGAGAGAGAGAGAGAGAGAGAGAGAGAGAGAGCAGGCTATGCGCGAGAAGGGAAGGGCCAACTGGGTTTGGATTGTTTTGAACAAATGCATCGTAATGGCATCGTTCCAACTGAAGTGACCCATGCCTGCATCCTCAAAGCCCGTGCTGCTGGAGCCATTGACAAGGTATGGAGGCAGGGGCTGTTGGAGCATCATATTGTATTGCGTGGTGCTCTCGTGGTCATGTATGCCAAGTGTGGCGCTCTTCGCGAGGCGCAAAGTGCTCTAGAGAAGCTCCCTTCTAGGAAAGCTCTGTCCTGGATTGCTTTGATTGCAGGATGCTCAAAATGGGCAAGGCCAACAGGCTGTGCATGTTTGAAGCTGTTGACAAGGGGAAACAAATCCATGTCGAAATTTGAAGGCATGGGTTGCTGCAGAAGCAAATCGAGCTCGGCAATGCTCTAGTGGACCTGTATGTTGGGCGCAAGGGGAAACAAATCCATGAGACATTGCAAGGGAGAGGCGAAGGCGCACAGAGAGAGAGAGAGAGAGAGAGAGAGAGAGAGAGAGAGAGATTAAAAAAAAGGAAAGGGGGGGGCGGAGTGCCAAGCACTCGCCCCCCTTCCTTTTTTTAAAAAAAATGTAGTTTACTTTTAAGCTCCTCCCCATCTAACTAATTAATGCAATTTCATTTAAGATTGGGGAGGCATAATTAATGAAATCAATTTCATTTAAGATTGGGGAGGCATAATTGCTAATGGGATGTATAAACAAAAAAATTTATTTACATACTCAATACATAATGGGACAAAAAACAAATTCCACGGGTATTTTTTTTTTCCGTCCCGATCAAGATGGTGGTGCCCAATTCTTTTTCCCGGCCCTCGACCCCTGTCGTCCACCGCCCATAAAAATAACTAATAAAAAAAACCCCCTCCCCCATTTTTTTTTAAAATTGAATGCTTTGGACTATTTCTCTCTCAAGCTTCTCTCTCTCTCTCTAATTTCATATTCTCTCTCTAGTCACCCCTACCTCTCTCTCTCTAGCCTCTCTCTCTCTAGCCTCAAATTCTCTCTCTAGTTGCCATCGCTCTCTCTCTCTCTCTGCCTCTGCTGCGCCTGCAGGCTGCAGTCCACACATTGCATACATGTTCACGAGACCACCACACTTGGCATACATGTTGACGAGAGCACAGCCTGCACCGCACTTGGCATACATGTTGACGAGAGCACCGCCTGCACCACCACACTTGTTGGCATACATGCGATGGGGCAGCTTACACTTGGCATACATGTTGCCGAGAGCACCGCCTGCACCACCACACTTGGCATACATGCGATGGGGCAGCTTACGTTTTAATGGTGAATATATATGCAGCAGCTGGCGGCCAAAGACATTGAAGCCATGAGAATAAGGAATAAAGCATGGAAGCTTGCAGCATGGACTGATCCAAATAATAAGGTGCAGAGCATGCACAGAGCAAAGAGATCGACTTGAAGCTAGAGGATATGGAACACAAAATGTTGCAGGCAGGCTTCTTCCCAAATGAGTTGGGTGTCACGAACCCCTGCCTAAAAAGGAAAGGGGGGGGGCGCGTGCCTGGCACACGCCCCCCCCCTTTCCTTTTTTTTTTTAATGACCATCCAACTTTGCATTTTGGAACCAGCAGCCACAACTAATTAATTAATAGCATTATTTTTTACTTGTTGGGAACCATAATTGCTGAAGTAAAACTTGCCTTACAAATTAAACTCTTTGTGTAACTAATTTCGCTTTTGTTTTTTGAGAGGCACTTGTTTAAAACCTATCTTCAATGACAACAACAACGATGCCACATACTCATCACAACTCTGTTTAAGACAAATTGAATGGTTCTCAACTCTTTACTCCCATTCCACTACCTAGCATTATACAACAACTAGCAACACCTAAATAACTTCCATGTAATTTTTGTCCATTCTTTAATACGCGAAGCTACTAAAAATTACAAATCACAGTGTTTGTTAATTTGTCGCTTTGTGTGGTGCGTATAATTTTCTTAGCAGAGTTTAGGCGTGCATACCTAGTTGTCAAATGTAATAAGCTCAATGAATTGCACAATCTCTCTCTCTCTCTCTCTCACTCACACACACACACACACAAAAGAAGTTGCAAGCTGTCTCTCTGTCTCACACACACAAAAGAAGTTGCAACTGAAGCTGCTACTTATTGAAACTGTGGCACAACCACAATCCTCCGCAGGAGAATATTGATGTTGTTCTAGTAGACCCTGCGTAGGAGGAGGGGCAGGTTCCCTGAAGATTCAGAGCCAGAAGGCACAATCCAGGAGAATGCAAAACCGGAGTTTGAGCCGATGCCGGTGAGGCCAACGAGGGCGGGAGTGAGGAAGAAGTAGCTTTCGCAGCGGGCGCCCGTGGTCTCTGGGCAAGGCAAGGGGACATTACAAGCTCTAGCCAAGTGAAACTCGGTGGCATCGTCATCGTCCACAAAGGAAAGGACAACGGAGCGGTGCCAAGCACTAAATTGCCACCCAAGCTTCTTCTCGGTTTCGGTGTTGGTGACAGTGAAAGCAGTCTCCAAGGTGATGTTCTCGGAGGCGGATGACGAGAGCGCTGTCAACTTGAACTTGTACCCTTCATCGCTCTGGTTGCCCGTGAAAGAAACGGAGGAGCCGAAACCTGCCGTCAATCCCCCTTTGGCTATCAATGCATTGCTGAAAGGAGCCACAAGGTGGTACTCCACGTCGAACTGTGCTGGCACGTCGCACACACTCTGAAAGGGGTAGGCATATGCAGCCTCTGGGCAGCCTTCCTCGCGAACCACGCTGCCCACCTTGCCGTGAACCGGCACCGCTGTCCGGTCTGCCGGTACTACAGCGCCTATTAGCGCCACCATGGCACCCATGCAGAACATGAACATGAATATGCTGCAGAGCACCAACCAAAATTAGTGTGCTGCTCTGGTCAGCATATATACATTAATTAAGCTGCAGTAAATCATATTAATCAGAGAGAGAGAGAGAGAGAGAGAGCGAGAGAGAGAGAGAAAGAGATACCCAAAATTAGTGAGTTGTTCTTAGCATATATACATTGATTAAGCTGCAGTAAATCATATTAGAGAGAGAGAGAGAGAGAGAGAGAGAGCGCTACCTGCGCGCACCAGCCATCGTCGCGGATTTTGCTTGTTGACAGTTGTAGGTATCTGTTGAGGGCCGAGGCTGGAGCTCAATTTATAGTGATCCCAGCTGAGTTACCGCTTGCCCCGTGCGCGTGTGTCACGTGTGGGGAAAAATGTTTCTCACAGTTACAATAGCTTCTCTGTTGGAGAAAAGTTACGGTAGCTTCTCTGTTGAAGAAAAATGTCTCTCACAGTTATGGTACCTTCTCTGTTGGAGAAAAGTGAAGAAAAGTGGCCGTCTCGTGAATCATTAAAAAGTTGAAAGGTTTAAAGTTATTTTTCCACTCTGCTTTGTGATAGGGCTCTAGAAAAGATAGGTATGGAACTTGGAGAGTATGTAAAAAGGACGTAAAAACAATGCACACTTGTCTTTTTGGCGGCATCCTTAGGGATAGTTTTTTTTTAACCAAGTATGGGAATGTGAAAGCAACCCTTGGAAAGTGAATTATAGCCCATGTGACCAAACTTATTGTACAATGTATAATGATGCTAGCCTGACACTTTGTTGCGTTGTTGTACTCTTTGTGGAGACAAGTGAACGGCTTTCAATAATGCACCCTTGTTATCAGACACACACACATTCGTTACTGGCAATCCATATGAACCATACCAGCATCTACTAAGCATATTCCACATCCTCTGAATATCATCAACAATAAGAGAAAAGATCGGAACTTGGAGATCAGGATGCAAAAAGGATAACTTTCGTGCTTTGTTGTGTGAACTTTGTGGAAGCAGTAAAAGAAAGTATAGAAAGTGAATAGCCCATGTGACCAAATTTACATTACAATGTAAACAATGCACAATTGTCTTGAAGTGATCATTTTTGCGACATCCCTCGGAATAGTTTTTGTTTTATCGAGTACGGGAATGTGAAAGCAACTATGGGAAAGTGAATTATAGCCCACGGGACCAAATTTATTGTACAATGTATAATAATGCTAGCTTGATAGCTTTGTTTCTTTGTTGTACTCTTTGTGGAGATAGTATGTGAAAGTGAATGGCTTTCAATAATGCACCCTTGTTGTAATATATATATATATATATATATATATATACATATACATATATATATATATATATGTATGTATATATACATATATATATATACACACACACACACACACACACACACACACATATATATATATATGTGTGTGTGTGTGTGTGTGTGTGTGTGTGTGTGTATATACCTCTTGCTTAATGTGTCCAAATCGGTTGTTAAGGGCTGAATTTGATTAACTTTGTTTGTAAGAAAGTGGTACTAGGAGTAGTTTAAGAAGATGGTAGGGTTATTTTCCTCAAAATTATTGTTTTTGTGTGTGCTGTTATGAAAGTCGCGACTTTTATATAATGTCTCAGAACAGTGATTTCAGAGCTTGTTTATGTTCCCTAACATGTTTTTAGTCTATTGTGTAAGCCCACACATTAAAAGATCCATCGGTTGCATCAATTTCACATAGTATAAGGTTGCGGTTGGGGAGTCTAATCCATCGATTGTATGTGTCCTTTATGCATCCAAAGCTAAGGAGGCCCCTTGAAGTATGGTTTGTGCCCCCCTTTGTTCCCCAGATAAGCCACTTGTAGAAATCACAAATGAACCTGCTGATGTACTCTCTGCACGTCCCCTCTTTTGCCCCCTTCTCTGTGATGATTCAACACTAGCCCCTAGCAAAACTATAACTTCTGCAGTGTGTGGAACAGCTCCCACTATATGGCAATCCGGTGTGAGAGCAACCGCATACTCTAGCTCGTCTGGGAAAAGAATTTGAAAAACTTGGCCCATCTTACAATTGATTACAACTGCTCCTCTTGCTCCCGCTGTAACCCATGCCGCATGTGCAACCACCCTCTGAGCTTCCACCCGAATGCAGTATTTTAAGACTCTAGCCCACACCACCATAGTGATTTCTGTTGTCTTCAACATTCCCTTGGTGCACACAGAGAGGGTGTAGGTTTTTACTTGAAGCTAGAGTGCTTCTATAAACCACATGTAACAATCCCGCGTATGCATGTCTGCACACCGTGACAACTTGTACTCCCCGCTCACCTTAGGCCCAACTCCACCTCCATTTCTTGTCCTGTTATAGCGACAATTGTATTCCATATCTCGTCTGCTAGCAAATGAAGCTTTCCTTCAATCAACCTGATTGATAATTGCCTTTGTTCCCTATGAACTTCCACCTCATCTCCCACATCCAACTGTTGAACAATGCGCAATGCCCTAGGGTGAGATGGCACTCTGCCCCAATGTAAGTTGGCAAACATTTACACGCAAATATCCCACAGCCATGCATTTTTTTCAGCCCATTCCAGCTCCTGCACTAGTTAAAACTAAATTGGCAAAGGAGTCATGGCTTCTTCTGTAATAGCGCGCACCAAGGTTGTAC
The DNA here is from genome assembly GCF_041138505.1 of Cibotium barometz. Classification (NCBI taxonomy): domain Eukaryota; kingdom Viridiplantae; phylum Streptophyta; class Polypodiopsida; order Cyatheales; family Cibotiaceae; genus Cibotium; species Cibotium barometz. Next base: position 14,316,682 of record NC_141073.1, read on the forward strand.
AGACACACAGAGAGCTTCTCTTTACCATAGTAGTGGGCGCAGCAAAATAAACTTCCCAAATTAGAATACCCTGATTTTGCATGCAACCACTCCTCCAGGTGTCACCATGCAACTACACTCTGACTCAAACCACGTGATGAGAATCTACAAACCCCATCACTTTCTGATTCGTGAGTAATAAAACCATCATCACGGAGACCTCTCGCTCTTTGAGAATTGGAAATGGGCATTGAAGAGGCGCTGCCCCATGATAGTGTTGCATCCAAAACCAATTGGCCGGAGAGGGCAGCACATCCCCTAGAAGATTAGCAAAAAAAATAACGTTGGCCCGCTAGGTGCAAACACCCTGAACAGCCCAGACCACATGACTTTTAATTTCTTGGGATTTTTAAACACGCGATCACAAAAAACCAGCACCAACTGCCCCCGAGTGAAAAATTTATACTTCGAGTGTCTATCCTCTTGGACTTTCCTCTGATTTTACAACTCCTGCATCCATTAGAAACTCTTTAATCGCTCCTCATCCAGTGAGAGTACATCCTCTGGCAGCAACCTGTCTTCCGCTGGAAGTCGCAAACTAGGCACCACATATTCAACTAGTGTGATATCCTTCATGACAAATGCTAATTTAAAAGTTGTTAATCTAGTTGCAACCTTAAACGCAGTTTGATAAGCCCATAATGTAGTTGGCAACTTCACATCCCAATCACTGCGGTGTATACTGACCAACTTCATCAAGATCCGCACCACCTGCTTTGAAGAATCTGCTAATCCATTAGCATGCGGGTAGTATGGAGATGACTTCTTATGCAACACCATGTAAAATTTGGGCATTCTTTTGATGACTTTGTTGATGAAATGCCAGCCACAATCACTTACCAGCTCCACTGAGCATCCAAAACGAGTGAACACATCCTTATATAAGCATTTTACGACCGAAAGTGCGGTGTTGTCCCATAATGCCCATGCTTCCACCCACTTTGTACAGTAATATGTTGTTGTCAAAATGTAGTGGTGTCCTATCCATGCAGCTGCAGGTTTGATAGGCCCAATGAAATCCAAGCCCCACTTTTGAAATGGCACCAACGGAAAAACCTGATGAAGCTAAGATGGCTGTCCCATTTGCTGACAAGTGTTGCAATCTTGCACAAATTGCTGGGAGTCTGCATATGCACTGATGACCACCACAGCCCACTTTGTAAAATTTTCTTTGCTATTAGTTGTCTGAAAAAATGCTCGCCTAATACCCCACAATGTGCCTCATTGATTAGTGCTTCCCTTTCATGCGGTAAGACACATCTCAATAGCACATCGGCTACATTGTGGTAGTAGAGATTGCCAATGCAGACGTCAAAAGATCAACTCCTTAAGGTCAGCTGCCTCTGTTGATCCCTTGTAAGATGAGAGGGCATTTCCCCCGTATTGAGAAACATCAACATCTTGTCATACCAAGTCCGTGGCATCTCTTGAGAAGGGCTTACTCACTGTTATGCCATTCCTCCTGGCTGACTGCAAATAGTGCCCTATCAAGGAATTCATCGTCAACCCCTGTAGAGCAGGCTCTCCTGGATCCAGGCGTGAAAGATAATCTACCACCAAATGCTCGTTACTCGGCCGATGGATGACCTCAAAATCAAATTCCTCTAGCACTAACACCCATCGTGCCAGTCTGCCTATAAGATTTTGTTGTTGCACTAAATACAATAGTGCCGAATGATCTACATGAAAGAAGAATCTCCTCCCCAAAAAATAATGTTGAAATTTTTTGATCGAATAGATCATTCCCAAACATTCCCATTCTATCGTTGAGTAATTTTTTTTGGCCTGCGGTTGGTATAGTAGACCAGATGGAACCATCCTGCTCTCTGCTCCTGCATCAGCACACTTCCCATAGCCACATCCGAGGCATCCACAAAAATATGGAAATCCACACCCCAATCTGGTGGAATCATTACTAGAGATTTTAAGAGCTGTATCTTTAATTTGCAGTACGCTAGATCACATTCATTTGACCACTTGAACTCATTGCATTCAACATGCGCTACAACATTCAATGGAATAGCTAGATCAGCAAGAAATTGCAAATGCCTCCCATGCAACCTAACGTGGCCCAAAAACCACATGCAACCTTTAGGATCTGCTCGTGGGGCGGAGCTTGCATAATCGCAATCACTTTGTTTGGATCTACTGCAATACCCTCCTTTGAAATAACATGGCTCAACACTAAAAGATACCTCTTTATAGTGTTGGTAGCAAAGCCGCAAATGCTCTAGATGTTTGAGCAGAGAACCAAACACGCTCAGATCATCCAGAAACACCCACATGAATTCTGCCAGATGGCCAAAGATTTCATACATATCCCTTTGAAATGTGGAAGGGGAGTTCCGTAATTCAAACCACATGACCGTGCAGACAAACACTCCCCATGCTGTAATGAAGGTTGTTTTGGCCTGATCTTCCAGAGCCATCCGGATTTGATCATACCTGCTGAACCCATCCAGAAAAGAATAGATATCATGCCCTGCTACATCATCCAGAATTGAGTCCATGTATGGCAATGGAAACATCCAGGATGGTAGCCGCATTTAGCTTCTTGTAGTCCACACACATCCTCAGCTTCTTGTTCTTTCTCTCCACAATGACGATCGAAGAAATCCAATCCGAATTCTCTATGGGTGCTATGAAACCAACTTTCAGCAATCTATCCAGCATCTCCTTAACTTGCTTTGCCACATGCAGATTCATGCGATACCGTTACTGTCGAGACGGAATTGCATCCTGCTTCAAGTGAACTGATGATGATAGAACTGCGGATCCAACCCCTTCATTTCGATTAATCCCATGCGAAAAAATCCCAAAATTCCTTGAGCAATTTGACTAGCTGTGTGCAAAAATATGCTTCCAATAGCGTGCTGGCTTTGCCTGGCTTTGACACATTATCATGTCCCAAAAAAATTATTTCCAAGACATCTTCCTCAACCCTTGTGATTCTTCTCATCTGCGCATCGAACACACATTCTTTTTCTAAAATAGTCTTCATATCATCTTCCGACTCAAATCCATCGATTGCCAGCATATTCTCCACTAGAACTTTCCCTGCATTTGCTGTCGTCAAACATACTACTGGGCTAGCCACCGCATATTTTGCTGCTATGTATGCCACATCCACTGAACAGAGTGGTATCAACTTGGCATTTTCCTTAAGAAATTATTCCTCCTCATCATCCTCCAACTCTTCCACCATATTCATTGTTTCTGCAATCACTGGCCAGATTGCACTTCTGAGTTGACTACATTCTCGCAAGGAGACCTTCACTTTCTTGCACTCCTGACAAATGCTCATCTGATTAAACTCCCAGCTATGCTGCACCTTTGCTTGGCGCAACTAGGGTCTGCCCAACAGCAGATTATATTCATCATTGGCATCTTCCATGCACATTACCACAAAAGACATAGAAAATGAGACTCCCCCTATGTCCAACACAATCCCTTTGAGAATCCCAAGAGGCCGCACTCATCTTTGATCCGCCATTCATACTAGAAAAGGTGCAGGAAGCCACTCCAATCATCCCATTTCTTCACAAGTCTTCCGAGTCACAATGATGACTCCTGCCCCACCATCAATTAGTACCTGATCGATCACCAAGCCTTTGTAGCCCACATAAATTTTTAGAATGCGGGTATCCGCCACTGGCGCTTTGGGTACTAGGTCAGCTTGTGCAATCTGAATGGCATCATCTCCCATATCTGGCAATTGTTTACTCAAAGCCACCAATGGTAGCAAAGCTTTATGAAAGTTGGGCACTACCCGTGGTAATTTACGAAGTTTGACTTGAATCTTTGCTTCCAACACTGGCCCATCCCAAGCATCCTCCTCTGTTTGCAGCTACTATTGAGGCTACAATGTAGATCCTTCTAACACCTGCGTTTGTGAATATGTTGGCATATTGCCATCCATTATCACTGTTACAGCTTTCCAAAATTGTACTTTCATTAGCACTTGTCTTGTGTCCCCCTTAGGTGATTGCTCCTGCACCCAAGCATGCACCTGCTGGCACACCTCTTCCTGTGCTTTGGTAGGATTTTTTAACTTTGTCCCCGAACACATGACTATGCAGACTTTCGGCTCCACTGCGCCTTCTAAAGGCTCGATTTGCACCATGAACACACTTGGTTGCTTGCCTCCGGCCTGAGCTTGTTTCTCTCATTTCTTTGGATCATATTCTTGTGCTATCGGGAAATCTTGCCAGCAATTACCTTCCTACATGCATAATAAGCATATTTTTGGACAATCGACCGCCACCCTGATGGCAACCATGGCCTCCACCGCCGCGTCCACCACATGTGTAGGGCCTTCTGAACTTCTTGTGTTCAGTGCCCATGCAACTCTCTAATCCGGTCCCTCCTTCTCCTTCCCACGACGAATGTTCATTTGAGAGGTAGGCCGAGCTTTTTGAGCCAAGCCATTATAGTAACACTGAGTGGTGTTATGTGTGTTAGTTGTGGAGATTGCACACCATTTGTTATTCAAAGCACAGTCAGTGGCTTAATGACCCGGATTGCGACACAAAGAGCAACAAATTTTCTTCATAGATTTAGCTGCAACTGATCCCCTGTTGTACTTGTATTTACCTTCCCACTTTTATGAGATTTCCGAGTCTCCTTCACAGGATCCTCATTAGAATTAGTGCTAATAGTATCATCTGAAGCACTCTCCCCACTCTCTGCATCGGAATCCTCATCAAAGCTCTTGCACTATTTGCCATGCGATGAACTTTTCCCTACCTTCTTCTTTGTCTTCATTTTAGTGGATCTGTCATCATCTTCCAACGACTCTCCTGCCAAGATTACCCTTGCAAGCACATCTGCCGACAGTGCTCTATTGACTTTATCCACGATAGCCAATGCTGTCCGAAGACCCTTCGACAGACCTTTCAAAAATTATTCATTGAGCACCTCCGACGTGCACTCGCCTTGTTTGAGAATCTGTAGTTTTTCAAGTTTTGCACTACAATTTTCTCTACCCAAAAACGCCGCAAGAATCCACTCGCACAACATCATAATCCAAGAAATGATCTACCGAGTATTTTGACAGCCATCTGGATGCTTTACCACTCAGAGTAGATTCAAATACTGACTCTTTATGCTATTGTACCAGTGGAGCTGGTACATTCAACCCATAAATCTTGTCAAACTTCCAACCATGCGCATCAGGATCCTCATCTGACTTTCGCTAAAATTTTGGATACTTTGCTGCCACCGTCATCACCAAAACTTGCGGTTGAGCCAGTGCTGTTTGAGGAAACAATTGGTGTGCGGCACCCCTTGGCAAATGCAGTTGTGTTACAACCAGTCGCCCCACCCATGGGCGGCATATAGGCGGCCAAGACGCGGGCAAGACCGTGTCCACCGCCTAGGAACTAAACTGGATGCCCCATGACCTCCCAACGGATCTGCCCCAGGAGGAGCTCCTCCTCGTAAGAGTTATGATCCGCCACTGCACGCCCTCGTAGTGACCTCCGAGTAGATGGCACAACCGACTCAGGAGGACCATGAGAACGTGTGCCCATGCAACCTCATCATCCAAGAACCATCATGGCAAGAAACATCGTGGTTGCCATGTGGATCACGCTACTTAACCTAAGTAATTGATACGCGACTGATTACCCTCTTAACATACTAGTAATCGGATTATAGTGCTGAACCCATCCAGAAAAGAATAGATATCATGCCCTGCTACATCATCCAGAATTGAGTCCATGTATGGCAGTGGAAACATCCAGGATGGTAGCCGCATTTAGCTTCTTGTAGTCCACACACATCCTCAGCTTCTTGTTCTTTTTCTCCACAATGACGATCGAAGAAATCCAATCCAAATTCTCTATGGGTGCTATGAAACCAACTTTCAGCAATCTATCGAGTATCTCCTTAACTTGCTTTGCCACATGCAGATTCATGCGATACTGTTGCTGTCGAGACGGAATTGCATCCTGCTTCAAGTGAACTGATGATGATAGAACTGCGGATCCAACCCCTTCATTTCAATTAATCCCATGCAAACACATCCCAAAATTCCTTGAGCAATTTGACTAGCTGTGTGCAAAAATATGCTTCCAATAGCGTGCTGACTTTGCCTGGCTTTGACACATTATCATGTCCCAAAAAATTTGTTTCCAAGACATCTTCCTCAACCCTTGTGATTCTTCTCATCTGCACATCGAACACACGTTCTTTTTCTAAAATAGTCTTCATATCATCTTCCGACTCAAATCCATCGATTGCCAGCATATTCTCCACTAGAACTTTCCCTGCATTCGCTGTCGTCAAACATACTACTGGGCTAGCCACCGCATATTTTGCTGCTATGTATGCCACATCCACTGAACAGAGTGGTATCAACTTGGCATTTTCCTTAAGAAATTATTCCTCCTCATCATCCTCCAACTCTTCCACCATATTCATTGTTTCTGCAAATCACCGGCCAGATTGCACTTCTGAGTTGACTACATTCTTGCAAGGAGACCTTCACTTTCTTGCACTCCCAACAAATGCTCATCTGATTAAACTCCCAGCTATGCTGCACCTTTGCTTGGCGCAACTAGGGTCTGCCCAACAGCAAATTATATTCATCATTGGCATCTTCCATGCACATTACCACAAAAGACATAGAATAGATTATATTCATCAATCGGATTATACCTGCTGAACCCATCCAGAAAAGAATAGATATCATGCCCTGCTACATCATCCAGAATTGAGTCCATGTATGGCAGTGGAAACATCCAGGATGGTAGCCGCATTTAGCTTCTTGTAGTCCACACAAATCCTCAGCTTCTTGTTCTTTTTCTCCACAATGACGATCGAAGAAATCCAATCCGAATTCTCTATGGGTGCTATGAAACCAACTTTCAGCAATCTATCCAGCATCTCCTTAACTTGCAGATTAAGATTGACTGCATAGACTTATGATTGATAACAATAAGAAATAGACAGAAACATAATAGACTGCAAATTAACCTTGCTCTTCACACAACCAGTGCGATCTCTCATTATCTACCCCAAAAAGAAAAATAAATTTCCCCATTCCCACTTATCCCTGCCTACTAGGGATTCGTTGAAGAAGGGATGGTCGTCCATGACCATCCTCGCCATAAAATGGCTGCGAAATTTTTTCCAGAGTCTCCTTTGTATGGAGGACTCTCAAACGAATGAAAAGATAGACTAGGCTTTACTCCAGTCTCAAGGGAAACAAATAGGCATTAAACAGGCTTTTTCCCGAGCCATAGAGGGAAACTTTCACACGAATAAGCATAAAACGTTCTTTTTCCCTAGCCGTAGAGGGAAACTTTCACATGAATAAGCATCAAACGGGCTTTTTTCCCAGCCGTTGAGGGTAGACATCTTAACAACTAGAAATTATTTAAATACAGTAACTTTAAAACAAACTTCTCTTATGGACAATTCATTTACTCAATCCATGGCCAGATTATGGCCAATCAGGAACAACTAGAATCCTCCAAAAAAACAACTTTTGTGACACCACCATAGATTGAAATGAACTAAAGCTAAATTCATCTTTCTTTCCTTGTGCAAGCAGACTCACAAAGCTATCTTACACTTTTAGACATTTTGGGTTTACACCTACGTTTCAAATGGCAACAACACAAGCACATCCTTCCCTCTTCCTAACTACAATGTAAATGTATCAAACAACGTATATGCATCCTTCCCTCTTCCTAACTACAAAGTAAACGCATCCAATGAAGTGTATGCATCCTTTTCTCTTCCTAACTATGATGTAAACGCATCCAACAAAGCATATGCATCCTTTCCTCTTCCTAACTACAATGTAAACGCATCCAACAATGCATATGCGTCCTTCCCTCTTCCTAACTATGACATAAATGCATCCAATGATGTGTATACGCCCTTCCCTCCTCCTAACTATGACGTAAACGCATCCAAAAATGTGTATGCATCCTTCCCTCTTCCTAACTACAACGTAAATGCATCTAACCACGCGTATGCATCCTTCCCTCTTCCTAACTATAACGTAAACGCATCCAAAGATGTGTATGCATCCTTCCCTCTTCCTAACTACGACGTAAATGCATCCAACAATGCATATCCATCCTTCCCTCTTCCTAACTATGACGTAAACGCATCCAATGATGCGTATGCATCCTTCTCTCTTCCTAACTATGACGTAAATGCATCCAACAATGCGTATGCATCCTTCCCTCTTCCGCACTATGAGGCATATGCATGCAATGACGTATTTACATGCATTTACTCTTCCTAACGGTGTATGTATGCATGCAACGATGCATTTACATGCATTCCCTCTTCCTAAGGATGCTATGTTTGCATTCCCTCTTCCTAACAATGCTATGTATGCATGCAACAACGCATTTACATGCATTCCCTCTTTCTAGAAATGTATGTATACAAGCAACGATGCATTTACATGCATTCCCTCTTCCTAACGATGCTATGTATGCAAGCAACGGCGTATTTACATACATTCCCTCTTGTTAACGGTGTATGTATGCAAGAAATGATGCATTTATATGCATTCCTTCTTTCTAATGATGCATGTATGCAAGCAATGATGCATTTACATGCATTCCCTTTTTCTAACGATGCTATGTATGCAAGCAACGACGCATTGACATGCATTCGCTCTTCCTAACGGTGTATGTATGCAAGCAACTACGCATTTATATGCATTCCCTCTTCCAAACAATGTTAAGTATGCAAACAACGCATTTACATACATTCCCTCTTCCTAACGCTGCTATGTATGCAAGCAGCGATGCATTTACATGCATTCCCTCTTCCTAACGGTGTATGTATGCAAGCAACGATGAATTTATATGCATTTGCTCTTCCTAAGGGTGTATGTATACAAGCAACAATGCATTTACATGCATTACCTCATCCTGACGATGCTATGTATGCAAGCAACGATGCATTTACATGCATTCCCTCTTCCTAATGGTATATGTATGCAAGCAACGATGCATTTACATGCATTCCCTCTTCCTAACGATGCTATAAATGCAATCAACAATGCATTTACATGCATTCCCTCTTCTTAACGGTGCTATGTATGCAAGGTAGTGGAGTTAGAGCAACCCTCAACATAACAAGGAATTTCTCAAGAAAAGGCATAGCCACTTTGAGGGCAAAGCAATGGGATCCTAGCATCATCTAGTGACCTACAATGAAACCTAGAGTTCTCTTTAATGGCATAGTAGGGAAAACCTTAACCTTCTTTAGGCAATGGAAATTTGGCAACATACAAAGCAATGACTACATAGCTATATTCAGCCAATGAAGTTCATAGCAACTTCAAGTGAAGGGTCCCTAGCAATGTGCCAAGCAATGAACTCTTAGCAATAACCAAACAATGGATTCATAGCAATGATCAATCAATAGGTTCATAGAAATAATCAAGCAATAGGTTCATAACAATGATCAAGCAATAGGTTCATAACAATGATCAACAATAAATTCAAAGCAATGATCAAATAATAGGTTCATAACAATGATTAACAATAGATTCAAAGCAATGATCAACAATAGATTCAAAGCAATGAAAGACTCATAGCAAGATGAAAGAAGAGGAGAAAGAGAGCCAACCTACCCCAATTGGGGGCAAAGCTTGAGGGTTCGGATCCTTGAATAGCCCCTTGCCTTGATTCTTTGCTTTCCTCATTCCCTCTTCTTTCCCTTGCCTTGATTCTTTGCTTTCCTCATTCCCTCTTCTTGCCCTTGCTTTGCTTTCCTCATTCCCTCTTCTTGCCCTTCTTTGCTTTCCTCATTCCCTCTTCTTGCCCTTGCTCTTGCCCTCTTCTTGCCCTTGCTTTGCTAGTGGCTTCAAGGGTCCAAAAGAGAGAGAGGGATGCTCCCAAGCTATGTGTGTATGAGGATTACTTCCGCTAGCCACAAGCCTTCCACCGCCAATGAAAAAGCTCTCCACCTTCCTTCTTGCCAAGCTTCCCTTTGCAAACCCCGTCTTTCCTTGCTTGCCTTCTTGCCTTGCCCTTTGCTTACCTTAGCCTTCAAAGGCTCCTACCCAAGCTCGATGGAGAGAGAGAGATGCTCAAGCGCCTCCTCACGGCTGTCTGCACGTGTGGGTTCACGAAGGAGAGAGAGAGAGAACGTTGGCAGCCGATTTACAGACATTGAGAGAGAGAGATGCACTTCTTGGCTAAAATTTGGATTTCTAAAGCTTAGAGAGAGGGAGAAATGCTTCAAGGCTATGGGTTTTTTAAAAAAAGACTAAGAGAGAGAGAGAGAGATTACGTTTTTTTCATTTAGAAGGGATGTGTGAGAGAGAGAAACTTTTTCCCCAAGCTAGGAGGTACATGCTTCATTCCCTAAGCCTTTCACCTTTCTATCCTTCTCTTACACAAAATAAATTCATGGTACAAGGTGCCCTTCTCTTTTTTCTTCCCCTCCTTTCATCCTTACAAGTTAAATTCTTCTTACAAATTTGTCTGTCCTTTTTGACAAACCCAATTTCTATGCTCAACTGCATGTCCCCATCCCATTACTTCCTTATCAAGGCTAGTTGGTGCTCCAACTAGGATTTAAAATCCCAACGGAGCTGCGAGTTCCTGCGTTAAATCCTTGCCCACGCAGTTTTATAAAAAAATTTTACCAAGGTCCGGGATTTAATTCAAGCGATTGAAAAATTTTGTGGTATGGCCGTCTTCGTGTCTTAAAAGAAAAAACTTCCAACGCAAAGCGAGGATCGAGCGGTCTTGTACTCCTCGCTGGAGTTCTTTTTTAAAAAAAATTAAATGTACCATGGGTTTGGATTAAAAAAATAAATCTTTAACTCTCTCGATGCAACCCTGCTCATAATTAAAAAATTTGACTGACACATAGAGAACAAATTGAACCCATATTTCTGCTGCTGAACTTGATCCATTAATTTTTCAAAAGAGCATCCATATTACATCAACGGAGGGGGGAATTTAAATTACAAAAACTTTTGGAAGTCGGTAAAAGCTATTGATTTAAAAATATATCATTCGAGGGCGGGGAGGGCCCTTACAAACTCCCCAATAAAACAAAAAAACTTTCCTTAGCTCGATAGATATGGAAATTTCTTTAGAAGCTGGTCCCAGTCCTCCCAAGAAGCCTCTTCAGCAGGGTAGCCCACTACACCAAAACTTTGCGTAGTGTCCTGGTCCTCAGCCGCTTTTCTTAGGACTGCAAGATAACTTCAGGTTCCGCCAGTACCTCATCCTGCGACACAAAAGCAACATCATCAACTCCTAAAACATGCTATGGATCAGGACATACTTCTTTAACAAGCTGACAGGGAAAACATTATGAATCTTAAGGTGCGGTGGGAGCAATAATTCATAGGCCTGATGCCCTATCCTCTTTGTGACTTGATAGGGGCCATAATATCTAAAGGCCAACTTTCTGATCTTTCCTAACTTTAGGGAACTCCTCTTAGGCTTAACTCTTAGGAAAACCATTTCTCCCACTTGAAACTCTCTGGCTGATCTTTTCAATTTGGCGTAGCTCTTCTGTCAATCAATGGCTACCTTGAGATTTTCTTTAATTGACTTGAGTTGTTGGTCCATTTCTTCAAGCATATCTTTGGTAGTTGGCATTGAAATCAAAGGATCTGACAACTTGAGGGGAGTTAGAAAATCTTGTCCAAACAAAGCCTTAAAGGGATTCATGCCTAAGCTTCTGTGATGAGATAAATTGTAGGCAAACTCTGCAAGGGAAAACTAATGTTAATTGACATTAATGTTAATTGCAACGACACATACACATGCTTTCCTCTTCCGAACGAAGACCATGCAATGATGCATTTACACGCATTCCCTCTTCCTAAATATACTATGTATGCATTCCACGAAGCATTACATGCATTCCCTCTTTTGAATGATGATGCAAACGCATGCAACGACACATTTACACGCATTTCCTCTTCATAAATATACTTTGTATGCACGCAACGACGCATGACATGCATTTTCTATTTTGAATGATGCTATGTAGGCAAGCAATGACGCATTTACATGCATTCCCTCTTCCAGGAAGTCTAATAATGTCAAGAAGTGCATGAACGTAATAAGTCATGTTGCACCTTTAATCTGGAGGTGCCACATGACGTGAGCTGTTACTGTCATGGAGGCCCTCCATGATTGAGAGAGAGAGAGAGAGAGAGAGAGAGAGTGTGTGTGTGTGTGTGTGTGAGAGAGAGAGAGAGAGAGAGAGAGAGAGAATCTACGGATTGTTTGCTGCAGCTCCCGAGAGAGAGAGACAGAGAGAGAGAGAGTCCAGGGATTCTTTGCTAAAGGTGCTCGGGCATGTCAGAAAGAGCGAGAAGCAGAGATCGAGGGAGAGCAAGAACCGTTGTAGAAGATCCCAATTTTCATTCAAATTGTAAAATTTGACGTTCTTGAAACATACTATTTTTTATTTTCTCAAAAATGGTAAACTTTAAGGTTCTTGAAACCACTTGGAAAGAAGTGTCAAAGACATTGGTTTTTGTACCACCTATTCATGCTTCCACCCTTGATTGTTGTTTCCTTTTCTCTTCTCGAAGTTGATGGGCTTCCTTTTCTCCTGTGGTTTCTTCTTCTCAGAGTTCACTTTGGGCTTCTTGTTGCTTCTTTGGTGATGCTGTCCTATTTATAGGCACTGGAAACATTTTCTAGAGTTAGGTAATTACCTACCTCTCAAGTGACCATCCAATAAATGAGCCTAATTAACACACGTGAGATGCCATATTCTAACATAGAGATCCTCTAGTTTAGACCATACCTCAAAGGCACTATTGCAAGTTTGCACTGCGGGGGAGACTTCTGGTGATACACAAGGAGGACCCATCAAAGCTGCACAAAAACACCTCCGCAAACACGCCTATTGAAAGAACCAAACCGAGCCCTTTAACCGCTCTCAGAAGACACTCTCCAAGAAGAAAATTCAAGAAAATGCACCAGAATACCCTCTCTGAAGAGGGGAATAGCCGAGGAAGAAGTAGGCCGCAAAGCTGCTTGTAGGGTACCTCCACAAGCTTGGAAAATACCTCCGATACCATTGTCCAAGGTTGAAAACAACCCCAAAAGTGCAGAAAATAGCAAAAAACAGCCACCAAATAGCTTCTCCTAGTCACCCGACGCCCCGCACAACAGTCAAGAGGCCACCACCTAGCAAAATGCTGATGAAAGAGGGATCCACAACTGAAAACGCTAATGAGATATAGTCCGGGGCTGAAAAACGTTGTAGGAAGGAAGGTGCCAATGCTGAAAATGCGGAGGAATAGCAATAGATTGATGTGCAGATGCTTTAGCCTTCACATAACTAGCCTTCACATAACCAGCCTTGTTGGAAGCCACTTACGTTTATGCTCCATGAACTAACTCATTACTTGCTCTTGAATCGGCTCTTCGGCTCTCCAAGAAGCTACCCTAAACCCTAAACCAGTTGCAGGCGCCCAGCAAGAAATACTCCCGGCTTAATGCACACATCGTCATAACACGCATTGATCCATGCATTGATCTCCCACAAGCGACCTTGCATAATGAGCGTCCTCGTTACATGCCACAGATCTTTGTTTATTACATTTTTAAAATTGTTCAATGAGAGAGATGCAGAGAGAGAGAGTAGTATGTCTCATCTATTTTGTATATGCAGGTTTCTATATTCTCGTGGAGCTACAGACACACCTCTTTGATACACCTGCAGTATGAGTGATCCCACCAATAGCGCTCACCCGAGCGCCGCAGACATAGATCGCTTCTTGCTTTCTCTTTCACTTGATCAACTAGATCAGGTGTTGGGCAGAGCTGCGACTATGAGGAGATCCAGTACATCTCAGTCGCGATCGCGCTCATAGAGCAGGCTCCTCCTTCAAGATCGCGCTTGCACCAGACCTGTCGTTTGCACTCAGAGCATACCGTTGCGTCGGCCATGAGCCGACGTAGTCATCGTAGCAAACTTTCACGAGAGTCTAGGCCCGGTTGTTGCGACGGGGACGACGATGCAGTTTCTCCTACACATGCGGCACAGAGTGCTCAGAGCACGCCGAGGAGTGTCCCGACCACTATACAGGAGACGCCTGAGGTTTTGGCCAACGAGGGTTCTCCTTCTCCAATCAGGACTCCGACAATTTATGGCAGGGAGGTGCCAGAGGGATATTCATACCTCATACAACCGGTGAGATCATCATGACCCCTAAGGGGAAGAAGGTTATGAGACGCATGCACAAGTTGTGGAGACAGATCTTTTGACACACTGTCATGGTCTCTTGGAGGTCCTTGGATAAATCCTCCAAGGACTATATTATCAGTACACTGCATCATGAGTATCCATGCCCTCTAGGGGGGATGCTTTTGATGATATTTGGATGGGTGTGCACATGCACGACTACATGAAGCATCGAAGTTCAGACACACGGACTACAGATACTCAACCTGCCTGGCTTGACAGAGAGGAGTGGAGGGGTATCAGAGAGGAGAGGATGACCACTCCAGACAGGTGGCAGCAGCAGCAGAGGGACGCAGCCAGAGCTCGAGTGGAGGCTAGATCATCCCATCACCTTGGGAGTGGCGGCTAGATCATCCCATCACCTTGGGAGTGGCGGCTGAGCCAGTTTCGAGGAGGATTTTGTAAGATTCTTGCACTAAACACTCTTTTACTTATGCATATTTTGACTGGCCAGCCGCGTGTTGCATAAAATCTGACTTTTGATTTGAATTTATGTTCAACAGTATGAGATCACTGGGAGAGCGCCATCTCGGTTGTAGAGGGCATATGGACAGAAGCAGGGCTTTTTGGCCACCATTGCAAACTCTCCAAGTGGATGTGAAGTTTGATGACAATAAACCTGAAATGATGGGAGAGTCTTATGCTCATCTTATGATGGACCGAAAGATGGAAAAAGAATCGACCTTGCTAATCCTAGTGAGGAATCGAGGCCTGTCTATATTGCTACAGATTTGACTCCTGAAGAGGAGGAGTTGTTGATCTCAACGCTCAAAGAATAGAGAGACATTTTTGCATGGAGCTACAAAGACCTGAAAGGGGTAGAGCCGACTATATGCCAACATACTATCCCCATGAAGGACGATGCAAAACCGCAAAAACAAAGACCTTACACGTACAATGATAATTTTGGAAGAAAAATCAAGGAGAAAATTGATAAGCTGCTAGAGAATGAGTTCATTTACAAAATTTAGCACACTGAGTGGGTATCACCAATTGTGATTGTGTCAAAAAAGAACGACAAGCTGCGAGTCAGTGTTAATCTTAAGCAAGTAAATGCTGCAACCGTAAGAGATAGCTACCCTCTACGTATCACTGACCATGTGTTAGAAAGAGTAGCTCGAAAGCAAGCTTACATTTTCCTTGATGTTTTTTTGGGCTATAATCAAGTGTCCATAGCACTACAAGACCAACACAAAATAGCTTTTGCCACTGAATGGGGTATTTTTACATACTGGGTTATGCCATTTGGGCTAACCAATGCTCCAGCCACATTCCAGAGGCTAATGGCTCATGAATTTAGAGAATATCTGTGGGAATTCCTTGAGATTTTCATGGATGACCTGTGCGTACATTCAACTAAGTGAGCCGATCATATAGACCACATCCAAAAAGTCTTTGAGAAGTGTCAAATTTACCAAATCTGTCTCAACCTAAAGAAATGCAAGTTCATGGTTCGACAAGGCAAAATTTTAGGGCATATAGTGTCCAAAAATGGCATTTCGATGGATTTAGATAAGATTAGTGTAATTGTTGAACTTCCTAGACCCGTAAACCCTAAGGGAGTACAATTTTTTATGGGCCATTGCGGCTATTACAGGCGGTTCATTTACATGTACGCCGAGATTGCAAGACCTTTGTATGCTTTATTGGTTTTCTTTGAGTGGACTCTAGCATGTGAGGAATCATTTGAAAATCTCAAGACAACATTAATTTTGGCACCTATTTTAAGGTCACCAGATTGGGATAAGGTCTTCCATGTGCATATAGATGCATAGGATGTATACTAGCTCAACCGGGAGAGAAAAACATGGATTTCCCTATCTCTTATGCCAGCCGACAAATGAACATTGCGAAAAAGAATCACACCACAATGGAACGCGAAGGTCTTTCAATGATCTATGTTGTTAAGAAGTTCCGCCATTACCTCTTGGCAAGCGAGTTTGTATTTTTTGTGGACCACCAAGATCTTCTATACCTTGTAAATAAGCCATGATCCACGGGACACATTGTGCAATGGTTTGTCATTCTTCTTGAGTTTGATTTCACTGTTGCCGTAAAAAAGGGGTCTACTCATCAACAGGCCGATCACTTGTCTAGAATCACTTCCGGAGAAGAGCCATGTGGAGTAGATGATGACCTTCCAGATGCGGTTCTCTTCCGGGTGGAAATTGTGCCTAAATGGTGTGAACGAATTGTTCATTTTTTGACTTTGTTTACTCAACGAATTGGAAGACGATCTTAATACTAAAACTGAATTTCTAGAGGTTAGTAAGCGCTTCCAACTTCTTGCGGGAAGATTGTATTACTTAGCTGATGACAGAATTTTGCGTTTAGTAGTTTGCCTAGATGACTACCCCGTTATCTTGAGTGACTCGCATGTGAGCTCCTGCGGTCTCCATTTCTCTAAGGAAAACATGACCCGATGAATCTTATGGCAAGGATATTGGTGGCCGATGCTTCATGATGATGTTGCCAAGTTTACTAGAGACTGTAAAAAATGCGTTTTTAAGAGACCTATTCCTCATGCCACTCTTTACCATCTTAGTCCCAGTCCTAGTTAGAGTGCGTACATAATTGAATATCTCAAGAAGGGAAGATTGGAAGATTCCACACCTAAGCATTGACAAGAGGCTCTTGTTGTAGAGGCTGCAGCCTATACTTTTGTAGGAAAGCAACTCTACAAAAAAGGCAAGGACGGTAATTTGCGCTTATGTGTGTGCGAGAATGAATACATGTCCATATTATGCCAGGCACAATCGGGAATAGTGAGTGGGCATTTTTTGAGGGAAACCACAGCACAAAACATCCTTTGGTTAGGTTTATGGTGGCCCACTCTATTTCATGATGCACAAGAATTTGTTAAGTGTTGTGAGTAGTGCTAGAGGTCTAACACTCCTACCATGTACGACAATATGCCATTACGGCCTATGATGAGTACAAGAGATTTTGCCAAATGGGGAATTTACAAAAGTTGTCGAAGGATCTCGAAATGATTGGGAGATCAAATTGTACAGTGTACTATGGGCATATCGAACGGGATATAAAACATCGATTGGCACCACGTCTTTCAATTTAGTCTTTGGACTAGACGCTATCCTGCCTATAGAATTCTTGGTACCAACTTTACGCGTAGCAACTTCCCTAGACTGGAACGGACTCAAATTTTTTAACAAGGTAGAACAATTGGAATGCCTTGACGAGACACGATAACAAGCCGTTGTTGGCATGTATGCGGAGAAAAGGCGTCAAAAACGTTGGCACGACAAGAATGTATGAACTAAAGAGTTCCAAAATGGGGACTTAGTGTTGCTTTACACACTCAAGAATTAGAAGCGTAAATTAAAATTGAGAGGACTAGGTCCATTTGTTATTAATGAGATCACCACAGGTGGTACAGTATGATTGGAAACATTGGATGGTGAACCAATGGCAACTTTCATCAACGGTAGTCACTTGAAAAGATTTCATGAGCCTTTAACGGATGGTATGTTTGAGCGTATGCATGCAGCCAAGAACAGGAAGTTGGCACTCCAACAACTCAAGGAAGATGCTTAAGTGGAAGCCAAAGAATGGATGGCTAAAGCCGAAGCATGCCGGATGCAGATTCAATGGTCGAATTACAAAGCAACAATGGAGACGATTACATTGAGCCACTGCTAGTGTCAATTGGTATCTCTTCTCCCACACTTTTGCTTACAGCCATTTTGGATTCAGGGGCGGATGTTAATGTCCTTTCGGCAGAAGCTTACCAACACTTGAGTGCTCATAAGTTGCTACCTTCATCAGCTAACTACAAAAACAATTGAGTGCTCATAAGCTGCTACCTTCATCGACTAACTTTTGTGTAGTTTCACAAATATAGAATTCGACTGCTTAGGGGTACTCACAACTACTATATATCTACAAGGTTGCCAAGAAGACCGCATTTTTTACGTGTTGGCAAAAGCAAAATGTGCACAGGAAGTCATACTAGGCAGTAACTCGATGGCCAACCACAAGTGCTCTATTGATTGGGAAAAGTAGGTTATCAACGTAACTATGGATCAACAAAAGTTGACACTACTTCCTCTAAAGGAAACAACAAATCCCATTGTTAAGAGGAAATCAGTTGTGCAGATAGCTCTCAAGTGAATACGCGTAAGCTTCCACAAAAACAACCACTCAGAATATTACACACAAGGGAACCAAGCCTACCACCAATTTTTACCCATACCAGAGTTTTGGGAGCTAGCCAAAGGTGGCTACCTAAGAAGCTCAAAAAAGCCCAAGGGTATTATGAGGAAAACCGACAACTATGGTTACCGAATAAGGATCAACTTCACAGACCTTTAGCATCAAAGTATCAGTAGATACAAGTCTGATAGAACCAAAAACAACAAATACAAACCCTAAACACATGATCAAGACACAACCAGATAGACTTACTACCAAGCAATGGCTACCCAAGAACAAGCTACTGCCTGTGCAAGACGAAAATGTTGTTCGACACTTAGGAACTACCAAAGTAAACCAAACTTCAGTCAAAGTGCCAACATCCAAGATAATTATTCCAACAAGCCCAACAGATTTCAATATTGTACTTCTTGCAAAACAAAACGGCAAGGAGCTTATGGATCTAGATACTACCAAGGTCGAATACTTGTCCACAGTCCCAGAATTCACAGGCCATTCAAATATAAGTCCATAGACAGCTCTTAGCTCTTGGTCCTTGATAATGATGTTCTCTACCTTGCGATATAGGGAAACTATAGATCACTCATTGACCAATGTGTATGAAAACACAATGTCATCCGAGGACTAAACCCGTCTAGAGCTTGGAAACTTCCTTCTCAGGAGTATGCACATTAGCAAGCTCAAATCACTAGACTACCCCTTTCTTATCAAAGCTCAACACCTCCCTCAATCCCTTACACACATACACTTCAACTAAGAGAATAGAAATGAAGCCCACAATCCCACATGCCTTGCTACATTCCTAATCTACATACCCTAGCATTCTCTAGCTTCATTTGATTGATTGAATATACTTTCCTAATCATGCAAGCACCTCGGGGGGTTCACTCTATGAAAACTTACTATATCGCGTGCGTTCAAGGCCTATTTTGAAACTCCCTTATCTGTGAATTTTTGAGTTAATATTATTTATCCTTTTCTATTCAAATCTGTAATTTTTTTCCAAAATATAATAAATAAATCCCCTCTTTAAATATATTTTTGTAAGTTTTAAATATTTAAAATGTCCTTCTATTGAATTCTCGTGATATGCACATTTTTTGTAAGTGACCCCCCCGAGGCAAGCACTCAAACAATGTGAATCCCACTTGTTCCCACAAGCTCTAGCAAGCATGCAATCCACGATTGTCAAGCCCACAAGCTAAGAGAAGGAGTCAATCCAATGGGTAGCTCATTGCCATGGGTATGGGCAAGAGCAAGCTTCAATGGAGACCTCCACACACTACCCACAAGCATGCATAAACAAGAAAGCAAAGCATTCAACTAAGCAAGACTTAATCTACTTCAATACATAAGCGATAGAGAGAATAAGGTAGAGACTTCTCATTAATCCAAGGAGCATAAGCTCAATAGTACATAAGAGGGAAAGAGAGGGAGCTTAATGCTTGAGAGCTCTTCTCATTAGCATCTCTTGACAATACACAAGGAAGTAACCCAAAATTCTCTACAAATGGGTTTATAAGGGAAAAACTCAAAACTGCCCATCCTTGGGCGGCCGGGCACTAAGTGGCCAAATGAGATTAAATATACAATTTGGAACTCCATGTGAGCCCATCAAGTTATATTAATGTTCCCTAGACCTGGGCTTCCCATATATACATAGAAAATAATAAAAAATTGGTTCCCGAGATTTTCTCGTACACTGCACACTTAATTGATGGTCCTGTTCCGCGCTTTGCATAAGATTTGACGGAACAATCCCCCCTTCCTTGACTGTGTCCATCCTTGGACATGCTACTTGGTTGTGTCCTTCTTGTCCTTTATGCCCTTGCCTCCTTGTGTACTTTTGGTGCGAGGCCTAATCAACGAGATTCCTGTGGCCATCTCTAAGGGAACCGGTCTTCCAAGGCCTGTGAGTGGTTGTGGGGGTGGTTGAGGCCTTTCCCTAACAGGCACCTCCCCTATAGGTGGAATGTGTGCACTGCCTTGATCTTGTGGTTGCGAAGCTTGAGCTTGAGGATGAGGTTGTGCCCATGGGTGCTGCCTTTGGCTTCATCCTCCTTTCTTGACCCTGATCACTGTTCGCTCTACATCATTTATGCGATTCAAGATGTTTTGCAGTGTAACCTCAGTTTGCCTTGTTGGCACATTTGTCCATCGGAGTTTCTTGTACATGTCATGCTACATTCTGATTTCTTCCGGATCTGTGAGAAGTGGTGCATCTAGTAGCCTTCGTCGGATAAATGAATGCCTGACAGGTGCTTCTGGGCCAAAATTGTTTGAGATGTAACTTGGAATGAAACCGGTGGTCATCATCTCCTCAAATGCTATTACATAGGGGCTACTGAGATGGCAAACCCGCTCGTATAGTCCATGCACTGTCTGGGGAAGGGGGAACTCATTAAGGTCCCATGCAAGCTCTTGATCACCAAGGTTGTACTTGTAATATCTGGGGTCCTCCTTCTTCTCATTCTCAAAGCAAGTAAGTAGAGTGTGGATGAGGCATAAAAACTTACAAAGCATTAGCACACTGAAGTCAGGCACCCCTTTGTAATACTCAATGACGTGCTCACATAGATTTGTCAGCCACTCATCGTTGATCTCTGTATATCCCAGTGGACTCGGCAACTTAGGGAAATTCAGTAGATGTAGATTTTCCTGCTGCATCTTCTCAAACTCTCGCCAAGTATGTCTTCTCTCTGTTGGGCAATACATGGGGTCAATCCGCATCTCCCTTGGGGAATCATAATAGATCTTCAAAGTCCCAGCCCTCTTCTTCATCCACTTTGCTGGCCATTCAAGCTGGATTTCCCACAAAGACTTGTGGTACATGCTTGGTGGCTTTACATATCCACAACGTACTTGCTCAGGGTGTATACTCTACAAGCCAAACAAGTAAAAGACAACGATGAGGACACATCCAAACCAGGGAGCTCAGAAACGTCAAAAAGAAAGAAAAAAACGAGAAAATTGAGGAAATAGAGAAAGACAAACAGCTCACAAGAATCAGACTCTGATCAGGGTTTGAAAAGAGTAATAGACTCAAGAAAAAATGAGGGTAAACAAAAACAAAACCAAACAGAGACTCAAGGAAAGAAAGAAGCAAGGAAACCAGCTTCAGAATCAAAAAGCAATGAAGGAGGATCGATGATTGTTGACAAAGTTAACGAGACTCTCGATGCCCTTCTAAAGGCATGGAATAGTCGAGTAACATCGAAACACCAATCCCACCCAAGTTAACGGAATACCCAGACCCCCTACAAGAAAAGATTGATTTGGTGAGGCACCAACAATTGATTTGAGACAGGCAGACAACCTTTGGGGGTCCTCATCCATTTCAGCCTAGGAGAATGAGCATGACGCAGCCAGTTTTAGAGACTATCCAAGAGGTTCCTGAAACTGAGCGTGATGAGAGCCAACAGAGTGGTGAACAAATCTTGCCAAGAGAGGAACCTGCTGAGGTAGAACCAGAAGAGTTAGAACTTGAAGAGAACATAGAAATCACCTCCATTGTTTCTTCTCTAGAAGACGAGATGGCTGATGAACTTTGGCAACAAGTCAGAGATCTTAAAGAAAAGGACAAGCTTTCAGCTAAGACAACTCCACTTTCAGTAGTGGGAATGACGGAGTATCTTGGAGTAGCGAGAAGCTTATCTGATATCCAGTTGCACGCAGGAGGAGATCAAGATAGTGAGGCCAACACCTTAGCTACATTACCATCCTGTTTGGGTGAGTATGAAGCTAGGACGGAAATTGTCCAAGTGCCTCAGTCTAGACAGATAACTCCTGACAGGAAAGAAACTGCAAATTTGTAAGCCATATTATCAGCTCTTGTCACTGCAACATTACCACTAGCAGATTTTCTAAAGGTTAAACCAAAGCTGTGGCAATATGTGGCTGAGTTGATGGATAGCAGAGGCCTTGCGTTAACAAAAGAGCTGGTTGCTAAGGAGCAACACAAGGACAAAGTGAGTTCTATCCGGCAAGTACCCTTTAACAAGGTAAGTGCCTATCAAGAACGCAACAAAGATAAAGGGAATGCTACACTTCCGGTAGAGTACAGTGGGATCAAAACCATGGCAATATTGGACACAGGAGTGGGCATTGGGATATCAACTAAGGCCATGTGGGAAAAGTGGGGTAGAAAAGCTTTGAGAAAAACACACATGGACTTGTAATAATTGGCTGATGGAAACCTAGAAAGACCATTGGGTTTACTAGAAAATGTTATAATTAAGACCTGTGGGATTGACTTTGAGCATACCTTTGCCATTGTTGATTTTGGTAAGGATCCTAATTATGAGGTAATCCTAGGACGACCATTTATGCAGCAGTTGATGGTTTTAGAGGATTGAGGGTACGATTACCTTTACCTTAGACATGAGGATGTCACAACGAGAGTCAATATCAAAGACCACATGTTTCGAGATGTGACGAGAATCCGAGTGGACGAATTTGAGTCAGCCAGTTCAAATCTCATGCCACGGACGAGCACCGCAACAACCAGTGTGAAAGATGCGTGGATTTGTGAGGTACCAAGCCAGGATCTACTGGAAGAAGATTGGAGAAAAACCGATCGATTGATAAATATCAAAGACTACATTCCGATACCTTTTCCTGAGGACAACATAGATCCTTATGAGTGGAATCACACTTTAGCCACGATGGATGTGTGTGCTTTGCCACCACAGACTCAATTTTGTGATGAAGAGGGCTACAAAGTTGTGCCTGTGAGAGTAATGATGGTGGTACAAAACTGTGAGGCAAGTACTTCCAATGTTGTATCACCTTGTAAGATCAAGTCACAAGACCCTAACACTCAGAAGAGGAAAGATGGAGGGCAACAACAGAAGAAACACTGTCCACAACAATTCAACACTCATAAACCGAGAATGTTACTAGCAGCTCAAGGCTACCATGAAGGCTCCACTCATCTCTCGCTTCCTAAGAAGAGCTTAGTGACCCCATCGTTTAGCCAACGACAGAAGAGAACGAAGACAAAGAAGAAAAGCTCAAGGACCAAGCTTGGGAAGAACAGTGCTACGCCAACAACAACTACCATGTGGATACCCAAAAGAGTACTTCAAGCTCAAGGATACTACAAAGGATCCACCCGTCTCTGGTTGCCCAAAACAAGATCTGTGTCTTCATTGCTTCAGCTCAAGCGTGACCAGGGCACTCCATAGTTGCCCAAAGGTACTACCTATCAGTGGAGGCCAATCAACAAGGAACAAAAGAAGATGTTACCAAAGGCTCCAAACAAAGCCGAACAACCATTGCAAATCTGGGACAACAAACAGCCGGCTGATACCTCAAGGCCATCAATAATGAACAAGGGAAAATGGGTGCCAAAACTCACACTTGAGGTTGGAAGGTGTTCCTTAGTGGAGGATCTCGCTTCAACTTCAAACACCATCATGATTAAGGACACAACCACCACTCAGATCAACAAGAGATTCAAGAATCCAACAAGCACAACCACGTCACTACCGCACCCCACTCTTGAGTCAGGTTCTGAATATCTAACCATAAAGGAAAGAGCCGGCATGCTCTGGCAAAACTCTTCTTTTTGAAGTCAAGTCAAGTTGCTGCACTTTAAGCTGCTAGCATAAGAGTCGGAGTCGGGCAGCTAAGCCACCAAATGAGCAAGGCATTAGTCCTACAGCTTCAAGTAATATCTGTGCCTAGACTGCATGTAAATACGTTTTTCGTTTATTTTTGTTTGTTTTTTTACGTCTTGGTTGGTGAGCGGGATATATTAGTGCGCCGCTTATGCCGGATGGGTAAGCAAAGAGTCGAACTCTATTTCACTAAATGGAGAAAAAGAAAAGTCCCTTCACTCATGCACAATACACTCTACTTTTCGGAACCTCGACAGCAAATGCCACTTGACCGTACAAATGTGAGCCTAAGTACCGTCTTGTATGGTTAATGTGCTCTGTTTCTACCTCAAGTATCATAATATCCCTAAGAGCACAAAGCAGCATACACCAACATGCTTATCACCAGCAGGGCACTTAATAAAGATGAAGGCATTTTTTTCCATGTGGTTTTTCCCTTCGTCCATACACTTTCTTGTATATAAATCATTATGCACAAATCTGAGGCAATACCAACAAAAGATATCTTCAGTCCCTTCCCTTGCTATTTTGCACCAATGCTCGATCAACTTGCTTCAGGGGGGGAAAGGGAGCTTACAAGCATATGGGCAGTGAGAAAGAGTATCCTCATCTTCAAAAGCCACTTAACCAACTACCTCAAAAAATCTCTTGAGTACCCTTAGGATTTTTGCGCACCACATACGTTTCTTGTTATGCATCCTCTGTGAAGCATCTAGGGCTCAATCTGAGCATTGCATTAGGCATGCTTCTGAGTGATACCCATGCACTTAAAGCACAAATAAATGCAGGTACCACAAAGCTAAGGAGAATAAGAGAATTTCTATGAATGCACTTCTATTTTAAAAGGTTGTAGGTACTTCAAGTTATCAAGCTACCTCTGCAGAGCAGCAGCACCTCAAGAAGTTTCACACTTCTACACTTTCAAAGCCAAAAATCCAAAGAGATACGTCCAACACCCAAAGGTTTTCACAACACGTCTCACCCACAACAACAATCAGACTTGGGGGAGTCAAGTCTGCTATGTTGGTTAAGTTTCGTAGTAGTATAGTGGTAAGTTTTTCAAAAATCCATTCATATGTTTGTTGTTACTAACCTTTTAACCCACACATTAACTTCATTACCATAATCACTATGGTTACAAATTCAATATGTGTAAAGCATGCAAGTAAGCAAGCAAATCAAACACTTGCAATTTAAGTGATGCTTCTTTGACTTAAAACAAAGAGCCATGCAAAACCATGCGTGACTGACATTCATAAGTTTTTCACTAACCTACTGAAGCAATCAACTTGTGAAAGGATTTTTTGTGACTACAGTTGGCTGCCACTTTTGCTAACCATTCTTGTGCAGCACCACCGCCACAAAAGAACAACTACAGACACCTTTGAAGCACTATACTTCAAGCATGTCCGAGGATGGACATGGTTTAGACTTGGGGGATTTTTTGGGGAACAGATGCCTTTGGTCCTTACAAGTAAACACGCGACAAATGCATGAAGAAAAGAGTGCCATTTGTTATGAAGAGCTGCGGGAGCGACATGACAAAACAAGAATGTGGGTACACCAAAACAGGAAGGTTTCCATTTTTGGATCTTTTAAGCCCTTCGGGTTACGGGATACAAGGAAAGTACCGCACGAGAAGCTAATGTAAAGAGAGCGAGAGCTACAAGGAAAGAGAGTAGCAGCGAGAGCGGGAACCCGGGAAACCGGTTTTTGAAGACTTTTCCTATTTTTAAGTAAATCCCGCCTAAGTGCAATGTAATAAGTGTCAGGAGGGAAGATGGGCTCGTAAGAGTTCCACGATGTATAATTCTTAGCCTATTTCCCCGTGTTTTAGCCATTCTCTTAGTGGTGTCCGCCCAAGTGTGAAAATACTAGTAAGTTTTGACCTACGTATATAGGTGAACACAACTAAGAAATGAGGGCTTTTTGGTTTTCTCTAAAGAGCTCTCCATTTTAGCTCTCCTCTACTCTAAGCTAAGCTTCAAGCTTCCATAGCTTAAGTACCCATTGTAATAGATCATTTATGATTAATGAAGTGGGCAATGGCTTCTCTCTTCTTCTCTTTCACCTTCTCTTTGTTTATGTGAGCAATGCATGAGTGATTCTTGCTTAATGTGATTGAATCTATGTGTGTGTGTGCTTGCTTGTTGCTTCTTGATTAGCATTCTATTTCTTAATTAGTTAAGTGTAGGTTGATTGTGGCTTTATTAGGCTTGCATTGAAGCATTGTATGCATGTGTATGATTGATTAGATGAAGAAATGCTTGCCAATGAATGCTATTCCTTACATTGCTTGATTAAGAAAAGGCTTGTGTGCTAGATTAAGGCTTGTGGGTTAAGTAGTTAATCTATTAAACTTGTGGGCTTTGATTAAGTGCTTGTAGGCTTGTGAATGTTAGTCAATAGATAGCTTAACACATTGATTGAGAGTGATTGAGTGAGATTAGAGTGAGTGGGTTAGCTTCTCCATAGCTAAACCCATTCGATTAGTGTGTGTGTGTGCATTAGTGGATGAGTGACCATTAGTCATCTCCCATTGCTAAGCTAGAGATTCCCTTGCATTGACACCGCAAGGTATCCTCCGTGAGCTAGCCGGGTTAAGCTCTCCGCATTGACCTCTTCTTCATTAATAAGATGAGAGTTGATTGGAAGCCACTAGGAATGGTGACCCCAACAGGCACACTCCATCTATGAGGGTATGGAAAGTGAAAATGCTACATGTACACTTGTAGTGCCAATCTGATGGCTTGGTGGCGGAGTTGATCCCACCTAGGTTCCACCTCATACGAGCACATCATCGACTGTCTTCAGGGCTCTATCATTGAAGGGTACTTTGTCGCTGGGAAGGTGCAATGCGTTGCACACTAGTTCCCTTGTGACATGTACTTCTACAACCCTTCCTGCCATATTAGTGACTTTGCTCTTGTCGGCGTCATCCATTGTCGAAAGGAGCTCCCATGCTCTTTGCAAATCAGGCCCCCATGGCGGCAAAGAAAAATATCCTTGTAGACACAGGCTTTCCCATATGAATGGTGCATTCGGATCCAGGGTATGTAGTTGCAAAAAACCTTCTGGTAGGGATGTCGAATCTGACTTCAATCCCCCTGGTATCCAAAAAGTAACCTCTTGCCAGGCTGATCCCTCTTTCAATGAGGATGTGTGAATCCACGAAGCAATCCGCTACATAGAGATCTAGACGGAACGTGAATGCATTGGAGGGTGGCACTCTAGGCTCTCCTGCTTCTCCTTGCTGTTCTTCCAGTGGTATTTCACCTTCTTGTGCGGTTGGGAGCTCTGTACGCTGTGCTCTTTTCCTTCTGTCACCTTTATCTTTTGCCATAGCTTAAGCGTTGGCTTCTTCTAGAAAATTTGACAGGGCTTCGCCGCTGTAAGACCAAGGGTAAATGCTATATCAATAGCACATCACAATGATCTATCCAACATGATAGATGCATATGCTACTAATCTAGATTTTGCCAATGTCATGTCTGCTTTAGCCATTGGGAAGACACAAGATCCATACATGTTGAAAGATGGATTTCTTCTCTATGACTCAAAGCTATGTGTTACACAAGGTTTGAGAGAAAAGGTTATGCTAGAATCCCATGCTCCTCCTTATGCAGGGCTTCGCGGAATTCAAGCAACAAATAATGCTATAGAGACATATTTCTATTAGCCATCAATGAGAAAAGACATACAAGCTTATGTTTCACAATGCTTGACGTGCCAAAAAGTGAAGTATGATAGAGGGAAGCAACCACAACTGCTACAACCATTGCCTATACCAGATGATCCTTGGGAGAGTATTTCTATGGATTTTATTTTTGGGCTACCAAAATCTATCCATGGTAATACAGGTATTTGGACAATAGTAGACAGGTTTAGAAAACAAGCACATTTTATACCTGTCAAAAAGACTATCAAGGCACCCCATATGGCTACTCTATTTATCTCGCAGATATTTAAGTATCATGCCTTGCCAAAGTCAATAGTCTCAAATAGAGATCCTTGCCTGATGAGTCTCTTCTGGCAAGGACTATTTGAGAACATGGGTACAAGATTGGACTTCTCATCAACCTATCACCCTCAAACGGATGGGCAAAGTGAGGTAGTCAATTCCATTGTGTTGGATCTACTAGAAAACTATGTTAATGATGTAGAACATCACAACCAATGGAAAAAGTACCTACCCCTAGTAGAGTATGCATACAATAATATGGTGCATAGCTCTACGGGAAAGTCTCCCTTTGAGATCATTGAGGGTAGAACAAAAGTTCCCCCAATCTTGAGGATGCATCAAAACATATTTGTCGTAGATGAATATGTGCGTGATCTTCAAACGTCATTTGAGAAGATAAAAGACGCTATAAAGGCATCCCAAGAAAAGCAAAAGAGCGCTGATGACAAGCATAGAAGATCCCTTGATTTCAAGGAAGATGACTGGGTCTTGCTCAAGTTTCCCAAGGCTCGCCTATGATAGACCACGGGAAAAGATTGGCAAGGAATGCCCTCAGCTCACCAAAAGTACTATGCCAAACTAGCACATCACTACTATGGTCCATTTCAGATTCTGGAAAGGATAAATGAAACAACTTATAGGCTAAAGTTGCCGGATCACTGGCATATTCATAATGCCTTCCATGTAAGCTTGTTAAAGATTTATAAGGGTACTCCCCCTACGAATCCTATTATAGAAGACCCACCAGAATTTGATGAGCTTGAGGAAATTCTCCAACCAGAGAGTATCCTTAGGCATGAAGATAAGCTGCTACGAAATGGTGAAGTTCTCCGTAAGTATTTAGTTAAATTTAAGAATCATTCTTTTGATGATGCTAAATGGATGGTTGAGCCGCAGCTTAAGGACTCAATGACACTTGTAAATGCTTATAACCAAATGGAAGGTTATAATACATGACAAGTATGTAAAACAAAGGTAATGAAGTAGGGTTTCTCTCTATTCTTTTGTCTTCATTCTGTTTTTAAATGTTTTTAAGTACATGCATGTATGAGTGACACACGCTTGTGGCAGCTTTGTCTCTCAAGCACTGAATAGACTATCAATCTATTGCAGAATGGTATTTTAATGTGCTATCATGTGTTACACGCTGCGGCAGCTGTGTCTCCCAAGTACCAAGTAGATTACATCTATTGTGGAATGGTGTAATTTAGCTAAAAGTGGATCCAAAGCAAAATGCTAAAATGTTAAGGCCTTTCCTTAAATACATGCATAGTTGAGGACGACTATGATTTAAGGGCGGGGTAATGTCATCAAATTGTATTTTGATGAGCTTTTCAGGACTTTATCTCTCTAAAAAGTGGCCATTCTAGAGAGAGAGAGAGAGAGAGAGAGAGCCAAGGAAAGCTAATGTTATGCAAGGGGGTATATTTAGGCATAACTAAATGCTAAAATAAATATAAACCTTTACAAGTGCATCAAATAAGTTACTAGCTTTTAAACGGATATTATCTCACTAGAAATGAGTTATTTCTAGAGAGAGAATGTTAATTAAAGCTAAGGGTAAATGAGCAAGTGGTGCATTCAGGCAATAGGAGGTGCTTATAGGTGAATGCTACTTCAAAAGTGCAAAGGACAATTTTCTAAGATCTCATTATGATTTTCGAGAGATCAAACGGATTCCCGGGAGACCAAAAAATGAGCAATTTATGGCTTACGGTAGTGGGAACGGGGGCTTCTGGGCAAGAAGGGTAAGTGGATGGTGTCAAGGACCAAGAAGCCTCACTTACCCCTTCAAAAGTCCCAAAAGAAATCCCAAAAGAGGTCGCTTCCTATCCCCATGCTTCAGGACCTTCCCTCCTTCCAAAAATGTCAAAACTGCTATTTCTGAAAAGGGGGAGAAAGCAGTCTTTACTAAAATGAGCATAACTTGCTCATACAAGGTTGGAATTCAAAAAAATTTATACGAAAATTGAGCTAATTTCAAGGTCTACACCTTTGTAGAAGAGATCAAAGCCAAAAGCGCCTTTTACAGAGGTGATCAGGCAGGCTGAATAGAGACCATCTTGCAAAAAGCTCTCTTCATGCTCTACATGCTTGAACTCTCTCCTTCTAGAATACATAGATTGCTTATGCTACCTTCCTTGGTAGCTATTTTGTTAAATAGTTTATAAAGCTTTCCATGAAAGCTTACTCCTTCATCTACATGAACTCTACTCCTTTTCTCTGAAAGTTCTTCTTTGCCCATGTGGTATTTGAGGGCTTGAGAATAGGAGAATGTTTACAAGAAGCTCCTTAAAGCTATCAAGTTGTATGGGTTTTGGAGATCTTAGAACCCATGGTTCTTATGATGTATTATTCTCAAGCAATGACTCTTAAATGAGCTTGAGCTAAAGATTAATACAAAGCCTTTCGAGGGGGGGCTGGGCTCAAGAAATCGGCCCCTCAATATGTGTCTTTTCTCTTTATGCTCATGTCTATCAAGTGCTCATGATTATGCTAATTGAAAGACCTATCTAATTAAATTAATTAACTACAATTGTTATGCGCAGATACACAAGCTATTGTCGTAATTAAGAACAATTTATAAGAGCTTAATCAATTACACTAACAGTGTATGAAGCTTATGAAAGAAAAAGAGCTGAAGAAGCTGAAGCCAAAGAAAGAATTGAACGCCAACAACGAAAGTGGAAGCTTGAACAAGAACATGAGAATAAAAGCAAAAAGGCAAGAATGGAGAAAGCACAGGAAGAGACAAAGCTAGATAACATTTTCATCGGCAGACCTTTTGCAAATAATGAAGAACTAGAAGCAAGAAGAGCAAGAACAAGAGCTGAGGCAACAACTGAATATCTGCACAGAGCTCCGTGGAGTCGGGAAATACCACAAAGGGTAAATGAAGCCCTGAGCAAAAGTGGGGAAGAAGTCCCAGTAGTGCAAGAACAACCGGCAGAATATGGTGAGTGTCATGTTTGATAATGTGATCAAGTTTTCAAAGCTCCCCGGTATTTAAAAGTTCATGGCTGAAAAATTGATTGAAGATGACATAACGAACATCACAGAACAGAGAACAAGAGTATCTAAACTACAAAGTGAACTATCAGATGTTCAAAAGATGCATTCAAAATCTGTGGCATCTAACGAGGCACTATGGGAGAATATGCAGGAGAACAAGGCTGAAT
Source organism: Cibotium barometz (assembly GCF_041138505.1). Lineage (NCBI taxonomy): Eukaryota > Viridiplantae > Streptophyta > Polypodiopsida > Cyatheales > Cibotiaceae > Cibotium > Cibotium barometz. Next base: position 14,347,866 of record NC_141073.1, read on the forward strand.
CCTTTGAGACTCTTAAGGTCAGCCATGAGAAGGTGAAAAAGGATCAAGAAAGAATAACAAAATTAAAGCAAGAACTCCAAAACACTAAAGCGCTACTTGAAAGCAATGAGTTCGAGCTCGGGCTCCTCAAGGAGTCACATGATAACATATCAGTTGAGAAAAAAGCTCTAAAAGCAACACTGGAGCAGAGGCAAACTGAATACGATGAGACCTCTTCAATTATTGAAACCCTCAAAAAGGAGAAAGAAGAACTAGTGCGCAGATGCACAGCTTCGGAAGAAGAAAAATTGGATTTGGAAAGTAGAGCTAAAGATCTCGAGTTCGACATTGTTGATTTGGAGCGGAAGGCAGAGTGCCTTACCGACGAACTCGACGTAGCCCTGCATACGGAAGATATGCGCTGTGAGGATGTTAGAAAGCTAGAAGCGGCAAAGGCCGTATCAAAAGCAGAAATATTAAGAGCTCAAGAAGCTGCATCTAAGACTGCTCAGTTGTTGTCTATAGCACAGGACAAGTATGATCAAACAAAAAAGGCATACAGATTTGCATTGGGAAGTGGTATAATTGTGCCCAACAAAAGCACCAGTACATCGACTACGGATGAAGAAGGCCAGTTGTTGCTGAGACAAGAGCTAGAAGACACAAGAAGACTTCTCAGTAATAGCAAATTGGAGAATGCAGCTTTAGTAAAGGAGATGCATAAGTAAGGGAAGCACTTAAAGCTACATGGAAACCACCTAGTCTTCCCAGCCAATTTGATTGGGTAAGGCCTGAGCCAAAGGAAGATGCACCATTGTCATAGCCAGCCAAAATGTTGTAGCCACAAGTGGTAGCCCCACAGATACTGCAACAAGAACAAGAATTTCTAAATGTCGAGCAGCAGGAGGAAGAGCACCCAGCTGCAGAGCAAGACCCAACATGGGAAATGATAAAAGAAATGTTTGCTACCCTCAGCGAGCAAGTACGATGACAATATGTGCATGAAGCACATATTAGGGAATTGGAAAAGCATTTATGGCCAAATCAACCACCCAAAGCTTTCCACTAATGCAAGCTGCTTTGGAGCGGGAATGGGAGCAATGGGAATTGGAGAACCCAGAGCCGACAGGAGCAGGATATAACATCCATCCAATCAATCCTAGTATAGCAGAACTTTTGGAGAATCAACTCTCGTGGAGGATGGAATGGATGAGAAAGAGAGAGGGGACTCTTTGATCCTCTACAATTTCCCCCAAATCCTGAGGACATATCCCACCTATTGCCTCTGCAGGCGCAGATACTCTTGGGCAGATTTTGAGAGAACCCGATGATCAAACCCCATGGCTCTCAACTACCCAAGCATACCCAACCCTCAGCATTTTATAGAGATCACCAAGGATTGGTTCTTGCAACAATGTAGGACCTACAGCAAGATCTACGCTGACGTGCCAGATATTTCATGTAAAATGTTTTGCAAGATTTTGAGGTTGCTTATGAGGGTATTCACAAAATTTCAGGAGATCAGGCTTCGCGAAAGAGTCTGACATTGTTTTAACTTGGGAGATGCAGGGCTTGCATGGGACTTTGACCTAGCGCCAGCTCCAAAGCAGGTCCATGGATTATATGCCAGAGTCAGGTACATGAAAAGCTCTGATATGAAGACCTTTGAAGAGATGTTCACTACAGGTTTCATAGAATCTTACAATAGTAGTTGCTTCTATAGCAATGCTACAGTAACTCAACGCATTATGGTGTATGTAGTGGAAGAAATAGAAATTCCAACACCACCACCAGATGTAACAGATCCATAGAGGATAGCCAGAATGGAAGAAATGGATGAAGCCATCAGGGCAGTTAGGCCTAGGACTAACCTTCCAACAGCAGGATATACTTTCGAGATTTTAGCTCAAGTAAAAAACCTCCTAGACCAAGCAAGATACAAAACACCTTTAGCATCACGAGGCCACTTTGCTAGACAACAAGGCCGAGGTCAACCTTCTAACATAAATCCATTTAAGTTAAAAAGGACTTACAGAAGACATGACGAACACCCAAAAGACGGAGCCGGCCCTTTAAGAAGAGACCCTCCACCACCCACAACACCTATTGTTTGAGATATCCACAGACGAACATCCTTTAGATAAGGGGGATTGTTTGGAGAACATCAACAGGGACAGGTACGATAATAGGTAACAGGTACATAAAGAAAAGAGGACCATTGTCATGGGAAGAGTGCGAAATCCTAAAGTGCGGGAAATATCATTTTTGAAGCCATAAACCCTTTTTTGTAGTGATTCCCGCCAAAGTACATTGTATATATATCACCTAGCTGATCTGTGGGCTCATGGAGTTCCAAATTGTAAACCCACAACCCATCTATCCGCTTAACTATCATTTTTACTTAGTTTAAGTGTGAAAAGCCTAGTAAGTTAAACCTAGGTATAAAAGTGAACAACTCTAAGAAGTGAGGGCTTTTTGGTTATTCTTGAAGTAGAGCTTTAACATTCTAGCTAAGAGCTCCCTAAACCCACTACTCTAATCTAAACCAAGCTAGTTGCAAGCATCCTTGCTTAAGCTTTCTCTATTGTAATATATTCATGATTAATTAATGAGCAATGGCAATGGTTTCTCTCTCTCTCTTCTCTATTTAATTAAAACAATGATCAAGTGTGCATGGATGAATATTTCTTTATAGGATTAAGTAGATGACTCTATGTGTGTATGTTTTTTTAAATCAAAGGAGTGTGTGTGTGTGTGCTTAATTAGCTTTATTAGCATTGAAGCATGATTATTGAGTAACCTTGTTGCTTGCATTAGGGCATGAATAACATTGAAGAAAGAGGTGAATAAGCACTTGAAAGGAAATGCTTGCAATGGTAGCTTATGAGTCTATGCTTTGCTTGATTAGGTTAATGATTCCAATTAGTAGCATGTGTTTATGAGTTAATCTTAGACCTAGCATTCATTAGTGGGTTGCCATTAGTGGATATTAGTGAATAGATAAAGCTTGTTGATTGCTTGCTAATGCTTGTGGGTTCAAGGCAAGCCTTCATTACATTGATTTGAAGTTAATTAGGGTGGGTAGAGAGTGAGTTGATTAGCATTTCTATTGCTAATTAGCTTGGTTAAGTGTGTGTGTGTGTGCTTAAGAACAATCGTAAGTCCTACCTAAGCATTTAGCTAGAGATTTCCTCATCTTGACAAAGTGAGGTAACCTCCGTGAGCTAGTTGGGTTAAGCTCTCCATAGACATCTCTTTGGAGTGTCGTAGAAAAGAGCCGCTATGCTAAAAGGGCTTAACAGTGATCATTGGGCAAGGGATTGTCCGGATAGGCACTTGCCCCACCTAGAACAAGATTCCCTCCCATTGATCATCGAGATGTTACACTCAATTTCATATAGAAACCACCTTTTTCTACTTACTAGTTCATCTTTAGTTTAACTACAAAAAATACATTTTTTGAAAGTATGATCCTTTACTACAACTAGTAATGTCTTCTTATTTATGACTTTGAAAAAATCTTTTTATTTATGACTTTATAGGTTGAGAGAAAATTTATATATAAACAAACTTATACTATTTTTTACAATGTAGTTTTTAGTAAGCCTAATATATATATATATATATGATGCACAACACCAAATTTATACCATATTATAAATTTATACCATATTAAATGACATTGAAGAGGAAAGTATACACGTTTTGAAAGTATCATGGGTACTATAAAAATACCTGGAAAAATAAATTATTGGATGCTCTCCAAGTGGCAAAGCTCGATCAAGCATCGCAACTACAACGCCTCCAAGCGGCAAAACTGATCACAGAGCCTCCAAGCTTGATCAAGCGGCAAAATTGATCTGCGCCTGCGTCCTTTCCCAACAAAATCATGACCAAATATAGGCACCATTACAGTACACAAGAGATAAGCATGATAAGCAATATCACACACACACACACACACAACCAGCCCGAAATAGAACCTTGCAGAGAAGCTGGTCGAAGTGAAGGACGTTGTATAGCTGCTGCGCTCTGTAGATCTCTAGCTGCAACACTCTCTCTGTCTCTCTCTCTCTCTCTCTCTCTCTCTCTCTCTGCGCTTATCGCTTGCCACTAGCTAGTACAATATGCACTAGCGCTCTGAGCAGCTCTCTCTCTCTCTCTCTCTCTCTCTCTCTCTCTCTCTCTCTCTCTCTCTCTCTCTCTCTCTCTCTCTGATCTCTGCGTAGCTAAATGCCTTTAGTAGATCGACGTGGCGCGAAATTGCAATAGTCTGCACCTTAACTTCTTGGCGGGCAATTTGCCGCTCAATCATGAAGATAAGGTCTAGTTACCTAGCTAGATTGAGGTTAGTTCAGGTATAACTAATAGAGGGCCATTCACACATGCATCAAGGGCCTTTACACACCAGAATCACGACCGCCAAATAATTAGTTTACTACAATGGTTTTAACTAAGCAAGAAGCAAAAAATTCCAAAAAATTTTGCTGGGTGGTTGCAAGATAGAGGTGACCCACTTTTGGCACTTTGTAGCCAAGTGTGACATAAACTACAACTCTTAAAATTGTTATCACATGGACACACAGGACTATGAATATGTTACCCCACCTTAAAAATACAACAAATTGGCATCATTTGAATACTTGGCATATACTTAGCCCCACCCACCAAATCGAAAACGGTCCTTGGGGTGGAAAAAGGAAACAAGGTGAGAGCTGACGACTTTCCATTACTCAATTTGACCCAAATGTTTTTTGTTATGTTCATAAAGCAAAGGTCTTACATATATATAAGAATCACTTGAAGTTCACATATTTTTTAATTATTACAAATTATTTACACTACTTTTACTAAGCCTCTCACAACCTGCTGATAACTTTCAAGGAAGATCTAAAAAAAATCAATCGTTAACTTTATGATTAAATCATACTAGCACATTCTATTAACTTTTTTCTAGCATTTGACCATTGGATCTTGAAAGTTGATATGTAGATCATTGAAAGTTGGTGAACGCCAAATTGACACTTTTTTAAGAGATTTTTTTCAAGATAAAAATTTATAAAAACTAGCAAAATACATTTAAAAAATCCCAATAAATCAAATTAAGTTGTACACATACTATATATTTGGTCTGCAAAATGGCTTGATAATTGGATCTATGAGGTGAAAGCTATAATGTTTTTTTTCTTTTTATTATCATGCAGAAAAATTTGCGACATCTAATACCTATGATATGTCCGTCCACCTACATTTTGAGTAAACAACCTTGTTTTTTGATCATCTTTTGTAATTGGGATCTCCAATATAGGTTTTATGTGCCCACCAAATCTTATCTCCAATGGAGCTTTCTAGATATGGAAACTAGGTGTTTGAAAGTGAAAAAATGCCTGTTTTTGTGCTGTCCAGAGAGGTTCAAGGTGACAAAAGTGGGGTACCCTTAACTCGCTACCACCCTGCTAGGTTGTGAGTCTCGAAGAATACCTTGGCGCATTGCTCTTATTTTGGACTTTTTTTTAATTTGAACGAAAAATAAAAGCCTTTTAAAGAAAAATATACAAATAATTTTAGTAGCTTGAAATAAGAAGCACAACAACTGCAAATAATGATAATGTTAGACAAGAAAGTGAATTATTTCATCAAAATGTTTAATTTTTCGATAATTCTTCAATCAATCTAATGTGTAAATTATATTTTATTTCATAGTCACGACAATAGTCACTCACAAATGCATTATCAAATATTCAAAATGTGCCTTATCTTTTTGCATCAGGTAAAGCCATCACTTGGTAGGCAAACTACCATAAAGAGTGACAAACAATAGCTCATACACATATTAAATTGAGCTCAAACAAGACTTGGCAAGCATTACCACAAACTCCCCAAGAAAGGAATTATCGTTTTTGACAATTTAGAGTTTATTGACCAAAAAAACAAACCCTCTACCATATTTTTCGTGATACCAAGACCAAAGAAGGAGATGCTTGTTAAGGACCTCTTTGGCTTTCTTGTTTTACAGTCAGAAAGAAAAAACAAGCTACTATTTCCATTCCATTTAAAATTTGATTTTCTTAAATGTTATTTTGATACCTTTTCAGACTACACTTTTAGGTTGATTTATTGTCAGTGCAACCCTAAATGTAATTATTCAATCATTGGTGCTCCAAAAGAACTTAATTTTTTTAAAAAAATCTTCAAGATAGAACTTGTTTTACAAGAAGCTTTCAGTGATCTAGTTCTATATTATGTATTTATTAATAAATATATGCCCATCCACCTAGCTACCTATGTACCATGTATCTATGTATCTAGCCATTAATCTATCTATCTATCTACCTCTTCTTCTTCTACCTATCTATCTATTTATCCATACTTATATAACCATCCATTCATCCATCAATCAATCACTCTATTTGTCTATTTCTTCATCTTCATATCCATCTAGCCATCCTTCCTTGCTTTTTCATATCTATTGATTGATAGATTGATCTATATATCCATCTATCTATTTATATATCTGCATCCACCAACCTCTCCACATGTTTATGTGTCCATCCATATTGTGTCTATGATACATAGTGCTTTGGATAGTTAAATAGATATCCACATATCATCATCTATCTACTTATATATTATCTATCTATCTATCTATCTATCTCTTTATCAATATATTTACCTATTGATATGTCTCTCTATCTATCTGTGTATCTCATCTACCTACCCTACCCAGCTACCTATATATCTCCCTATCAATATATACTATCTTTTTCTATCTAACTATCTCCATTTTTATCTACATGTCTATCTACCTACCTACCTATCTACTTATCTAGTCATCTATTATCTTCTTTATCTATCTACCTATCTACCTATCGATCTATATATTCAGTCATCTTCTTTATCTGTCTACCTACCTACCTATCTACTTATCTGGTCATCTATTATCTTCTTTATCTATCTACCTACCTACCTACCTACGTATCTACTTATCTAGTCATCTATTATCTTCTTTATCTATCTACCTACCTACCTACCTATCTACTTATCTAGTCATCGATTATCTTCTTTATCTATCTACCTACAAATCTATCTACTTTTCTTATCTATCTACCTATCTATCTATATATCTATCAATCAAATATGTCTATCCATCTATCTACCTAGAACCTATTGTATGTTTATCCACAAACACACACACACACATACACACACACACACACATATATAATTGATGCATCAATCAATCAATCTATCCATCTATCAATTTATCTAGCAATCTATCTAGCTATCAACTATTATGTATTTATTTATACATATATTAGAATCCTTCCATCAATCTATCTGTCAATGTATGTATGTATTTATTTTCTCTAAGACAATGGGCAAAATAGGGTATCATGGTGTACTATAATGCCTTAACATATTTTGCTACAAGTTGTAAAGGATCACTAAAACCTACGTAATGAGCATATTTGGAGCATACAAAATGCAAACGGAATGCATATTCATCTCCTTATCTATCTATATATGTATGTACTATTCTGATCTATCTATCTATCTTTTGATCACTAAAACCTACGTAATGAGCATATTTGGAGCATACAAAATGCAAACGAAATGCATATTCATCTCCTTATCTATCTATATATGTATGTACTATTCTGATCTATCTATCTTCATTTTTTTCCATCTATCTATCTATCTTTCTTTTCTATCAATATATCTATCTATATATCTTTCATCTATCTATCAATCTAGATCTATTTATCTATCTGGTTATACACACACACACACACACATATATATATATATAATATTCTTCTTTCTATATTTCTATATATCTATCTATGTATATGTGCTATAGAACCATCCATCTATCTACATTTCAATTCATCCATCTATCCTCCTATCTATTCATCTATCTACCTAGCTATCTACTATCTATTCATCCATCTATCTATCTACGTATGATAGATATATATTTTTATCAATCTATCACTACCTACCTGTCTATATTTCTATCTATCTATCTATATATTTTTCTATGATCTATGTGGCTTGGAAATTTGAGTGCTTACGTGTGTGATAAATTTTGACACTTTGTGTAGAAGGTGAGCAAAGTGAGACTTCTCATGAAGTGAACGAGGGATTGGAGAAGCAAATGCAAGTTGAAAGTGGATCTATGTCAAACATGGTGAGTACAGGACATCATCTTTTTTGTTTGGCAATTATCAACAGTGTGATTTTTTTGGTTTCACATAAGTTTACTCTTTTTAAATACTTAGAATTTTATGTAGCTTGGAAATTTGAGTTCTTATGGGTGTGAAATGGACAAGCAATATGACAAAAGAGATCAAGTGGCAATTATTAAAGGAGATTCAAAGAATGTGAGTTACATAGATAGATTCATTTTCCATTAACAAAGGGCCATAATCCGTGGCTATAACACGAAGCAAGGGTTGTTGCAAACAATATTGCACTGAACAGTGCTAAGGTGGACATGTATGCCGTGTGCGTTGATGTAGGCAAGGTAGGGGCTGCAACCGACTAGTGCAATCTAGGGGCCATGTACGCCTAGTCGGGGCTATTTCAAAAAGTTCATGTCAGTGCCCGATGGACGGTCTTTTTGAAATGTTGTCCCTACGAATGTGCACATTGCCGTTTATACACCAGAGGATCAAGCCATTGTCTGGAGATTTTGCAGCAACAGGAACCCCCAACTGAAGCAGAGGTGCATGCATCAAAGCAGAAGCAGAGGTATGGGCACCATCCATGGACAACAATGAAGTTTGTTTGAAGATTGGCAAGGTGCAACCACCCAACTTTGGAGCTAAATAGCGGGTGCTTGGACAAGCGGTTGCAAGTGGATAAAAGCTTTGGAATGTAGTAGAAGTTGATGGCTACAAGGCTATATGATTAGTTTATCAATCAGAGGTTTGAGTTGCAAGTTATTAAGCATCAAAGGAGGGTATCTATGCCCGGGGATATTGCAAATGGTGCAACCACCCACTTTTGGGGCTGATTTTCCAAGGGTTTGAGAACCTGGATGAAGATGAGATGTGTTGGAACATGTGAGCAAAAGGGCTATCAAGGTGGTTTTTCATTTGGAGTAGCCATTTGGCTAGAGCAGTCATGCAAAACTAGGGCACTAGGCCAGTTGAGAAGAAGGGGAAAAAAATCAATTTTTTGTGTTTTCGGTAGCTTGGACTTGGAGGCTTCTTGTGAGACTGACATGTGGCAGCCTTGCACATGGGATAAATCCCATATGAGTGAAATTACACTTGTAGCCTATGGTATTTAAAGCAAAATGAAGCCATTCTTCATATTGTCTCTCACCAGACATTGCTCCTTGGAGGCTTCTTGTGAGACTGACATGTGGCAGCCTTGCACATGGGATAAATCCCGTATGAGTAAAACTACACTTGTAGCCTATTGTATTTAAAGCAAAATGAAGCCATTCTTCATATTGTCTCTCACGAGACATTGCTCCTTGGAGCTCTCCTTGTGGAGGCTATGGCGGGCTATTGCTCTCGGTTGTTGTGTGTGATGGCTGCTTTGTTGTGTGTCTGTGCGCTCTTGTGGCTGTTGTTGGTGATCCCTCACGGCGCCGTGATAGCGGGTTGCTGTTGCTATATGTGGCCGCCTTCATGGTGGTCTCCTTGATGGTGCTTGTCCATGGCTATGGTGGACTGCGGGTACAGGTTTCATGGTGATCTCGGTGGTGTTGATGACGATGGTGATGCAGGGTTCACACCGGGGGGGGCCGCCCATGGAGCTAGGGCCCATTTGGGGCCCTGGCTAGATAAGAGGTGGTTCCCACCCGCATTAAGGGGCCTTCTCCTAAAACAAGAAGTCTGGAAATTAAGGCATGTCTCCCACATGAAGGCAACCTGACTAGCTATAAAGAGCAACTCCAATGCATGCTAAGCACATGTACACACACATATATAAGAAGAGAGAGAGAGAGATAAGAGAAAAGGAAAAAACCACTTGCCCATGCCCTTTCCCATGCAAAGACATGGGAGTGTTTTAGTAATTCTTTGAGAGGCCACCACTTGGCATACATGTATTGTTTTTCTTTTTTTGAGCACCTTTTAGCTAGCCTATTTAATGAGCTCTTTGTACATAGAAAAAGTTACGAAAGCTATGTGTAAGCCATGCTAAAGCTGAAGCTTTGCCATTATACAAACTATGAAGAAGAATATTTGTCTATACTTGTGTTCGTTTTGAGAGAGGATGTGTGTATGTATGAGTGAAGTGTGTGTGTGTGTGTGCCGGTGATGGCCCCTGCTCTTACTCATGCTAATCCATCTCTCCCTTTTTCTCTCTCCTTTTATTTGCTTATGGCTTTGAGCCTATGTACAAGGGAGTGTACCCATTTATGCACATATATATCAATTGAGTAGAGGGTTGTAGCTATTGATGTGCCCAACTCCTTTTGTGTGTCTTGTTGTATGTGTGTACGTGTGGGATTTCAAGTTTTTTGGGGTGGTTGGTGGATGAGGGTTGAAGCAGATTGAAGTTTCGTTTCAAGAGCGGGTGAGTGTATGCAAGTGTGTGTGAGTTTTGTTCCCTTCCAGCTAGGGTATGAGTTGGTGGTGCCCCTTTTGTGTTTTGTGTGAGTTTCGACATGTGAGGGAGACCCCATTAGAGGCATTTCCCCACTTTTTTGCTCCCCACACCATCGCTCCTCCTTAGTCAACAAAAGAGTGGGGTTTCTCTCCGTTTCTTTCTCTCCATCGGTGGTGGATGGACCACCCTTCTCTTGTTGATGATTGGCTACCCAAGAGAGCTCTCTATCTCTCTTTTGATGAGTGTATGAGATTAGCTGAGCCTTTATTCTCATCAATATAAAACCCCCCCTCCCACTCAACTCGTATCTTTACATCCCGACATTCGATTTTCTTCTCTTGTACATACGAGGTATGAGGCTACTTTTTTTTCTCTCTCTCTCTCTCATCTTCCTGTACAATAATTTGTCTATTTTCAATCTGGGAAAGAGATACCTCTTCCTCTATGGCATGTTTTTTTATGTCATGGTTCTTTCTCTCATAAAATGGTTCCTGTGGTTTCTTATGCCTTGGGTATGATGGACATGGTCTTGAAGATTTGGTTTCGATGGTCATGACCATTGATGGATGGTTCTAAATGGTTGAGGTCTTCTTGGAATTGTGAAGAATAAGGTCAAGGTGATCAAGCACTGAAATGCTTTGTAGTATGAGGATATCCTTTGCATTGGCATTTAGAAATAAACCTTGGAAGTGAAAAGATCTTTTGCATGATGCATTTGCATTGGCTTTTGGTGTCAACTAGGCTAGGATCAAGTTCTCCTTAGCTATGTCAATTGATATGATCTTGTCCACTTCCTAGTACTCCCGAGTGAGTGTATCAGGTACAATCGGCTCCGACCGAGGACTACTCTAAACTCAAGCGGCAAGGAACGGTGACCGTCGAGATAGTCAGTTGACCTTGCTAAGCTATGAGCTTCCGCGCCAAAATTGATGCTAAAGTCATTGCAAAGTCATCATTCAGCTGAATTTTTTGCATCCTAGGCATCCCATAGGCATTGCCTACCTGCTGCACCCCACTGCCCATTCTGCTCTATGTTTACCCCATCGACAGGCAGCCTGTCGATGGAGTGACCTCACAGGAGCACAAAAAACTTTTTTGAAATTCTGAGGTCAGACAGAGTGTGAGCATGCTGTGAGCTATCTGTGATACCATTTTGACCTCTTTTACTGCTGTCGATGGGGTATGTCGATGGGGTAACCAGAGGCTGAAATTTGAACAGAGCAGGTGTGCAGGTAGAGCCCCAGAGCCCCTAGAGCCATTGCATGTTAGGATTGTGATATTGTTTGCAGGTTGCAGGTACCGGAGCGCTTCGTTTTTTGATCTATTGGCCAGAGCTTGCTCTAAGACCGGGGACGGGGTTAGTACCGTCACACACATTTGGTTCTTGGTTGCTTTTCAAGCGCCAGAAGAGACGTTTGCGTCTACCCTTTGCTCAGCAAAGCGGCCCTAGGACGGCGCATTAACCCTGAAAGGGGGAGGTGCTGCCGAAATTTCCCTAGGATCCGTGCGCTTTTGCAAACAACCACCTCATCTTGAGTAGGCTACGGCCAGTTGCTTGAAGGTGTGGAGGTTGAATGCAATAGGAGCAGGAGAGTAGACTTAAACCAAGGCAAAGGACTAGGACCAATTTGCAACCTTGCATCCAAAATCCCCCAAATCTCATACTTAAATTTGCACACAGGACCTAAAAGGGGACTAAAGGAGACATTAAAAATACTTCTCTAAAGCAAACAAAAAGTGCAAAATCACATCTCCTCACTTTTCTAACTACATAAGCACATAAAAAGCACATAAAAAGCACAAAAAAGCACATTATTAATTACTTTTTTAAAAAAAGATAAAAAAATCAAGAAAAGAACCAAAAAATTAAAAAAAATAAAAAATAAAAAATGAGTAGCTAGATAAGGGGTAGTGCAAAAGTTTGAAACACTAGAGTAATCAAGTGGTAAAGCACATCACACTTTTTGCAACCTATCCATATGCACTTAAGGTCAGGGAAGTCCATAGCTTCCGGGTCTAGCGTAATCTCCAAGGTATCTACCCAGGGGAGCGGCATAAAGACCCAACAAACACTCGGTGCAATCACCGAGGAAACGGCTGTTAACTCAACATACATTACGTCCTCATCGGAAAGTGAAGCATCCAATCAAATGGGTGATTCCACTTCCATGGGAGGGAATACTAATCCTTTTATGCCATCTCCAAGCGCAAACAATCCGACCTATGGATTGGACATAAAACTTGTGCACATAGGAGAGAATAGGCATGGGGCTCAATTGTACATGGACCCCGAAAGCAGATTGGCTGTAAAGATGGAGGATATAAAATCTCCACTTGAGACCGAAGTGTGGGTCAACTTCCAGGGTGACCGCTACATGAGTCTCGGTGGGATAGAATATGTTTTAACTCCTTCTTTTGAGCATATGACTAGTTTAGGACACATCTATCCACAAGGGACGGACCGAGCAGCAAGGACGGAGCCACACCCCGGCTTCCAAAGCAAGGCGGACAAACAGGGACCAACACCTTCAACACCACCGATACCCACGGCGGAAACCGCTGTCAACCAAGAGGTGAATTCACGGTGGAGAGAAGAGGTATTTTACAGCTTCAAAATATCTCGTATTCATGTAGACAATCAATATGTTGCCCTGTATGCTGACATGTCAGGAACAATTTATAAAACGGTAATTTACGCGGGTAAAGATGTGTTTGCCTGGAGTTATAAGGACTTGAAGGGAGTGGATCCGACAATTTGTCAGCACACTATCCCTATGAAAGATGATGCTAAGCCCAGGAAACAGAGACCTTACACGTATAATGACAATTTCGGTAAAGAAATCAAGGAAGGGATAGATAAACAGCTGGAAGCGGAATTTATCTATGAGATTGAACACACAGAGTGGGTCTCACCCATTGTGGTTGTACCCAAAAAGAATTGAAAATTGCGAGTCTGTGTCAATCTTAAACAGGTGAATGCTGCAACAGTGAGGGATAGCTATCCATTGCCTATCACAGACCATGTGTTAGAGCGGGTAGCGGGTAAAAAAGCTTATAGCTTCCTTGATGGATTCTCCGGATACAATCAAGTGTCCATAGCATTGCAAGATCAGCATAAGACGGCTTTTGCCACAGAATGGGGCATATATGCATATAGAGTCATGCCTTTTGGCTTGACCAATGCACCAGCAACATTCCAAAGGCTTATGGCCCATGCCTTCAGAGAATATCTAAGGGATTTCTTAGAAATTTTCATGGATGACTTGTGTGTGCACTCAGATGAGAGAATTGACCATATAGGGCATTTACGCAAAGTCTTTGAGAAATGCCAAGTTTACCAGATATGCCTAAATCCTGAGAAATGCAAATTCATGGTTTGCCAAGGAAAGATTTTGGGGCATATAGTGTCCAAAAATGGTATTTCCACTGATCTAGACAAGATCAATGTTATTGTTGAGCTACCAAGACCCAGAAACCCCAAGGGAGTGCAGATTTTTATGGGTCACTGTGGTTACTACCGGCGTTTCATTTACATGTACGCTGAGATTGCCAGGCCTATGTACGCATTTTAGGTTGTTTTCGAATGGACTCCGGAGTGTGAGGCTTCATTCGAAAAGCTCAAGAAGGCATTGGTTAGTGCACCCATACTTAGGGCACCTGACTGGAACAAGGTTTTTCACGTGCATATTGATGCATCGGCATTCGCAATCGGTTGCATTTTAGCTCAACCAGGTGATAAGAATATGGATTTTCCAATTTCTTATGCAAGCAGACAGTTAAATGTAGCTGAGAAGAACTACACAACTACGGAGCGAGAGGGGCTTTCTATGATCTATGCTGTAAAGAAATTTCGGCATTATCTTTTAGCCACCCAATTTGTGTTTTTTGTTGATCATCAAGCGCTTTTATATCTAGTCAACAAGCCTTGTGCTACAGGATGGATAGTGCGGTGGTTTGTCATTCTCCTTGAGTTTGATTTTACCGTTGCAGTTAAGAAGGGTTCAATGCATCAAAGAGCAGATCATTTGTCAAGGATAACATCAGGAGAAGAATGCACGGGAGTTCAAGATGACCTTCCAGACGCTTCACTATTTAGGGTTGAATTAGTACCTAAATGGAGTGAACAAGTTGTTCATTTCCTAACAACAGGAACTCTAAACGATGTTGAAGACAATTTGGAAGAGAAGACTGAGTTTATAGAGGGTTGCCAAAGGTTTCAACTTCTTTCGGGAAGGTTGTATTACCTAGGTGACGATAAAATCCTTAGATTAGTGGTATGCCCTGAAGAATATGAAGACATCATGAGCCATGCTCATGTAAGCACATGCAGCTTCCACTTTTCTAATGAGTGCACAAGAAGACAAATTTCTTGGCAAGGATTTTGGTGGCCTACACTTAAGGAAGATGTGGCCAAATATATCAATACTTGTAAAAAGTGCCTTGAAGGGGAACCTATTCCCAATGCAACGCTTTACCATATAAATGTTTTACCTAAGTGGAGTGAGAGCATTACGGAATATCTCAAGACGGGAAAGATGGATGATACAGTTCCTAAGCATAGGCAACGATCAATGGAGGTAGATGCAGTCACTTATACACTTTTAGGTGAAGAGCTCTACAAGAAGGGAAAAGATGGGAATTTGCGCTTATGCATATGCGAGCATGAATATATCCCAATCTTACAACAAGCACATGAGGGAATTGGTAGTGGACATTTCTCAGGAGAAACCACTGCTAGAAACATTCTTTGGTCGGGTCTTTGGTGGCCAACACTTTATCATGATGCTCAAGAGTTTGTCAAGCGGTGTGATCAATGCCAAAGATCTAAGACCCCAACCATGTTCGATAATATGCCTTTACGGCCTATGATGAGCACTAGGGCTTTTGCAAAATGGGGAATAGATTTTGTAGGACCGATCAAGCCACCCGCGAGAGGCTCTCATGCTAAGTATATCATTATAGCCACAGACTATTTGACAAAATGGGTGGAAGCAAAAGCCACAGTCAAAAATGATGCAAGAACCACGGCAAGATTCCTTTACGAGTATGTATTCACTCGCTATGGACTTCCAATTGAGATAGTAAGTGATCAAGGCAAACACTTTATCAATGAAGTGATTGAATACTTGCTTGCTGAGTTCATGGTCATTCACAGACGGTCAGGTCCATACCATCCCCAAGCAAATGGACAAGCGAAAAGCACTAACAAGATCCTTTGCACAGCATTGACAAAGGTAGTTGAGGGATCTCGTAGTGACTGGGAGAAAAAACTACACAGCGTATTATGGGCTTATAGGACGGCTTACAAAACGTCGATCGGCACTACACCTTTCAACTCGGTCTACGGACTAGATGCCATCCTTCCTATTGAGTTCTTAGTACCTACACTACGTGTTGCTACGTCCCTAGAATGGACTGGACATGAATTGGCTAGCAGGATAGAGCACTTAGAGAAATTAGATGAAACAAGGCTACAAGCCATTGCAGGCATGTATGCCGAAAAAAGAAGACAAAAACGCTGGCATGATAAGAATGTAAGATCAAAAGAGTTCCAGCATGGAGATCTAGTGTTACTTTATACACTAAAAAAACAAAAATGAAAACTCAAAATGCGAGGACTTGGTCCTTTTGTCATCAATGAGATCACCAATGGCGGGGCAGTAAGGTTGGAAACACTCGATGGTGAACCTATGGGATCATTTATCAACGGAAGTAGATTGTTGAAGCGCTTTCATGAGCCTTTAACAAATGATATGCTTGAGTGTATGCACGCAGCAAAAACAAGGAAATTAGTGCTTCAACAGCTTAAGGAACAAGCTCAAGCTGAAGCCAAGGAAAGAGCTGCAAAAGCTAAAGCCAGGAGATTACAAATCTCCATGGTAAAGTTGAAAACTTTGGAGGTGGAGGACTACACGGAACCATTACTGGTATCCATTGGAATCTCTTCTGCAAACATCAACTGCACGGCAATCTTGGATTCAAGAGCGGATGTCAATGTGCTCTCCCAAGAAGTTTGTCAAAGCCTTCAGGCCAACAAGCTACTACCATCAACTGCCATTTTCAGTAGCTTCACCAATTTAGAGTCGGTTTGTCAAGGGATCCTCACAACAACATTATATCTTCAAGGAAACCAGGAGCCTTGTACTTTCTATGTTACAGCCAATTAGGATTGTGCTCACCAGGTCATACTTGGAAGGAATTGGATGGCCAGGCACAGATGTACAGTTGATTGGGATCAACAAGTCATCAACCTAACCATGAGCAACAAAAGGCTCACCATTCAACCATTTCAGTGCAACAAACAGCCTGTTACAGTGGAAGCAACTGAAGCCAGCACTTCTCGGGTAGCATTTCCACAGCAGTTACACAAGCAAAAGTCTAAAACTAAAAGAAGAAGACCTAACAAGCCAGCACAAGGAGTACACTTCCAACGGGCATACAAAACTCAAAAACGGTGGGTCCCAAAGAAGTTACTCAAAGCCCAAGGCTACTATGAAGGTAACCATCAATTGTGGCTACCAAAGCCAAGCTTAAGGAGGTCAATTCCAAATCCACAGGTAAAGAACGCACCACACAAGGCAGCAACCTTTGAACTCAAAGCATGTCAATCGCATTCAGAGGCTTCAAGTTCAAAAGCGGTAGCGATGATACATCAATAGTGGAAACCAAAACAAAAAGTGGTACCAAGCCAAGAGGAAGCTATTGTGGTCAAAGAAGTTATGTCCATTGGTACACCACCTCAACAGAAGGGTTTGACAAGAGATCGAGCAATACCAACTCCACAAATAAAGGGCAAGGAGAAAATGAATGAAGACTGCATTCCTCCTTCCAACTTCAAGGCACTGCCACAAACAAAGCAGCCTGCTGTCCACCTCGAGACTTCAAAGAAGACATTCAAGAATCCAACAAGCACAACCACGTTGCTACCGCACACCATTAATGAGTCACATTCTGAATGTCTAACCATAAAGGAAAGAGCAGCCATGCTCCGCCAACACTCTACTTTTTCAAGTCAGGTCAGGTTGCTACAGTTCAAGCTGTGAGCATAAGAGTCTAGAGTTGGGCAGCTGAGCCACCAAATGAGCAAGGCGTTAGTCCCACAGCTTCAAGTAATACCTGTGACTAGACCGCATGTAAATATGTTTTTCTTTTATTTTTGTTTGTTTTTATGCGTGTCTAAGTCCTGGCCGGTGAGCGGGATATATTAGTGTGTCGCTTATGCGGATGGGTAAGCAAAGAGTCGAAGTCTATTAAACTAAATGGAGAAAGAGAAGAGTCCCTTCACTCACGCACAATACACTTTATTTTACGCAACCTCTACAACAAATGCCACTTGACCGCATAAATGTGAGACCATGAACCGTCTTGTATGGTTAATGTGCTCCGTTTCTACCTCAAGTATCATAATATCCCTAAGAGCACAAAGCAGTAAACAACAACATGCTTATCACCAGCTGGGCACTTAATAAAGATGAAGGCAATTTTTTCCCAAGTGGTTTTTTCCCTTCATCCATAAACCTTTTTGTATATACCATAATAATCAATATGCACAAAACTGAGGCCATACCATCAAAAATACTCTTCAGCACCGCATATGGGTTGTGAGAAACACATCCTCATCAACAAACGCCACTTAACTGACTGCCTCGGCAGATCTCTTAAGTACCCTTAGGATTTTTTCGCACAGCATATGTCTTTTGTCATACATTCTCTGTGAAGCATTTAAGGCTCAACCCGAGCATTGCATAAGGCACGCTTCTGAGAAATACCCATGCACTTGAAGCACAAATAAATGCAGGTACTACAATGCTAAGGAAGATAAGGGCATTTTTATGAATGCACTTCTATTCTAAAAGGTTGCAGGTTCTTCACGATATCAAGCTACTTCTGCAGCAAAACCTCAAGAAGTTTCACACCTCTACAATTACAAGGCAAAACAACAAAGATTCGGCAATCAACCAAGTAGTTTACACAGCATGTCTCACCCACAATAACAATCAGACTTGGGGGAGTCTTCTGTGTTGTGTCGTAGTAGTACAGTGGTAAGTTTCTCGGAAATCTTTTCACATGTTGGTTGCTACTAACCTTTTAACCCTCACACTAACTTCATTTTCATACTCACTATGGTTACCAAAAATATGTGTAACACACGCATGTAAGCAAGAAATTCAAACATTTGCCATAAAAATGATACTTCAATGAATTGAAGCCATGCACAACAGCCATACGTGACTAACTTTCATCCGTTTTACACTAACTTGCTGAAGCAATCAACTTGTGAAAGATTTTTTGGGACTATTGTTGGCTGCTAACCTTACTTGTGCAGCAACACACACAAAAGAACAACTACAGACACCTTTGAAGCATGTCTCCGAGGACGTACATGGTTTAGACTTGGGGGATTGATCGGGGAACAGTTGCCTTTGGTCCTTACAAGCAAACGGGCGACAAATGCATGAAGAAAAGAGTGCCATTTGTTATGAGGAGCTGCGGGAGCAATATGCCAAAACAGGGATGTGAGTACGCCAAAACAGGAAAGTTTCCATTTTTGGGACTTTTGAGCCGTTCGGATTACGGGTTACGAGGAATGAAGAGCAGGTACCGCACAATGAGCCAATGTCAAGAGAGAGGGAACTATAAACAAAGAGAGTAAGCAGCGGGAGCGGGAACCCGAGAAACTGGTTTTGAAGACTTTTTCCTATTTTTAAGTGAATCCCGCCTAAGTGTAATGTAATGTGTGTCAAGACGGAAGACGGGCTCGTAAGAGTTCCACAATGTATAATTCTTAGCCTATTTTCCCATGTTTTAGCCAATTTCTTAGTGGGTTGTCCGCCCAAGTGTGAAAATACTAGAAAGTGATAGCCCTAGGTATAAAAGTCAACACAACTAAGAATTGAGGGCTTTTTGGGTCATTTGCAAAAGTGAGCTCTCAAAGTCTATACTCTCTCCTCTAACTTGAGCTAAGCTCCAAGCTTCCATGGAAAGCTTCAAGCTCCCATGGAAAGCTTCTTATGTAGTTAATCTTTTATGATTAATACATGGCTATGGCTTCTCTCTAAGTGTATCTCCTTCTCTCTCTCTCTTTGAATGAATGTATGGCCAAGCATCAATGCTCATGTGTGATTGAGTAGTTGATAAGCGCCATTCTATTTATTTCTTTGATTAAGGATTCTTCTCTATTTGTTTAAGCATTGTTGCTAATCATTCAAGCTTGTGGGTTTGCAATAATGGTATGGGAAGCATGTATGGGAATGTAGATGAATCTTTGTTTAACTTGCTTGCTTGAGTGTGTGTTTCTTTGTTTGAATGAGTAGATTAGCATAAGCATTGTCATTGTGGGTTTGCTAATTAGCTTGTAGTTGATGAGCTTCTTGCAAGAGTAATGTGTATGCTAAGAGTTGAGTCCATTGAGCGAGTGTGAGTAGCATAAGGTGAGAGTGAGTGGATTAGCTTCTTCATAGCTAATCTACTTAGTTAGTGTGTGTGTGCATAGATTTAGGACCATTAGGCTACCCTTTGCATTAAGTTATAAACTCCCTTGCCTTGACAAAGCAAGGTTTCTTCCATGTGCTAGCCGGGTTAAGCTCTCCACAAGTTGACCTCTTCTCCTTCCATGAGATGAGTGTGTGTGGATGCCACTATCCAATAGTGACCCCAACACACGTGAATGGATTTCCTATGGTCAAAAATTGCGTTTCGAACGCGCCCGCGCACATGTTCGGTGTCGGATGGGGATGAAATTTGGTACGCCTCTCCAACATGATGTGTTTGAGAGGCGTACCAAGTTTCATCCCCATCCGTCACCGAACAAGTACGCGGGCGTGTTCGAAATGCAATTTTTTACTGGGCACATGAATGGATTTCTTATGATGTGTTTGAGAGGCATACCAAGTTTCATCCCCATCCAACACTGAACATGTGCACGGGCGCGTCCGAAACGTAGTTTTTTCCTAGGCACATGAATGGATTCTATGGTCAAAAATTGTGTTTCGGACGCGCCCGTGCACATGTTCGGAGTCGGATGGGGATGAAACTTGGTACGCCTCTCTAACATGATGTGTTGGAGAGTGGTACCAAGTTTCATCCCAATCCAACACCGAACATGTGCGTGGGCACGTCCGAAACACATTTTTTGACCATAGGAAAGCCATTCACGTGCCTAGTCAGAAACTGCATTTCTGTAAGATTCCTCCCCCATCCCCTTTTTGATGTCTAGTATCTTTCCCTGTGATCAATCCCTCTTCAGAAATATAAAGACCTTGTTTCTATCTGTTTTAGCCTAGAGAGAGAAAAATATTCTAGAGAGAGAATATTCAGATTTTGAATATTTTTGGATAGAAAAATATCTCTTCTAATTCAGATGAGTTCCCCTGAAACAGAAATTCAAAAAGAATTTTCCAATGTGCAATTGGAATTAATTGAAAATAGCTATAAAGAACCTTAGCCTAAGGGTCTAGATTTTCAGAAATCTTTAGACTATGGTCCAATTAAGGTTCCTATGGACCAATAGCATCAATCCATGTGTAGGGAGGAGATAAATCCAACTTGTAAAAAGAAAATACCCAAAAAATGAGTAAATGCTCACATGAGGTGAAGAGTTGAAAATGTACAAGGTTTATTAGTAAAAAACTATGAGCAATATTAAAAATATGACATATGTAAGGAAGGGGAATTCTTTAAAGGAGGTGCATATTTCACATAAGATGAAGAGTTGAAAATGTACAAGGTTTATTAATAAAAAATTATGAGCAATATTAAAAGTATGACATATGTAAGGAAGAGGAGTTCTTTAAAGGAGGTGCATATTTCACATAAGATGAAGAGTTGAAAATGTACAAGGTTTATTAGTAAAAAAATTATGAGCAATATTAAAAGTATGACATATGTAAGGAAGGGGAGTTCTTTAAAGGAGGTGCATATTTCACATAAGATGAAGAGTTGAAAATGTACAAGGTTTATTAGTAAAAAAAACTATGAGCAATATTAAAAATATGACATATGTAAGGAAAGGGAGTTCTTTAAAGGAGGTGCATATTTCACATGCTTGAATGAGTTTTAAACTCATAAAAATTGAGATATTTCATCTCTCCTCTCTCCTCATTTAAGTCTAGTTCCAAAAAGTTAGCTTAACTGACCTAAAAATGGTCAAATATTGACCAAACTGATTTAGAAAATTCTAGAATCAGTTTGTTTGGTTAGGAGCTCAATTTTTCCTATAAATAGAAGCCTCCCCCTTGTTGAAAAATATATAGTATTTATGCATCGTTACTCTACTCCACCTAAGCCAGAAACTGTGAATTCATTTAATAATTCACTAGTTTTTGGAGCTTCCCTCTTTCTTCAATCCCCATTAGTGGCTCCATCAACATACTTAACCAATTGATTGGTTGGGGGCCTCTACCGTGAACAAAGAATCAAGCAAGTTGTAAGGTAATTAGTGAATATTGATCTTTCTATAATTTCTCAATGTTTCTCTCTTCTCAACCCCTCTCAAGCTTGAGAAGTTTAATTGGTATGGTTTTTTTTTAATGCTATTGAAGTTTGAATAGTAGTGAAGAGTTACATAATGCTATTGAAGTTAATTTTCATTTATGTTTAAATTCTAATGATTTTTATGTAAATTCTCTCTCTCACTCAAGAAATGTTCATACTCATGAACCGTTCTCAATCCAAATCAAGCTTTTCATAAAGCTTTTCCTTAACCCAAGATTAAGCTATGCTTGAGGCCAAATTAATGGCTTTTTTCTATGCTTTTAGTTTATGTATATTAATGATTCAATCCATTTATGGATTGATAATCCAATTAGAGATTATTTTAATTATTTTCTTAATGATAAGCATTATCCCTTAGAAAAATTGAGATTTATCAGTCATAGCAGCGGAGCTATGGCAAAATTTTTATAAAAATTATGCATAAAATAATCTCATTCAAAGCATAAAAAGAGGACTTCCTACCATATTCTAGGAATTATCATCCTAGATTAATTGAAAGAATTTCATTACAATCATGGAGAAATTGAATTTTAATATTAGCATAATGGATAAATTTATATATCAAAAGTGTTATTTTTACCATTTTTATTTCATGCATAGAAGTATGCATAATGGATAAATTTTTATATCAAAAGTGTTATTTTTACCATTTTTATTTCATGCATAGAAGTATGCATAATGGATAAATTTTTATATCAAAAGTGTTATTTTTACCATTTTTATTTCATGCATAGAAGTATGCATAATGGAAAAATTTTTATATCAAAAGTGTTACTTTTATCATATTGGATTTCATGCATAGAGGTATGCATAAAAGTTGATTATTTTATTATAAAAGTGTGACTTTTATCATAATTGAATTTCATGCATATAGGTATGCATAAAAGATATTCTTTTTATACTAAAAGTGTGATTTTCCTCATAAATGGATTTTATGCTTAACTTAGATACATAAGAGAAATTTTTTTTATTCTAAAAGTGTAATTCCTACCAAATTGAATTTATGCATAAGAAGATGCATAAAAGATTGATTTTTTTTAATTCAAAAGTGTCATTCTCATCTAAATTGAATTTATGTATAGAAAAATGCATAAAAGATTAAAATTTAATCCAAAAGTGTCATTTTCATTAAAAATGAATTTATGCATAGGAAGATGCATAAAAGATTGATTTTTACTTTGAAAGTATTAATCTCCTTAAATAGAATTTATTCATAAATAAATGTGTAAAGAAATCTTATATCAAATGTAAGAATTCTCTTGTATTCTATAAATAGATAAGAGATGTGATAGGATGTGATAAGAGATGTGATAAGATGCTTATGAAATAAGTTAGGAGGTGATAAGAGATGTGATAAGAGATGTGATAAGATGCTTATGAAATAAGTTAGGAGGTGATAAGAGATGTAATAAGAGGTGTGATAAGAGGTGATAAGATGCTTATGAAATAAGTTAGGAGGTGATAAGATGAATTAAGATGTGTATGGAGGGATGAGGTAAGAAGTGTATGTGATAGGATAAGATGTATATGGGTTGTGATAGGGCGAGAATGGATGTGATGTAAAAGATTAGATGTGAAGGTATATGGGGTTATATAAATGGGAATGTGGAAATGGATGTATGTATGTGGATGTGTGGATGTGGAGATGGGAGTGTGGATGTATGAACGTGAAAATGGATATATGCATGAAGATATATATGCATAGATGTGAATGTGGATGTAGATGTGGATGTATAGATGTGAATGGATGTGGATGTATAGATGTGAATGGGAATGTGGATGTGGATGTATGTGAATGTGGATGTAGATGTGGATGTATAGATGTGAATGTGAATGTGGATGTGGATGTATGTGAATGTGAATGTAGATGTGGATGTATGAACGTGAAAATGGATATATGCATGAAGATATATATGCATAGATGTGAATGTGGATGTAGATGTGGATGTATAGATGTGAATGGATGTGGATGTATAGATGTGAATGGGAATGTGGATGTGGATGTATGTATGTATGTGGATGTAGATATGGATGTATAGATGTGAATGGGAATGGGGATGTGGATGTATGTGAATGTGAATGTAGATGTGGATGTATAGATGTGAATGTGGAATGTGGATGTATAGATGTGGATGTATGGGAATGTGGATGTGGATGTATGTGAATGTGAATGTGGATGTGGATGTATGTATGTATGTGGATGTAGATGTGGATGTATGGATGTGTATGTATGAATGTGGATATGGGATGTGGATGTATAAATGAGGATGTGAAAATGGAGGTAAGCAGGTAGATGTGGATGTATGGATGTGAATGTGGATGTGGATGAGGATGTATGGATGTGGATATGGATGTGTATGTATGAATGTGGATATGGGATGTGGATGTATAAATGAAGATGTGAAAATGGAGATAAGCATGTAGATGTGGATGTGTGGATGTGAATGTGGATATGGATGTGGATGTATGGATGTGGATATGGATGTGAATATATGATATGTGATGTGAAGGAATTTGAAGTGAAGAGATGGAAAATGAGGTGATTGGATGAGTACGCATATAAATGGAATGTGGAATAAGTAATGTGGATTAATGAGGAACAATGTGGAAAAATGAGAGTTAATATAGAAACTGTATTTGTAAATTGTTTGTAAATGCTGTTTGTAAATGGGTGTTTTATGTCAAGAATGCTGGGGAAGCATTTTGATCGTCTTGTGATTAAGGTCGTGGAGACCTAACTGATAAAGTTGCAACTGCTGACGGAGAGTCAATGGAGGACGTCTCGCGTAGCAAGGTCGACCGAGGTCTTGACCAGCCTCGGTTCGATTAAAATGGTGAGCTTCCGGTACGGTGGATGAGGGACCAAGGAAGCGGCCTATGAGTGAAGCGCTAGGTCACCTGCGAAGGATCCTAGAGGGTGCTGACCATACGGTGCTCGGGCTCTGGGTCGCCTAGGATACCCATGCGTGTGTCGAGGAAGATATTGGAACAAGGAGTAAGAGTTGTTTTGTGAAACCGGGCATGGATCTGGTTGACTGACCTTGCTGGTCCTCAACGGATGAGTCCATGGCTCTTTTATATGGATCTGTTGGTTGATCTTGCTGATCTTCAACGAGAGTCCATCTTGATAAATGATTATATTGCCGAGTATTATGGGCTAGGAACTATGGAAACGGCCTCTGAGTGGACAGGTGGTGAGCGTTCTAGTTGCCAATGATGCCATAGATACTCTGATGATGAAGGAATGATGGGAAATTTGAGAATCAACCGGATAATTTGGAAGACTGTGATCAGTGGTACTATGGTTTCATTAAAGGATTGTTTTAAAGTTAGCTGATGCTAAGAATAAGGCAATTTCATATTGGGTGTGTAAGTGGTGTGCCTAATTTTATGTTTGCATGAACTTCCGGCTAGGGGGCCTTGGAACTCTTTTCCTTGGTACCCGGGACAAAACCTAACCAAATTCCAAATTGGATCCCATCACTACAGTGGTTGGGCGGTTGGCTAACCCATGGGATCGGATGGGGTTAGGCTGGACTGATGGGTCCGTAAATCGAGACTCAACTTTTGTTAATACGATAGATAAAGTAAATCCCGGACAGAAATTATTCTATGGATAGGAATCAACGGCTGTGCCTCTTGAATGGGAAAAAAAAGCGTTGATCCCAATGATCCAAGTGCAAGTTTCTTCCTTGATCTGATCTAGTATCTTGAAGATACAATTGGATCAGCTTGATCAGAAATGATCTTGTCTTCGTTAGAGAAAAAAAAATTATCCTGGTGGAATCGCCCGTGCTTTCCGGTAAGGGAAGTTTTTTCCGGGTTCGGTTTTGGAAAAACCGACGGATTAGTCTCTTGTCCGGATATCCGTGGGCGAGGCCCCGAATGTGGGACCCCTGTCCCGCGCGAGAAGTGCTACTTCCGCTGCCAGTATCTTGAATCCGTTGCTCGGTGGGAACAGGGATCTCACAATTTCGAACGCGCTCGCGCACATGTTCGGTGTCCGATGGGGATGAAACTTGGTACGCCTCTCCAAAACATTGTGTTGGAGAGGCGTACCAAGTTTTATCCCCATCGAACACCGAACATGTGCGCGGGCGCGTCCGAAACACAATTTTTTACCATAAAATTCATTCACGTGCCTAGTAAAAAATTGCGTTTCGGACGCGCCTGCGCACATGTTCGCTGTCAGATGGAAATGAAACTTGGTATGCCTCACCAAAATGGTGTTTTGGCAAGGCGTACCAAGTTTCATCCCCATCCAACACCGAACATGTGCGCGGGCGCATCCGAAACGTGCCCATAGAATCCATTCACGTGCCTAGTCAAAAATTGCATTTCGGACGCGCCCGCGCACATGTTCGGTGTCGGATAGAGATAAAATTTTTGAATATAGGAAATACATTCAGGTGCCTAGTCAAAAACTGCATTTCGGACGCGCTCGCGAACATGTTCGGTGTTGGATGGGGATGAAACTTGGTACGCCTTTCCAACACATTGTGTTAGAGAGGCATACCAAGTTTCATCCCCACCTCACACCAAACATGTGCGTGGGCGCATCCGAAACACAATTTTTGACCATAGGAAATCCATTCACGTGCCTAGTAAAAAATTGCATTTCGGATGCGCCTGCGCACATGTTCGGTGTCGGATGGGGATGAAACTTGGTACGCCTCTCCAACACATTATGTTGGAGAGGTGTACCAAGTTTCATCCCCATCCGATGAACATGTGCGTCATGTTGGAGAGGCGTACCAAGTTTCATTCCTTTCCGACACCGAACATGTGCGCGGGCGCGTCCGAAACGCAGTTTTTGACTAGGCATGTGAATGGATTTCCTATGGTCAAAAATTGTGTTTCGGACGCGCCGGCGCACATGTTCGGTGTTGGATGGGGATGAAACTTGGTACGCCTCTCCAACATGATGTGTTGGAGAGGCGTACCAAGTTTCATCCCCATCCGACACCGAACATGTGCGCGAGCGCGTCCGAAATGCAATTTTTTACTAGGCACATGAATGGATTTCTTATGGTCAAAAATTGTGTTTTGGATGCGCCCGCGCACATATTCGGTGTTTGATTAGGATGAAACTTGGTACGCCTCTCTAACATGATATGTTGGAGAGGCGTACCAAGTTTCATCCCCATCCAACACCAAACATGTGCGCGGGCTTGCCGAAACGCAATTTTTGACCATAGGAAATCCATTCACGTGCCTAGTCAAAAACTGCATTTCATACGCACCCGCGCACATGTTTGCTGTCGGATGGGGATGAAACTTGGTACACCTCTCCAACATGATGCATATGTTCTGTGTCGGATGGGGATGAAACTTGGTACGCCTCTCCAACATGATGTGTTGGAGAGGCATACCAAGTTTCATCCCCATCCGACACCTAACATGTGCATCTTGTTGGAGAGGCGTACCAAGTTTCATCCCCATCCGACACCGAACATGTGCGCGAGCACGTCCGAAATGCAATTTTTGACTAGGCATGTGATTGGATTTCCTATGGTCAAAAATTGTGTTTTGGCATGCCTGCCCACATGTTCGGTGTCTGATGGGGACGAAACTTAGTACGCTTCTCCAACACAATGTTGGAGAGGCGTACCAAGTTTCATCCGCATCCAACACCGAAGATGTGCGCGGGCGCGTCTGAAATGCAATTTTTGACTAGGCACGTGAATGGATTCTATGGTCAAAAATTACGTTTCGGGCGCGCCCGTGCACATGTTAGGTGTGGGATGGGGAGGAAACTTGGTACACCTTTGCAACATGATTTTTTGGAGAGTGGTACCAAGTTTCATCCCCATCTGACACCAAACATGTGTGCAAGCGCATCCGAAACACAATTTTTGACTAGGCACGTGTGGATTCTAGGATCTTCAAACCTTTCCGGTTACAGGTTACACGGAATGAAGAGCAGGTACCGCATGAGAAGTCAGTGTCAAGAGTGAGAGAGCTATAAGAGAAGAGTGTAAGCAGCGGGAACGGGAGTCCGAGAGACCGGTTTTGAAAACTTTTTCCCATTTTTAAGTGAATCCCACCTAAGTGCAATGTAATATGTGTCAAGAAGGAAGATGGGCTCATAAGAGTTCCACGTTGTATAAATTCTTAGCCTATTTTCTCGTAATTTATCCATTTTCTTAGTAGTGTCCGCCCAAGTGTGAAAAACCTAGTAAGTTTTGACCAAGGTATATAAGTGAACACAACTAAGAATTTGGGGCTTTTTTGGTCATTTGTAAAGAGAAGAGCTCTCCATCTCTAGCTAAGCTTATCTAAGCTCCAAGCCTGATTGTGATTAACTCTTTATGATTAATACATTGGCTATGGCTTCTCTTCATTGTGTTCTCTCTCTCTCTCTCTCTCTTCTAGTGTATGAATGAGAAGCAATGACTCCTTGCTCATGTGTGATTGAGTAGTGGATAAGCTCTCTAATCATTCTTTCATTAGTGTAAGAGCTTTGTCTATTGATTTAAGGATTTCTAGTCTACTAATCTAGCTTGTGGGTTTGCTTATTGGGCTTGGGAAGCATGTGCGGGATAGTAGATAGATTCTATGCTTTCTTGCTTGCTTGAATGTGTGGGTTTGATTCTTAAATGTGTAGCATTGCTTGCTTAATCACATGCTTAGTCTTCTTTGTTATTAGCTTATGTTAATGAGCTTGTAGTGAAGGGAATGTGTGTGTGTGTATTTAGCTTAATCTAGAGAGAAGAAGAGGTTAGCATAGATTGTTGAGTGAATGAGTGAGCATCATCATTGCTTTGCTCATTTGATTAGCTTGTAGGAGTGGGTTAATGACTAGATTAGTGCCCTTGATTAAGTTAACTACTCTCTTACGTTGACACGGTAGGATTTCCTTCATGTGCTAGCCAGGTTAAGCTTCCTGCATTGACCTCTTCTCCTTATCCATAGGGTTGAGAGTTGTGTGGATGCTGCTACGCTATGGCGGGCCCATCAGTGGATATTGAAAGAGAGATGCATGCAACTGGGGTGGCACATAAAAATAATATGTACACAACATTGAAACGGGAAATGCATGCCATTGTGAAGGCAGAGATGAATGTATTGGAATGTATGATGCAAAAAAGATTAGACGATGCACTTGCCACTTTTGAATCATGGAAATCAAAAGTGGAAAAGTGCATAAGTGAAAAGGACGCTATGATAGAAGAACTCAAGGGAGAACTTACAACACGTAAAAGTAGGTCAGAAAAGGATGGGGCATCAGTGATAGAGGAGCTGAATAACATTAAGGAGAAGGTGAAAACATTTCAAGAAGAGGAAGAGCAAAAATCACGGGAAGCCTCCTCATGGGCAGATGTCCTCACCAAGACACAAAAGAAGGTTGATGAAGCGGAGAAGTGGATTGAGGTCGCAAAGAAAGGGAAAGGTGGCCTGCATGAAGCTACACCCTCATCAACATGACCATAGAGGAAGAGAAAAAGAGGAAGACAAGGGCTCTTCATGTCCGTGTCACGGGTCTCAAAGACACTGACAAAGTGGAGGAAGAAATGAAAGAACACTTGAAGCGCATGAGCATCTCCGAGCCTACACACATAGGTGCTTGGAGAGTGGGGAAGAAGGGGAATGAGGGGAGAGGAAGCTCTAAGGAAAGAGCGCTCATCATACGTTTCCCTACAATGGAGGCTAGAAAGGAGTTCTTGAAGAAGAGTCCTACACTCAAGAAGACTGGGGCACAAATAGCACAGATGCAAGAGATGATGCCTGAGATCAAAGCAGCCAGGGAGAAGGGGAAAATTGCTTTCTATAGAGGAGGAAGAGTTGTGATTGTGGAGAGACGCACCACATGATGGTGCGCAACCTATGGGACCAGCCTAAAACTAGCAGCATGGAACTGTAACGGGTCATTGAAGCTAGATGTATCATGTGGGCGCCTTTAAAGATAGCTTCAAAGGAAGAGACATTATTTTCTACTGAGAGACACACCAGACTCTCGGTGGCACATTACCTAGGGTGACAAGATACCATTGGGAGACTACTTGTATAGACAGGAGGTGAGATTAGAGCATAGAGGACGTGGGTCAGGAGGTGTGGCAACCTTATTCAGGGAGGAGTTGCAGTTCCTCATTTGTATTGTTTGGAGAGATGAGCATGCCAAATATATGTGGGTCAAGGTGAAAGCGGAGACTGGAAGGTCACTCTATATTGCCATATGCTATTTTCCCCCAGCACATCTCACTATGCACCGCCCAAGGGGCAATCACCATATATGATACTGGATGAGGACATATGGGAATTCTCTAGGGATGGTGATGTCATCCTTCTGGGGGATTTTAATGCCAGGACGGGCCACTCTCAGACAGTCTTTTACGATACCTCAGAGGAGATGTTGAGAGAGTTGGATGTCAGTGATTTGGGATTGGCCAGGCTTTTGCAGGATGAGAAGCACATTGGGTATGGGGGATATCTGATAGATAATAATGGGGACTGCACATGGACTGGCCATTTTGAATGGCCTACAGAGATCTCCAGCATTGAGTGGGTTCACTTGTTTTCCTCACAGACATGGGGCTAGCACAGTGGATTATGTTTTGGCTCAGCTCAGTTTTATACCCTCTATTTAGGACTTTATAATCGGCCCTAGGCCTATTGGGGTAGCAGTAGATCACGCCCTCCTCACCTTTACCATCTCATTCTAGTTTAGTACAACTCAGTTGGCACAGACATCTATGCATACCCAATACACTTTTACATCGGAGACTGACTCTTTCTATAGAGATGGCATATACAGACGGTTAGTTATTGAGGAGCCGGGACGTCCATTAGAGGAGCTCGCCCAAATATTGATAGAGACATTACATGATGCAGCAGAGGCATACCCACACACCCAGCCTGAGCACAGATGTCGTTCGGGGAGCATGCCCTAGAACAGTTGGTATGATAAGGAGTGTAGAGAGACGAGAGCCACACTTCAGAGAGAGGTGCCTCTGGAAGTCATCACTCATAGACAGTCATAGATTTCCTTCCGACGCCTAGTACGACAGAAGAAGAGGACTTATCGTGCTCAGTTAGAGAGAGAGTTGTACCAGCTATTCTTGAGTCAAGACTCAGGCGAGGCATGGAAATTTTTCCATGAGCACTCCCCTCCATCGGCTTTCACATCCACTGATATTTGGGGTGATTATGCATCATCTCTTTACACAATCCTAGGAAAGCCTCCTCTACCAGATCCTTCGGAGCCATGCCCACAGACATGCACTTTCTTTACCATCGAGATGGTAAAGAAAGCTATTGACAGGATGAGAACTAGGACAACATATGATCATGATGGATTGGTGGCGGAGCACTTCATACATGCTAGAGATATGCTAGCAGAGCTTCTTGTAGTGATGTTCAACCGAGCCATGTGTGAGGGTTTTCCTGACACTTGGAGTATGTCCACTATTGTGCCCATCTTCAAGGCAGGAGACCCAATGATGCCTGGGAACTACCGCACTATTATGTTTGGGCACACATTGGCCAGGTTGTATGCATCCATTCTTGAGCATCAGTTGAGTAGATGGGCAGAGAGAGCAGGCATACGAGCATCAGGACAAACAGGTTTCTGGAGGGGCTTTTCTACTCTTGATCACATATTGACACTTAGAGCTATTATTGAGGAGGGCAGATCACATGGCAGGAGGATTTATTGTACCTTTGTGGATTTTTGCAAAGCATTTGACATAGTCCCTAGAGCCCAACTGATGCGCAGACTACAAGAGATGGGTGTACCCACAAAGCTGATTTGGGGGGTCATGGCTCTGTACAGGATAGTTGTGGGACAGGTTTGTACTCCAGAAAGGTATCTGAGCTGATTCACTCCACTATTGTGGTGAAACAGGTATGTCCACTCTCCCCTACTTTGTCTGGTATGTATGTAGATGAGGTTTCAGATTACATCAAGAGGGGGGGTGATAGAGGAGCACATGTAGCAGGGACATGGATTTCATTGCTACTGTATGAAAATGATATTGTGTTGATATCGGATTCACGAGAGGGGATGCAACGACATTTGGATGCATTGCACACATTTCCTAGTGATAGCGACTTATCGGTGAACCTTGGCAAGACCAAGGTTATGGTGTTTAACACCACACCACAGTGGGTCAGGCGATCTGCAGCGACCATTTCATGTGGTCCGAAGATGGTGGAGTATACAAATGCATACACCTACCTTGGAGTGGACTTTAGTGGTCGAATGTTTTCTTTGAGGAGAGCAACAGAGACTAGACTGACGAGAGCATATGCAACTCTGGGGAGGATGGAGAGGATGTGTTTGCACGTTCAGTTTCAAGAACCTCGAACAAAGCTCTGGCTTTTCGACACCAACACTTTGGTCACATTAGCTATGCTATATGGGGTGTAGATATGGGGACCATCAGTAGATCATCATAGCCGAGTTGGCAGTACTGATGGATGAAATGGTATGGAGAGACCTCTGGTCTCTATGATTTCTCAGATGATTAAGGCCAAGGCCTTTGTACCGCATGCAATTATTTGTGTAGAGCTTGCTTCTCCCCCATTGTTCATAGAGGCATTTACCAGATCTGTCTCTTTTATACACATTATTTGGGATCTCCCCAGAGACAGATATGCCCGCCTAGCTTTGGAGTCTTCTCAACAGCTTGCCTCACAGGGGGAAACATCTTGTTGGTATGCACAGATGACATCTTGGTTTCATCTACATGGGTTTGACATGGATAGACTACCCCCTTTCCAGTACTTGCTAGACGCACCCTCCTTGTCCCTCACGCAAACCGAGATTACCCGACTCATCAGGCAGGACTTGATTCAGTTAGACACTAGGAGGACATGGACACAGCCAATGCGTGAGCTGGACACAAAGATGGCTTTTATAGAGAGCATCTTCTCCAGCTCATAGAGGATGGATTTGTGACCAGACCGACCTACATGGACACTCATTTATCCCGATGTGCTATTGGTCAGATGCGCACATCATCACATCAGTTATTACAGGTTGAGACTGGAAAATTTTGGGGGTACAAGCAGAGGCCAGAATTTGCCAGTTGTGTCATATAGAGCCAGAGACAGAGCTACATCACATATGTCATTTTCCAGTATACTATGAGATACGAGACCACTTCCGCTGCCTATTCAAAGAGGGTTTTGGACCACTGGCTAGAGTTATGAGATATGAGGATCAGAGATGCCTTGGGATTTTTTTGCTGGAGCTGCGCAGACCCAGGGAGGGTCTCTTGAGGAGCTCAGACAATGGGAGACATTCATAGAGGGAGATCACTGATTTCTTCAGACCACAGACTCAGCAGGCAGATGAGCAGGCATCACAACAGACTTCAAAGTCCACCTGTACTAGAGGTATTTTGACTGATAGGGCCATTGACCTTGGGCGATCGAGACGCCCATGACTACGAGTTTCATCACAACTTCAACGGAGGCTGCATCAGAGGGTCCGGACTATTCTAGCACGACATGGGAGACGTCCAGTTAGAGTACTCACCAAGGAGGACATTGATGAGTTTCGCCAGCGAGATCGATGCTAGACATCTTGGGACCCTGATTTCAGCATTTCAGCTCATTTCAATTTTTTAGTCTTCTCTTTTTTTACCACATAGACATTGTATCAGAGTTTTTCTTTTAGCACACAGACATTGTATCAGATTCGCCACTTTGTAACCTTTTTTGGTCTCATAAGTCATTTTGGCCTTTTGTAGACGTATCATTTCATTTCATTTCATTTCTCTCTCTCTATTCTCTACATAAAAAATTGATTTTTTATGAATACATAAATTAAGGAGTATTTTGTACTCACTCTCTCTCTCTGTCTCTGTCTCTGTCTCTCTCTCTCTCTCTCTCTCTCTCTCTCTCGTGAACAAAATTGGCAACATACAAAATCTCAATTGGTAAGTCCCAAGAGATAGCCCCACACAACAACCTTACATGTATAAGAAAAGAACTCACCTAAGATCTCTGATAAGCTATATAGATATTTGCTTGGAATATCAACAAACTTGAAATTCGTATTATCAACAAACTTTAGATATGAAGTCAGCTCATGGAGAAAATTTGTGCATGAGCTACAAAAGATACACTGATACAAAAGAATTAGCAGAGTTCAATACATAAGGCACGATTACTTTTATAGTATTTTTTCGTATTTTGTGGAGAACAAACTTCAAAGATTTGTTGCAAATGTTCTCAATAAATATTTTCACTCATGATGCACATTGAAATTTGAATACATGCCTCACAAATCTTAAGATGTGATGGCCAAGATGAGGAGCCTTCACATGCTAAGCACTCGTCTTGGCCACCGCATGACAACAAAGATAGACATGGAGCAACATGGAGACCTGCTCAGAAAAATGAGGCTAATTCCATTAAGAAGGAGATGTTGAGTTCTTTATACCACATGTGCTAACTCATGTCTTATTGAACAAGTGTAGAAAAGCATCATGAGTTATGTAGAGAAGCAGTAAGTATTTGTTACAATTTATATAACTTGTGCCTAGAGAGTGACAATTTGCGGCTCTCCCAGTCCTTAGCGACATGATGTGCAACCCTTCAAAACATGTGACAATTTGCACCACTACCAATCCATGATGTTCGACCCTTCAAAACATGATGGGCCATTTTTCTTGAAATATAAAATCAAATTTGTACACGTGTACTTAAAATTACATCCTTTTTGCTAACTTTTGATGGAACATTATCTCCAGGTTGCTAACTAAGATGATGGCAGCTATTTGGAGGTTTGTACATAGACCTTGGGATTGCGGTGGAATGGTGCTAAGCATGTATGGGCCAACTTCCCCAAGGGTATTGCATTATTGTCAAAGAGCCCACTTGTTCCATGATGGAAGGAGTTTAGTGATATCTTGGTTTGCATATTAGACTTAGGAGTTCACCTTCCAAAGCTAACATGATGTATTTGGAGAACGGTGTTCTCTACCTTGCGGTATGTGGCAAATAGAGATCTCTCGTTGACCAATGTGTATGGAAACACTATGTCAACCGAGGACTATACCCAGCTAGCGCATAGAGGCAATCCCTTGTGGAGAGCACACATTGAGAGCTTAACCCACATGACACATCTACTCATAGTAGGCAACAATGAGCTCCATCCTACAAACCCACATATGTCCCCACATGAATCAAGAGAGCAAAGGAATGTAGCAAGCTCTCCTACAAGCCTACTAACTCAATAACTCTTCACACTCCCTCAATCCCATTCCCATCAAGCATAGGTTAAACCCTACTTCCCTATTGTAAGCAACTCATACAATGCATAACCCACAAGCTTAAGCAAGCTAAGAAACACATATTCTCAAACCCACAAGCTATTATGAGGAGTATTTCCATGCGTAGCTCATTGCCATAGATGTGGGCAAGAGCAAGCTTCAATGGAAAGCTCACACACATTCATAAGCATGCAATAATAAGAAAGGAAGAGTCTTCAACTAATTAAACATTAATTTACTTCAATGCAAGAAAAAGGGAGAAAGAGTGGAGAAAACCTTCATTGATTCATGGAGCAAGAATGCTCAATAGAGTACATCGCGCGAGTAGCTAGAGAGCTTCCATAGCTAGAGCAATAAGAGGCTTCTTCACTTGAGAGCTCTCCTAGAGTGTGTATAGAGAATGTACCTCAATCCCCTTTTACATTGGCTTATAAGGGAGTTTATCAAAAGTAGCCACACTTGTCCGGCCGGCCATACAAGGCTAAAACACTAGAGCTCTTGCGTTACAAATTGGAACTCGGTTGAGCCCACTTAAATGAATATTACAATTAAGAGCTCACACGAACCCATTTATGAATAATTTACATTCCGCACATTTAGGGGTTTTTACGGGAAATGCTGCGAGACAGTCAGTTCTCCTCGTTGAAGCTCGGTCTTCCATTTGATGAAGTTAGGTGCTTAATTTGAAGATAAAGACATAAGCTACACGCCAAACAAACCCACATGTCTATTCGACTTTGTTTGCACCATTTTTGGAGTAAAACCATAATGTCATGTTTTAGCATCCCGCATTTCCTATTTTGGCAATTTTACCTATTTTGGCTTCAGTTACTTAGGTTTGTTTTGGCCCTGTTCCGTTATTCCCAGAACACTCCCCCCTTCCTAAACTGGCAACCAAGGTGGTGAAATTTGACTCCCGGTGTCTTTGACGTGAAGTGACTGGAGGTTTGTTGTCGATGAGCTTGGTTGCCGTGGCTGTTTTGCTTTGCTTGATCAATGCCTTTATTGAAAGCGAAAAGTGAACGATGGTGCTAGACACCAAATATGGTCAAGGGGAAAAAACCCTGTGGGAGAAAAAGTGCCCTTGACTTGTCGATCTTATTGTGTATGTACAGTTGTTGCTGGAGTCCTTTTGCAGAATCTGTCATGCGGTGTACTGTGCATGGGTGGAAGCAAAAAAGCGTGTCTAATGCATGTGTTCAAGAATGAAACACCCTATATGCTTTCAAGGAGTTTTCCATTTAAACAAGATGTTGTGCGAGAAAAGAGTAATGAAGGGTTATCTTAGGAGTTGTTTCCGCAAATCTGGAACGGAACCCAAGTGCTTCAAGACGAACAGGTACGATAAAGGTAAACAGGTGCAGGTACAGGTAAAGAGAAGCCACTGATTCGAAGAGGAGTAAAGAGCTCAAGGAGTAAGCCTGCGGGACGGGATATTTTAGTTGAATCATTTTCTATTTTAGAGAAACCCGCCAAAGTGCAATGTACATACACATTTTTGTAAATGAATGGACTCATTGAGTTCCAAGTTGTATTTCCCGCAGCCTAAGCATTAGTTTTTAGCCCATCATTTTAGTGATGTCCGCCCAAGTGTGGGTTGTCCTATTTTAGAGAACCCTAAGTATATAGGTGAGTTTCACTAAAGTTTTGGGGCTTTTTGGTCATTTTCTTGAAAGTGAACTCTAAGTCTATCTCCTCTCTAACCTAAGCTTGGCTTCAAGCTTCCATAGCTCAAGCCTTCACTTTGTAAGTCTCTACATGGTTAATCAAAGTGAATCAAGCTTCTCTTTTATCATTGTTAGCTTCTCTCATTGGCATGCAAGCTTATGTTTAATGCTTGATTAAGTAGGGAATGTTTAAGCTTGTTTGCTAATCTTTTATGTGTGTATGCAATGCCTATTGATTAGTGAAGGTGTTAAGAGTAGGAAATGCTTAGCAATGTGTATTTCATTCTCTTCCCCTCTTCATTAATGTGTGTTTGAGCTCTATGTTAGAGTAGTATTTGCAAGTGCATTAGCTTATCATTAGCATGTGGGTTTGCCATAGACTAATGAATGATTGTATGAGCTTGCTTGAATGCTAAATGCGGTTGTGGGTTATGCTCTTTGCACATTTAATTGATAGAACATTGAGTAGGAGGCTAAGCTTGGTGATTAAGGGTGAGTGGGTTAATGCTTTCATTAATCTACTTAGTTAGTGTGTGTGTGTGTGCATAGGCTAGGAACCATTAAGCTATCCATAGATTAAGTTATTCATTCTCTTGCATTGACATTGCAAGATTCCTCCATGAGCTAGCCGGGTTAAGCTCCCCCCATTGACCACTCTTCTCCCGCAATGAGATTAGTGTATGTGTGGAAGCCACTATTCCATAGTGACCCCAACAATGGCGCCGCTCTGCCGAGGAGCGGTAGCCTACGCTAGTGAATGAGTGATTTGATTAGGATTTAGCTTCTTGCTTCATCGGTTGCAAAACCGGTGGATTAGGACCGTGGGTTGGGTGTGTGATCCCAAGGCCACCATTAGTTAATTAAAAGCTTTTTTGTGATTAGTGTAGAGAGTGTGGGCTCTTTAAAAACCCTCATCTTGTGTATGCGGTTGAGCTACTCCCGCACCTTATTTTATTTCTTTGTTTGCAAGCTTTGTTTTGTTATGTTCATTTGTTAGGATTAGAATTAGGATGCTTGTTGTTTAGTAGATTTAGTTGCCATTAGTTTAAGGCTTTAGGTTGCTTGTTTTTGCAAGTTTTAGGTAAGTGCATTGTGATATAGTGCATGTATTTGATTTCTAATCTTTTTTGTTTTGTGATTGTTTTGGACAACCATTTGCAGCACATTTGTGTGAATAGGTAAGGGCCTTTGGAGGCCACCTTTCTAGTTGTGATCCAGGCACTTTCCCAAGGCCGGTGGGCTTGTGTGGTAGTTGTGATTATTAGTATTACTCTTAGCACAATCAATATTGCAAAGAGGTTGAGTGAGATTGAATGTGGAGCTAGTTAAAAGTGCAGAAACTGCAGTTGCCGGAGCTGTTACTTCTAACTTGGCCTCCATTTGACCTCCAAATACCTTTTTTCAGTTTTGATTGTGCAGGAAGAGCTTATTGACCATAAGGGACCTGAATCTGCCAGCCAGTTGCTCTCTGGGAGCAGATACACAAAATGGCGCCTTTGTGATTCAGGGTACCCAGAGACATGTTTTCTGTGAAGTGAGGTGCTAGGAACAATCCATTTGACCCCTGGAATTGAACTGTCCAGACAGATCTCAAAAATATTAAAAGCAGAAAATGGCGCCTCTGCAGATGGCGCCTTTGCTATTCTGAGCAGCTCGAGCATCATTTTGACATTTTAAGACCACCTCTGTAATGCCCATGTTATACTCTATCCAACTGGCACATTAAACCATCAAAATCTCTTTAAAAAAAATGGCGCCTTTGCAGATCAGGGTAGCAGGACAGGCAGTTTGACAATTCGGACATGACCAGTGTGTTTCTTAAGCTTTTCTCTATCCAATGGTATATTTAAAAGCTAAAAACACATTTTTCTAGTGCATGTTAGAGTCAAAACACTGCTTATTGCACACCAAACAGACAAAAATCAACCAAGTTCAAATCTGCAATTATATCCATAGCCCTGCAAGTTGTCAAAACATTCATTAACTAACATCCACTCAATATCTTGTAAAATACATCCTTTGTTTCTCTTAAAACCCACAAAAATCATAAAAAAATCATAAAAGACTTAAAAATTCATAAAAAGAAGCAAAGAAGGACAAAAGGGGGAAGTGCTGCACTAGTGCTTCATAGCCCACATGCAACTAAGGTCCGGGAAGTCCATAGCTTCCGGGTCCTCCAAAATCTCTAAGGTTTCTACCCAAGGGAGCGGTGTGAGGACCCAACAACCGCTTGGAGCTATCCTTGAAGAGTTAAATTTAAGTTCAACTCATACTAATTCCTCATCGGATAGCGAGGCATCCGACAACATGGATGACTCTTTCTCCATGGGAGGTAACACGAACCCTTTTGATCAAGCTAAAAGTATGAACAGCCCAATCAATGGGTTGAACATAAAACTTGTGCACATTAGGGAGAACGCACATGGAGCTCAGCTCTACATGGATCCTCAAAGTAGGATTACAGTCAAAATGGAGGTCATCCAGAGGCCGAGGTGTGGGTCAATTTCCAAGGTGACCGCTACATGAGCCTCGGGGGAATAGAATATATTCTAACACCTGCTTTTGAGAACATGAATAGGTTGGGCCAGATCCTCCCGCAAGGCAATGAGCGAGGAGCGCAAACGGAGCCGTACCCCGGATTCCAAGGAAGAGCCGGCATTCAAGAACCAGCTCCATCGGCACCACCTATCTACACAGCTGGAGATGCAACCCAAGGTGAGGTAAACTCTACAAAAAGAGAAGAGGTACTCTACTCATTCAAAGTGACTCGCATTTACATTGATAATCAATTTGTCGCTTTGTATGTGGACATGGCTAGAATTGTATATAAAACAGTAATGTACCATGGGAAAACATACCCTCATGAGACAAGAGTGCACGCTTGGGGTATCAAGGGAAAAACAGGACTCACGTTGTTGGATGACTGGGGTAAATCTTACCACCGGTTGAGTGAGGAGAGTCTAGGGCAGTACACTTACCAGGGACAGCCTGTATTTTATACGGGAGGTTTTCCTGCTATGCCATGGGCACGACCTGCAGACACTGCTAGACCGGAAGAGACTGCTTTTAGAGCACCTACTCCTACCTATGGGTCACCCCCAAGGGATTTTTTTGAAGAGTTGGGCTTAGGTCCACCTCCGATTGAAAGAAGCGCTATGCATCCAAAAGCACCACAAGTAGGACCTAAACTTCCAATTGGAGGGAAAGCGGTCTCATACATGGATGAAAGTGGAGCACATAGGGAAGGAGCACCTTCAGTTCCATTTGACATAAAAGGGGGATTTAAACCTGACAACATGAGAGGGAAAAAGGACACTCAGTGGGGAAAACAAATAAGACCCACAAGCCTGCAAAAGTTTTGCAAGAGGTTTAGTGGGAGCGGAGATCCTTACGACCACGTGGCACAATACCTCTGATTTTATATTCACGTGATCACAAAATTTTTTTTGTTAATAACATGTGTGAACATGTTATTAACATGTTCACATGTTAACATGTTCTCAAAAAAGCCGGTGGCAAGCGACCTGGTAACCGGGAAAAATCCCGCCGGGCTTTTGCTGTACCCCTGCGGGCCCGCCGGGAAAACCCATTTTCCCGGCGGGAAATTAAAAAAAATAAAAAATAAAAAAAATAAAAAAAAATAAAAAATAAAAATAATCATGTTCACAGTCATTCTTACCATTTTTGGGCCTTCTGGACTCATTTATGATGTCAAAAGTTCAAAATTCTTGGCACAAAAAAAGTTTTGTATAATTTGCTGGCCTTAAGTTCAATTGACACACCAATTAAATCTAACTATACTTACATCAATTGACTCAATTGTCCATGACATCATTGCACTCAATTGAGCCCAATTGGACTCAATTACACTTGATTTACACTCAATTGATATTAATTGGGTGTGAATTGATATCAATTATGCCTAATTTGACGCAATTAAGCCCAATTTACACCCAATTTGCATAAATTGGGTGTAAACTAAGTATCAATTGAGTCGAATTGGACTCAATTGACAATAATTGGATGTTAATTGATATTAATTAAGCCCAATTGACTTCAATTGGGTGTTAATTTATTACAATTAATGTCAATTAAGCTCAGTTGACATCAATTGGGTGTCAATGGATATCAATTGAGCTCAATTGCGGCTCAATTGCACTCAATTGTGTGATCGATTGTGTGTCAATTGATGTCAATTGAGCCTAATATGATACAATTGAGCTCAATTCACACCCAATTGGATGTAAATTGAGCGTCAATTGAGCCGAATTAGACTCAATTGACAGCAATTGGGTGTTAATTGATATTAATTAATATCCAATTAATACAATTGAAGTCAATTAAGTCTAATTGACTTCAATTGGATAATTTAGGTGTCAATTGAGCTCAATTAGACGTAAATGACATCAATTGGGTGTCAATTAACATTAATTGGGTGTCAATTAACATTAATTGAACCTTATTGACATCAATTGGGTATCAATTGGACTCAATTGACATCAGTTGGGTTTCAATTGAGCCAAATTGGATGCAACTGACATCAATTGGGTGTCAATTGATTACAACTGAGCTGAATTGGGCTCAATTGCACTCAATTGATATTAATTGGGTGTCAATTAAACCTAATTCCATGCAATTGAGCTCAATTGACATCAATTCACGTCAATTGCACTCAATTGATATTAATTGGGTGTCAATTGATGTCAATTGAGCCTAATTCGATGCAATTGAGCTCAATTCACATCAGTTCACATCAATTGGGTGTCAATTGATGTCAATTGAGTAAAATTGAGTCTAATTGGGTGTCAATTGAGTCAAATTGAGTCTAATTGGGTGTCAATTGATATCAATTGAGCCAAATTGAGTCTAATTGAGTTCAGTTAGACTTAATTAAGCCAAATTGAGTCTAATTGGATGTCAATTGATGTCAATTGAGCCAAATTGAGTCTAATTGGGTGTCAATGGAGCTTAATTGACATCAATTGGGTGTCAATTGATGTCAATTGAGCCCAATTGAAGCTAATTGTGTATCAATTGGATTCAATTGACACATAATTGATGTCACATGGGCTCAATTGATATCAATTAACACCTAATTGATGTCAATTGATATCAATTAGATGTCAATTGATTATAATTGATGCTAAATTGAATGTACCCAATTGATATCAATTGAGTCCAATTGACATCAATTAAGTCTAATTGGATATTAATTGATCAATTGGGCTCAATTGATATCAATTGACACCCAATTGGACTCAATTGACATCAATTGGACTCAATAGGGTGTTAACTGATGTTAATTGAGCCCAATTGACATCAATTGGGTGTTAATTGAGCTCAATTGGACACAATTAATAATAATTGGGTATGAATTGAACTCAATTGACATCAATTAGGTATCAATTGAGCCTAATTGCATCCAATTGAACTCAATTGACATCAATTGAGCAAATTACATCCAATTGAATTCAATTGACATCAATTAAGCCTAATTGCATCTAATTTAACCCAATTGGACTCAATTGAATCCAATTGGACTCAATTGACATCAATTAAGCCTAATTACATCCAATTTAATCCAATTGGACTCAATTGAATCCAATTGGACTCAATTGACATCAATTAGGTATCAATTGAGCCTAATTGTATCTATTTAGACTTAATTGACATCAATTGGGTGTCAATTAAACCCAATTGGAGTCAATTGATATCAATTGGGTGTTTATTGATGTTAATTGAGTTTAATTGACATCAATTGGGTGTTTATTGATGTCAATCGAGTCCAATTAGATGTAATTGGACTCAATTGGGTGTGAATTAGACTCAATTAATATCAATTGGGCTCAATTGATATCAATTAGGTGTGAATTGATGTCAATTGAGCCCAATTTGATGTAATTGATATCACTTGCGTGTCAATTAGACTCAATTGGCACCCAATTGATGTCAATTGAGTCCAAGTGGATGTCAATTGATATCAATTGAGCCCAATTGATCAATTGACACCCAATTAGACTTAATTGATATCAATTTGACTCAATTAGATATTAATTGATATCAATTGGACTCAATTGGATACTAATTGATGTTAATTAAGCTCAATTAGACTCAATTGACATCAATTAGGTGTTAATTGAGTGTAATTGATATCCATTAAGCCTAATTTAGCTTAATTGACATCAATTGAGTATCAATTGACTACAATTGATGTCAATTGAGCTCAATTGACATCAATTGGGTGTTAATTAATGTCAATCGAGTCTAATTAATATCAATTAGGTGTCAATAAAGCCAAATTGATATCAATTGGGTATCAATTGAGCCCAAT
This sequence comes from Cibotium barometz, assembly GCF_041138505.1. NCBI lineage: Eukaryota > Viridiplantae > Streptophyta > Polypodiopsida > Cyatheales > Cibotiaceae > Cibotium > Cibotium barometz. The sequence continues at coordinate 14,391,128 of NC_141073.1, forward strand.
TCACATCAATTGGGTGTAAATTGAACCTAATTGGACTCAATTAACATGAATTAGGTGCGAATTGATGTCAATTGACCCCACTTGGATGCAATTGATATCAATTTGGTGTCAATTGGACTCAATTGGCACCCAATTGATGTCAATTGAGTCCACTTGGATGTCAATTGATATCAATTGAGCCCAATTGATCAATTGATACCCAATTAGACTTAATTGATATCAATTTGACTCAATTAGGTATTAATTGATATCAATTGGACTCAAATGGGTGCTAATTGATATTAATTGAGCTCAATTAGACTCAATTGACATCAATTAGGTGCTAATTGAGTGTAATTGATATCCATTAAGCCCAATTTAGCTTAATTGACATCAATTGGGTATCAATTGACTACAATTGATGTCAATTGAGCTCAATTGACATCAATTGGGTGTTAATTAATGTCAATCGAGTCTAATTAATATCAATTAGGTGTCAATAAAGCCAAATTGATATCAATTGGGTGTCAATTGAGCCCAATTCACATCAATTGGGTGTAAATTGAACCTAATTGGACTCAATTAACATGAATTAGGTGCGAATTGATGTCAATTGATCCCACTTGGATGCAATTGATATCAATTTGGTGTCAATTCGACTCAATTGGCACCCAATTGATGTTAATTGAGTCCACTTAGATGTCAATTGATATCAATTGAGCCTAATTGATCAATTGATACCCAATTAGACTTAATTAATATCAATTTGACTCAATTGGGTATTAATTGATGTCAATTGAACTCAATTGGATGTTAATTGATGTTAATTGAGTCTCAATTGACATCAATTGGGTACCAATTGAGTGTAATTGATGTCAATTAAGCCTAATTTACCTCAATTAATGTCAATTGGGTGTCAATTAACACCCAATTAGACTCAATTTGACTCAATTGATATCAATTGACACCCAATTAGACTCAGTTTGACTCAATTGACACCCAATTAGACTCAATTTTACTCAATTGACATCAATTGACACCCAATTGATGTGAACTGATGTGAATTGAGCTCAATTACATCGAATTAGGCTCAATTGACATCAATTGACACCCAATTAATATCAATTGAGTGTAATTGATGTCAATTGAGCTTAATTGCATGGAATTAGGTTTAATTGACACCCAATTAATATCAATTGAGTGCAATTGAGCCCAATTCAGCTCAGTTGTAATCAATTGACACCCAATTGATGTCAGTTGCATCCAATTTGGCTCAATTGAAACCCAACTGATGTCAATTGAGTCCAATTGACACCCAATTGATGTTGCCAATTGATGTTAATTGGCACCCAATTGATGTCAATAAGGTTTAATTGATGTTAATTGACACCCAATTGATGTCATTTACGTCTAATTGAGCTCAATTGACACCCAAATTATCCAATTGAAGTCAATTAGACTTAATTGACTTCAATTGTATTAATTGGATATTAATTGATATCAATTAACACCCAATTGCTGTCAATTGAGTCTAATTCGGCTCAATTGACGCTCAATTTACATCCAATTGGGTGTGAATTGAGCTCAATTGTATCATATTAGGCTCAATTGACATCAATTGACACACAATCGATCACACAATTGAGTGCAATTGAGCCGTAATTGAGCCCAATTGAGCTCAATTGATATCCATTGACACCCAATTGATGTCAACTGAGCTCAATTGAGCTTAATTGACATTAATTGTAATAAATTAACACCCAATTGAAGTCAATTAGGCTTAATTAATATCAATTAACATCCAATTATTATCAATTGAGTCCAATTCGACTCAATTGATACTTAGTTTACACCCAATTTATGCAAATTGGGTGTAAATTGGGCTCAATTGCGTCGAATTAGGCATAATTGACATCAATTCACACCCAATTAATATCAATTGAGTGTAAATCAAGTGTAATTGAGTCCAATTGGGCTCAATTGAGTGCAATGATGTCATGGACAATTGAGTCAATTGATGTAAGTATAGTTAGATTTAATTGGTGTGTCAATTGAACTTAAGGCCAGCAAATTATACAAAACTTTTTTTGTGCCAAGAATTTTGAACTTTTGACATCATAAATGAGTCCAGAAGGCCCAAAAATGGTAAGAATGACTGTGAACATGATTTTTTTATTTTTTTATTTTTTTTATTTTTTTTATTTTTTTATTTTTTTTTATTTTTTTATATTTCCCGCCGGGAAAATGGGTTTTCCCGGCGGGCCCGCCGAGAAAACAAAAAGCCCGGCGGGATTACTGGCAGAGAAGGTTTTTGCAGGTCATAAAAAATTGCCCGTGAATATACAATGTGATCACAAGTTTTAATATGTTAACAATAGGTTTTGTTAACGTGATCACGAAATTGTGAAGACGTTAATGAAATCCCTGCACAATACCGACAATTGCTATTCGCAGAGGGTGTCACAGACGTACACACTATGGTACAAGGGTTTGGATTGACTATGGAAGGAAGAGCATTGTCTTGGTTTCAAACACTGAAGCCATCTGTGCTCTATGACTTTGAAACACTTGTGAAAAGGTTTATAGAAGCCTATTCCAAGATTGGGATTAAACACAATACAATCACGCAAATCCTTAGCTTTAAGCAAAAGGATAACGAAATCGTTAGGGAATGTGTTGACCGATTGAGGCAGTACATAGTACGGTGCCCTGATTCAAAAACACCCAGTCAAGAGCGCCTAATTTCATGCTTTCTTGAGGGACTAAGGGACAGGCAACTGTATACACATTTGTTTGCCAAGGGGCATGTGGACTTTGACGAGTGTTGCTTTGATGCGCAAAAGTTTGATGACAATTGTGAGTTTGCAACTCAAAACTCAAGTCAAAGGTCCGATTCGGGAGATACGAGCAGGAGTGCAGACCCTCAGGCAATCGCCAATCTTATCCTACGAGGGTTAAGGCAAGACACAAGGCAAAGTCAGTCTTATAGACCGTACCAGCAAATGGCTCCTTTAAGGATGCATACATGTGGGACATGTGGGGGAGACCATCCTACGGACAAGTGTAGAATCACCAACCCACTGAAATGGTGCGAGTATTGCCGAAAAATGACGAATCACGAGTCAAATGAGTGCTATTATCGTCCGGGTTACAACAGAGGGGTAAGCAATACTCAACCACAACTCACAAATCAAGCTCCTCAAACCAACACAACCACGGCTGAGAGGGCAAGGCCTGTTTTAGGTACACAACCCACTCCTCCAGGAACAACAGCCTTTAGATATATTGAGGATCAAGTACCTTCCCTTGAGATGGTCCCTGTGACTCCTTATTATGTAGAGGAACCCTCACCATCCCCATCTTACACAGACCAGCCAATTGACTATGGTTATGAAGGCAATGATCACATGGTAAGCATGAATGCACATACGTTGATGTTGATGGCGAATGGGGCCTTTAGACAACAAGGCAATTACAACAACAACAAAAGGGGACCCCCAAACAAAAACCAAGCACCAGTAGCTGGGCCATGTTTCAAATGCCAACAAGATCATTGGATTAAGGATTGTCCCATTGACAAGGAGGAAAAAGCGTAGGCAAGAGCGGCAACTATGAATTGGCCAAGAGTACCTAGGTACTGTGCTGAGTGTGGAGTAAATCACCTTTCTAAAGACTGTCCAGTAAAAGCGGCTGAGAAGCCATCTACACCTACGTCTTTGGGAATGATTGGGGTGATTCCTTCACCTACCTCCTCTGAAAATGAAGGCGAAACTAAACCAATTTATATAGTGACACATGCCCAAGCACAAAGAGCCAAAGAGACCTTAGATCAATTGATACTAGAGTGCCAAAAGGAACCGGTGCTCAGAGAAATGTCAAAATAGGAGCAACAAAAACAAAAGCGAAGACGGAAACAAACAAGAAAAGGCAACAAAAACAAAACCGAGGTAAACAGCGGTACGGAAACATCCGAAACGGGATCATGGGAGTCCATCATCCTTGAAACACCTGAAGGGGTACGAAAAGAGTATGTAGTTAAATCCCCAACTGCTGAAACAGAGCAAACAAATGGAAACCAACCAGCACCAGTGTTAGTTGTAACACGGGCAAGGGCAAGAATGGAATTAGAACAAAAAGGGAATCAATCTACAAAAGAAAGTTCCAGTTCACACAAAACCAAACGAAAAATGAGACACTTGAGGTCGAAAAGGACAAAAGAGAGTTCACCAGAGTCTGACTCGGATCAGGGCATAAGAGAAGTCATAGAGTCAAGACAGAACATCACTCAACAAAACCAGGGTCCAAAAAGAACTAACAAGGGACAAGAAGCAGATGAGCCTGCTTCAGAGACACGAAGCAATGAGGGAGGATCGGTCATTGTTGATAAGAAGAATGAAACACTCGAAGCCCTTCTCAAAGCTTGGGACAGCCGTGTAACATCTGAGACACCCATCCCTCCTAAGTTGCTAGAATACCCAGACCCCCTCCAGGAGAAAATTGATTTGGTGAGGCATCAACAATTAATTCGAGACACGCAAACTACTTTAGAGGGTCCTCAACCATATCAACCTAGGAAAATGAGTGCAATGAAACCAGTTTTGGAGACCATTGAGGAAGAGCCAGAAACTGAGCTTGAAACAAACACGCTAAGTAATGCACTGATTCTACCAAAAGAAACACTGTTGAGGGAAGAACATGTAGTAATGGATCCACCTGAGCTACAACCTGCCAAGCATGTACCAGAAGAGGTGGAGTTGGAGGAGATTTTTGACATCACCTCTACTGTTCCCTCTCTTGAAGGAGAAATGGCAGAGGAATTATGGCGAGAAGTCAGAGAGCTTAAACAAAAAGACGAGCTTTCCAACGAGACAGCACCACTTTCGATAGTGGGCATGACTGAATACCTTGGAATTGCTAGGAGTTTGTCTGACCAAGAGTTAGTTGATGATGAAGACCAAGACGTCGAGGCCAAGACGCTAGCTACATTACCATCCTTTTTGGGTGAATATGAAGCAAAAACAGACATTGTACAAGTGCCTCAGTCTAGGCATATAACTCCAGATCGCAAGGAAACAGCTCATTTGCAAGCCATTCTATCGGCTCCTGTGAGGACTACGACATTACCATTAGCGGATTTCTTAAAGGTGAAACCCAAACTATGGCAATATGTGGCAGAATTGATGGGTAGCAAAGGACTTGCATTAACACGGGAGCTAGTCGAAAAACAACACCACAAAGATGAGGTGATTTATGTAAGGCAAGTACCCTTTAACAAGGTAAGTGCCTACCAGGAACGCAATAAGGACAAGGGCAATGCAACGCTTCCAGTTGAATACAATGGAATAAAAACCATGGCTATATTGGATACGGGAGCTGGCATTGGGATAGCAACCAAAGCTATGTGGGAGAAATGGGGTAAATTAGCTTTACGAAAAACCCGCATGGACCTGCAATTGGCAGACGGAAACTTGGAAAGACCTTTGGGATTATTAGAAAATGTCATAATTAAGACCTGCGGAATAGACTTTGAGCATACATTTGCTATTGTTGACTTCGGGCAGGATCCTAATTACGAAGTGATCCTAGGACGACTGTTTATGCGGCAGTTAATGGTCTTAGAAGATTGGGGATATGATTACCTATACCTCAGGCATGAGGATGTGACGACTAGAGTCAATCTCAGGGATCATACATTCCGAGATGTGACTAGAACCCCAGTAGATGAATTTGAGTCTGCTAGTTCGGATCTTACGCCACGCACAAGCACAGCTACAACCAGTGCAAAAGACACATGGATATGCGAGGTGCCAAGCCAAGATTTGCTTGAAGAGGACAAGAGGAAAACTGATCAATTGATCACTATCAAAGATTATATTCCTGTTCCTTTTCCAGGCGATGACATAGACCCCTATGAGTGGATACATACTCTAGCCACGTTGGATGTGTGTGCTTTGGCACCACAGACACAATTCTGCGACGAAGAGGGCTATGAGATTATACCAGTAAGGGTTGTCACAATTGTACAAGACAATGGGGGCACTGACTTTAGTGCACCGGAATCGTCTACACTTCGGAAGTTGGATAAAACGGATATATCAATAGTAGACTTGTCTACGGATGACTCAGATTATCCATACCTCGATTGTGACACCGACAGTTACAGGAATGAAAGCGATTTGGACTCATATGGAGATGACATTGTATCAGAAGAGGAGCTTGCAAAAGTGCGTCTTTTGTTGCAAGGTCGAGAGGCTATCTTGTTAGATGAACAACCATTGAGCCTAAAAATGAAACGAAAACAACAAAGGGAGAAACGTAAACAGAGACAAGCAAACTCAAAGGGTAGGAAACGACAGCCCAAGCTTGATGGAAAAAACGAGTACCTACACTTTATAGGAGATCGTGATGCAATCAAGTCTTACAACAAATGGAAAACTACATTGGGTTTGGTGAGAAAAACTGACAATGTGAAAGAAAACACCAAAAAGAGGGGTAAAAAGAAAACAGCCAAGTCGATTGTCAGCTCAATGGGAGAAAAACAAAGCGTAGCATCAGGCAAAGAAAATAAACCTGAGAAACCAAAGATGACCAAACTTGAGAGAAAGGTTTATTACGGGGATTGCAAAAGAATGTTACGAAAATCTTGGGAGTCTGAAGATGATGAGAGTGATGAAGCTGAAGATGAAATGGACATCCCATCCAATTTCAAAAGCTACACTATTCAGGATCGGAGGATAATGCTTCAAAAGCCCAAACGGAAGAAATCGGAAACAATGGGAGAGTCGTACGATGGGCCGGAAGATGCAAAAAAGGTTGATCTTGCCAATCCGGGTGAAGAGCCAAGGCCGGTCTACATAGCTACGCATTTGACAGCTGAAGAAGAAGAGTTACTAATCTCTACCCTGAAAGAGTATAGAGATGTGTTTGCCTAGAGTTACAAGGACTTAAAGGGAGTAGATCTAGCAATCTGCCAACATACTATTCCTATGAAAGACGACGCTAAACCCAGGAAACAGAGACCATACACCTATAATGACAACTTTGGTAGAAGAATCAAGGAGGAAATTGACAAACTACTGGAGGCAGAGTTCATTTATGAGATTGAACACACGGAATGGGTCTCACCGATTGTGATTGTACCCAAGAAAAACGGAAAGTTACGAGTCTGTGTTAATCTTAAGCAAGTGAATGCTGCCACAGTAAGGGACAACTATCCACTGCCTCACAGACCATGTGTTAGAACGGGTAGCGGGAAAGAGAGCTTAGAGCTTCCTTGATGGCTTTTCCGGTTACAATCAAGTGTCAATTGCACTCTATGACCAACACAAGACAGCTTTTGCTACGGAATGGGGCATTTATGCATATCGTGTTATGCCATTTGGGTTGACCAATGCACCCGCCACTTTCCAAAGGCTCATGGCTCATGCTTTCAGGGAATACCTCAGGGATTTCCTAGAGATATTTATGGATGACTTGTGTGTACATTCCAATGAGACGGCGGAGCATGTAGAACATCTACGCAAAGTCTTCGAGAAGTGCAGAGTCTACCAAATTTGCTTGAACCCTGAGAAGTGTAAGTTCATGATGCGACAAGGTAAAATTCTAGGATATATAGTGTCCAAGAATGGAATTTCAACGGATCTTGACAAAATCAGTGTGATAGTCGAGCTTCCACGACCCAAGAATGCTAAGGGAGTACAAATTTTTATGGGCCACTGTGGTTATTACCGGCGTTTCATCTATATGTACGCTAAGATTGCCAGACCCATGTATGCACTTCTAGTTGTGTTTGTGTGGACACCGAAATGTGAAATTTCATTTGAGAAGCTTAAACAAGCTTTGGTGAGTGCACCGATCCTTAAAGCACCCGACTGGAACAAGGTTTTCCATGTTCATATTGATGCATCAGCATTTGCAATTGGTTGCATCTTAGCTCAACCTGGTGAAAGAAATATGGATTTCCCTATCTCTTATGCCAGTAGACAGCTAAATGTAGCTGAGAAAAACTATACAACCATAGAACACGAGGGGCTTTCTATGATATATGCTGTAAAGAAATTTCGGCATTATCTTTTAGCTACCCAATTTGTGTTTTTTGTTGATCATCAAGCACTTTTGTATCTAGTCAACAAACCTTGTGCTACGGGAAGAATAGTGCGATGGTTTGTCATTCTCCTTGAGTTTGATTTTACCGTTGCTGTGAAGAAGGGCTCAACTCATCAAAGAGCGGATCATTTGTCAAGAATCACATCGGGAGAAGAGCCTACGGGAGTACAAGATGACCTTCCAGACGCTTCACTATTTAGAGTAGAGTTAGTGCCAAAATGGAGTGAACGCATTGTTCATTTCCTTACCACTGGATCTCTAAAAGAGGTGGAGGAGAGTTTGGAGGAGAAGACGGAATTTATTGAGGGATGCCAACGGTTTCAACTACTTTCGGGTAGATTGTATTACCTTGGTGACGATAAAGTGCTTAGATTAGTGGTATGCCCGGAGGATTACAAAGATGTCATTGGCCACGCTCATGTCAGCATATGTGGTTTCCATCTTTCTAAACAAAACACAGTACGAAGAATTTCTTGGGAAGGATGGTGGTGGCCTACTCTTCATGAGGATGTTGCTCAATACATCCATACTTGTAAACAATGCTGTGACGGAATGCCAAGTCCACATGTAACTCTTTTCCATATCAATCCTTTGCCAAAATGGAGTGACAGTATTGTGAACTACCTCAAAACCGGCAAATTGGACGATACAATCCCCAAACATAGAAAAAGATCGATCGAAATAGATGCAGCCACTTATACTTTTTTAGGTGAGCAGCTCTACAAGAGGGGAAAAGATGGGAATTTGCGCTTATGTATATGTGAGCATGAATATATACCTATCTTACAGCAGGCACATGAAGGCATAGGTAGTGGACATTTCTCAGGGGAAACCACTACCAGAAATATCCTCTGGTCGGGCCTTTGGTGGCCGACTCTTTATCATGATGCTGTGGAGTTCGTGAAACGGTGCGATCAATGCCAGAGATCGAAAACCCCAACCATGTTCGATAATATGCCTCTAAGGCCTATGATGAGCACAAGGGCTTTTGCCAAGTGGGGAATAGATTTCGTAGGACCGATCAAACCACCCGCACGTGGCTCACATGCCGAGTATATAATTGTGGCCACAGATTATTTGACAAAGTGGGTTGAAGCTAAAGCCACTGTGAAAAACAATGCAAGAACCACCGCTAGATTTTTGTATGAGTATGTATTTACTCGTTACGGTCTACCGATTGAAATTGTAAGTGATCAAGGCAAACACTTCATCAATGAGGTGATTGAATACTTGCTTCCTGAATTCATGGTTATTCACAGGCGGTCAGCTCCTTACCATCCACAAGCAAATGGACAGGCCGAGAGCACTAATAAGATCCTTTGTACAGCATTGACAAAAGTCATTGAGGGATCTCGTAGTGACTGGGAAAAGAAGTTGCATAGTGTACTATGGGCGTATAGGACAGCATATAAGACGTCGATTGGCACTACGCCTTTCAATTTGGTCTATGGACTGGATGCTATCTTGCCTACAGAATTCTTGGTGCCTACGTTACGAGTTGCTACATCTTTGGAATGGACCGGACATGAACTATCAAGTAGGATTGAACACTTGGAGAAATTAGATGAAACAAGGCTGCAAGCCGTTGCAGGCATGTATGCCGAAAAAAGACGACAAAAACGCTGGCATGATAAAAACGTTCGTTCAAAAGAGTTCCAGCCAGGTGATTTAGTGTTGATTTATACACTAAAGAAACAGAAACGGAAGCTCAAGATGAGAGGACTGGGTCCTTTTGTCATTAATGAGATAACCAATGGAGGAGCCGTTCGGCTAGAAACACTTGAGGGGGAACCGATGGATTCTTTCATCAATGGTAGTCGATTGAAAAGATTTCATGAGCCCTTAACACAAGATATGCTTGAGCGTATGCATGCAGCCAAGACAAGGAAGCTAGCTCTTCAACAACTCAAAGACCATGCTCAAGCTGAAGCCAAAGAAAGAGCTGCAAAGGCTAAAGCCAAGAGAAAACAAATCTCCATGGTACAGCTCACGACTGCAGATGAAGAAGAAGACTACATTGAACCATTGTTAGTCACCGTTGGACTAACTACCGCAAACACCCTGTGTACAACAATTTTGGATTCTGCAGCGGATGTCAATGTACTATCTCAAGAAATGTACCAACAAATCAAAAGCGGCAAGTTACTACCAACTACCGCAATATTTGGCAGCTTCACAGGTTCTGAATCTGAAAGCCAAGGAATTCTTGCAACAACCTTGACCATTGATGGAAGTACCGAGGATTGCACCTTCTATGTCGCTGCAAATGAAAATTGTGCTCATCCGGTTATCCTTGGAAGAAGTTGGATGGCCAAGCATAAATGTTCAGTCGATTGGGATAACCACACAATCACTATCACAATCAAAGGAAAAAGGATAGCTGTTCAACAAGGTGACCACAAGATGGAGCCGACTAAAAGAGTGCAAGCATCTACTTCTAGTGCACCAGTGAACACCAAGGAACAATACCAGGTGTCGCACACCCACAAATTAGAGATCAAAAGACCGCAAAACCAGAAGAACAGAAGAAGTACAACCAAAACAACAACCAGGTGGATACCCAAAAAGTGGCTAGCAGCTCAAGGCTACTATCAAGGCAACAGCCTATTGTGGCTTCCTAAAATAAGCCAGTCTCCAAAGATTGTAACAGGTATGCAGGGGACTAAGATTCAAAAGCCACAAGACAGCAGCCCTCGAGTTGCTATCTCCAAAATCAACAACCCTGTAAAGCTACCAGTCAATAAGAAGTATGTTTGGCAGCAAAAAGCTTCAAGTGAAACCAAACCAACACCTTTTGCGGTTTATTACGGAGACCTACAAACATCATCCCACTGTGCCAAGCACCGCCACAGCTTTGGAAGAAACACCGACACCGCAAAGAAAAGGCAAGGAGAAGATGGTAGAAGATGATATTACTACAGCTTGTCTGAAAAACAAGCCATTGCTCCGTTCACAAACCACCAAGCATCCAAGGCAGGAGCTACAATCGTTAATCCCACAAATACTCAGGCCAAGCCCAGAAGCAGCAACCATGAAGTCAAAACCGGTTAGTGTCCAAACAACTCTACATGCTTGGGACACTTTCAGGACCTGGTCGGCAAACAGTCAAGTCGCCGATTACATCGTTAATTGGCAAAAGAAAATTGAATCGGGCATTTCCAGCCACCACAGTGTGCTTGGATTTTAGTCCTATTCTAACTTCATTATTATCTGTGACTAGACTGTGTGTAAATACGTACTTTTCAATTGTTTTTGTTTGTTTTTTGTGTGTACCACGCCCCGCACTAGTACGCTAACACATATTATCCTCTGCAGCAAATGCCACTTGACTGCATTTGGACACCCAACTACCATCTCGTATGGTGGCTATGTACGACAATGCCTCAAGAACCATAATAACCCTATGAGCACATGGCACTGCACAAGGTTAACTACTATGCCGGGCAAATAAAGATGAGGGCACTTTTTCCCAAGCAGTTTTTCCCTTCATCCCTACACTTCACTGTATAAACCGTAATAAGACACTGCACTTCGGATATACCACCGCACCGCAATACACATATCTCTTTCCACTCTTCGGTAACTTTGCTTCAGGAGCAACAAACCACTAGAAAGGGGGGAACAAAGGGTTGGGGGCAACATGAGCGGTATCCTCGTCAGCAAAAGCCACTTAACTGGCAGCTACGGCTTGCCTCTTAAGTACCCAAGGATTTTTTTGCACAGCATTGGTTTGGTTTCGGGTATGCATTTTCTGTGTGTCATATAGGGCTCAATTTGAGCAATGCATTAGACACAATTTAGAGTGAGCCCAAGCACAAGTGCACAAGCAGGTTTGCAGCAAGAACTACCAAGCGGACCAACACTCCTAAGTTTTTCACGGTAGACTCAAACTAGAAAGGGGGGAGTGCTTCAGCACATCCCAATCAGAGTAAGTGACAAGACAGAAGCAATAACCAACAATTGCCAGATGAGGAGAGCAGCCGGGACAAGTCCAAAAGACCAATTTCAGAGCCGGGCGGGCTCCGGAGTCAGTTTTCGGGCAAAACAAAAGTCAGTAATTGTTCAAAATATGCTAGAAAGCAAGCAAGAGAGCTGGGAAGACGTGTACAGGGTCAGAAAGTCAGAAAAAACATGTTTCGGGGCCAGATACACAAAATGGCGCCTTTGCTGTTCTGGACTGCTGGAAGCTCAGATTGCAAAAATTCAACCAGATTCTGAAGCAGGACATCAAGGGCTATCAAATGGGCAGGGGTGAAAAATGGCGCCTCTGTAATTCTGGCCAGCTGAAAAGTCACCTACACATTCTGAGCATACCAGTATGATCCCTACATCAAGGCCTATCCAATGAGCCAAAAAAATCTTGATTTGGACAAAACCACAAAATGGCGCCTCTGTGAATGGCGCCTCCGCAAAATCTGCATAACATCAACAGTTACCTACTGTTTTGACCTAAAGCAAAGTGAGAGGGTGAGAGGGAGCTTAGATCTATTGATTGAGAGCACTCCGCGTCCTTCCCGCACTCCGTACGAGCTCGTCGTTGATCCTTGTGTTGCCGGCTACGCGCCGAGGCCCGTGGGGCTAGGGTTTTCTTGCACGTACTAGATCCGGCACATAGAGCCTAGAGGGCTTGAGGGGCATAGAAATTTTTACCTTTTCTTGCCATAGCGGCGAAGCCCTGGCAAAATTTTCCCAGGCACACACACATAGAAAAAAACATATAGAGTGGGGCACGGGGTGATTTCTTTGCGCACGCACATTCCGTTCTTGCACCATGGCAGAGGAGGGTGATCCAGCACCTCCTAACCCACCTCCAGACGATCCGGTAGAGTTCGGGCCAGCACCATTGGCTCCGTACGAATTCTTTGACATTGAATGGATCCAAAAGTGCTGGATTGATGAGAGAGTGATGCAGGCACAAAATGTACATGTCATCCGAGGAAGGTTTGTGGAACACACGCAGAGGGAGGTGATGACATATGTGCTACCCCGCCGATTCTTCACATTCCAGATTAGTGATCCCCACGCAGTCATCCTCTTCCAATGGGTGAACTTAGACGGTTATTTTGCATTACCACCATGGGGAGCTGATTTGCAGCGGGCATGGGAGCTTCTAGACACATTCGACGAGGCATACAACTGCCTCATCACAGGTTTTGATGGGATGCCGGTGCAAATAAGCATTACTCCGCAGATTGTAAGGCAGGCATTGCATTTGGGGCCAAGTGACCTGCCCATAAACATCACTGCTTTATCTGCAGCAAAAAGAAGGCAGTTGGCTAACACCGATGCGCCAACCTTTGATCAATTAAGAAGTCAAGCAATTCGATTAGCAGTGCAGTCAGCACATATGCATCTATGCATTACTTATGCCGCCAGGTACACCGTGCCAAGAATTGTGATTGCCAATGTATTTGCTAAGGCAGAGGCAGACCCTCAGATGCTTAAGCCTGATTGGGCTTATTTCATTTTACATGCCATCAAGTTGGCACACAATAGCAAGAGAAGAGAAAAGAAGAACGTGGCTAAAAGAGATAGACCAGTGTCTATGGGAGGCGCTCAGCTCCTGACCAGATTGATTTACTTCGCATTGGGAGCCATAGACAAGCTTCCAGCAGTCACTGAGGACTTGGAGAATATCCCCACTCGCCCACATGCTTACTCCAAGAAGAAAGAGAGTATACAAAAGGAGCTGATGTGGAAGAAAAGACGGAAGAGCCTCGAGGAGGAGGAAGAGGAAGTGATCCCAAAAAAGAAAACAAGAAGCTCAACCAAGAAAGAAGCGTCTGCAATCGAATCAGTAAGAACTGAAGAGCAGATAAAGATAGATCTTAAAGGAAAGAAGCCTGTGCAAGAGCAAGGCAATGGTCAGGTAGCTAATGGGCAACAAAATGGCCATGCAAAGGCTAAGGATAAAGAGGAAGAAGACTCAGAGGGAAAGGATCAAAGTGACCATGACGGAGATGACATCTTCATGATTGATCCTGAGTCCAACCTGCAAACAAGAAAGGAAAAGGGTTATGAGCAATCAGGGGATACATTGATCATTCACTTTGATCGACGGAGTGAAATACAAAGGAAGGAGGAAGAGGATATAGAAGCGGCTAAGATTGAAAGCCTCAAATTAGAAAAGGAAGAGAAGAAGAGAAGAAAGAGCAAAGGACCAAGCAAGGCCATGAAGGTCAAAGTAGCTCGGCTTTGACGGCGTCAAACACCCCTCCCGGAAGTTCTAGCCATAGTGCCTCTTCAAACGCCACTCCTTGAGGCGGCAATGCAGCCGGAAGAAAAGGAGCACAGAGAGGGCAAAGGCCCTGTAAGAGGAGAGCTACCCATTAGGCCAAGGGTTTTCTATCTCACCCAAGGACCGCAACAGGAACACCCAGTTGAGGTGCCAACAGAAGATCAAGCAAGGATGAGCCCGCCAAGGGAGCAACACACGCAACAAGAGCAGCAAGAAGGTGCTCAACCGCAACAAACCCAAGAGCAAATGCACAAAATGCTCAAGGAGATGTCTCGGGAGGATAGAAGAACTTTTCTGGCGGATCAATGGAAGATGGGGATCACCAATACAAAGATAGAGGCGGCGGCCATCTATGAATCAGACATGAGGAAATTGGGGCCACGGATTGCTGACCAGTATGAAGATCTATTCAGAGCTCACATGCAGTGAAATTTTCAGAATTTCCTCTATCCAAATGCCTGAACAAGCGCTGTAAATGATATCATGCAAACGGTCACAAACCTGTCTACTTTGGCCATGATCAGAGACAGAGGTGCACAAGAGGCTGAACAACATGCAGCTAACACGGTTCTCAAGCAGAAAATGAAAATCTTTGACCTCGAGAGCAATATAGAGGAAATGAATGATATGCTTGAAAAAGCAATTGATATCAAAGAGTCACTGGAAGAGGCTCTCAAGGAGATGGAAAGTAAGCTTAATGAACATGCTGCCATCTACAGGGACAACAGAGAAAAAAGACGAAGGATGAATGAAGAGCTTAAGGCGACCAAAGAAATGAAGGAACAATTGCAGCAAGCATTGGAAAAATCTCAACAAACTGAGCAAGAAACAAGAGCATCGATGGCCCTGCTCCAAAGAGAGTTGACAGTGGCCCAGGAAGATCTATGGAATTCCGAAATGATGCTCCAGAATACACGGAGTCAATTGGAGGCAAGTGAAAGCAATCTACGGATTGCTATGCAAAGATCCACTGACACCTGGACAAGAGCGCAAAGTGCAGTCTCTACCTCTGTCCCAGTACCTGTTGCAAGTGCAGTAAATACACAGGAATTGGAAAGAGTTAAAGCTCTTTTAGATGCCAGCCGCATGGAAAATGTAGCTCTAGTCACTGAGCTCATGGCACTACGTGAAGAAAGAGACAGAGCAGTACAGCAGCTGCAAGCTACTCAGCAGCAGGCCAGCACGCAAAGTGAAGACATGCCAAGGCCCACAGTGGTTCCGGCTACCACCCAAAGACCCATAGAATTTCAGCCTATTGAAGATCCGGCACAAACAAGGCCGTCTTCTCTAATAATGGAAAGCGGGTGGGAATCAATGCAAACTGCTCCGTCCACTGCAGAGTGGTACCATGAAGATATAGAGCACATGCGGGCAGAAAGAAACAGGCTGTTCTTTGAAAGAGAACAAGAGCTTTACAATTTGACAAGGATCTTATACCGTGAGGCAAATTTTGTACCGCCAACTGAACTACCATGGCATATGATACGAATGGAAGCCAGGCAAAAAGTGGCAGCTTTCTTAAAAAAGAACCCCGATTTGACACAAGTCCGGAGGCTACAAGCGTGTGGATGTTGAGCGGTGGTGGCAGGTCAAAGATGTCTTGCAAAATCAGCCCGACTGGAGGAAACAGTGGTTTGCCAAGCACAAATATATTAAAGAATATGCAGAGGCACCACGAAGCATGAGGGTTGACCCAACTTTTTGCCCAACACCAAGAAGATATACATGGGCAGAATTTATAAAGCTGCAAGAGAAGAACAAAAATTTGGTGAACTTCCCCATGTTACCCTCTCCACCCATGGATCTCCCTCACACAGAGGAGACTTTTATATTGGCCCTTGATGCTCTCTTGGAAAAGTATGAAGAGGTGCCTGATCCTACTTGCATGCTCATGTGTAAATTCTTGAGACTTCTCAAGACATGCATAGAGGGTTTCAAGGACATCCAGCATCAGAAGACGCAGCTCAGCAGATTCAATGACAAGGACTATGGACTTGCATTTGATCTCCAGTTGGGCCCCCTAGCAGATCAATTCTGGGGTTACTATGCAAGGCTGCAACATATGAAAAGTCACTACATGAACAGCTGGGAAGAAATGTGCCACACGGAATTTTTCTATCCTCACTCGGCTTTCCAGCAGCGACCAGGGCCACCAATGACTCGATACATCGCACAACGAAAGATGAATGCTATGTGTGATTACAAAAAATTCGAATTGACCGAAGCAGAACAAAGAAGACAGCACGAATTGCAGTCGTACATTGAACGACCGTACAATGCCGACATTGAGCGAAGCAATCGGCAAAGCAGGAAAGACAATGGTAAGGAGAAAGACACCAGCTGGGACACCGATGAGCCATCCCGCGGACGGGATTGAGGCGAGAAAGGGGGGATTGTTCCCGCAAATCTGGAACGGAACCCAAGTGCTTCAAGACGAACAGGTACGGTAAAGGTAAACAGGTGCAGGTACAGGTAAAGAGAAGCCACTGATTCGAAGAGGAGTAAAGAGCTCAAGGAGTAAGCCTGCGGGATGGGATATTTTAGTTGAATCATTTTCTATTTTAGAGAAACCCGCCAAAGTGCAATGTACATACACATTTTTGTAAATGAATGGACTCATTGAGTTCCAAGTTGTATTTCCCGCAGCCTAAGCATTAGTTTTTAGCCCATCATTTTAGTGATGTCCGCCCAAGTGTGGGTTGTCCTATTTTAGAGAACCCTAAGTATATAGGTGAGTTTCACTAAAGTTTTGGGGCTTTTTGGTCATTTTCTTGAAAGTGAACTCTAAGTCTATCTCCTCTCTAACCTAAGCTTGGCTTCAAGCTTCCATAGCTCAAGCCTTCACTTTGTAAGTCTCTACATGGTTAATCAAAGTGAATCAAGCTTCTCTTTTATCATTGTTAGCTTCTCTCATTGGCATGCAAGCTTATTTTTAATGCTTGATTAAGTAGGGAATGTTTAAGCTTGTTTGCTAATCTTTTATGTGTGTATGCAATGCCTATTGATTAGTGAAGGTGTTAAGAGTAGGAAATGCTTAGCAATGTGTATTTCATTCTCTTCCCCTCTTCATTAATGTGTGTTTGAGCTCTATGTTAGAGTAGTATTTGCAAGTGCATTAGCTTATCATTAGCATGTGGGTTTGCCATAGACTAATGAATGATTGTATGAGCTTGCTTGAATGCTAAATGCGGTTGTGGGTTATGCTCTTTGCACATTTAATTGATAGAACATTGAGTAGGAGGCTAAGCTTGGTGATTAAGGGTGAGTGGGTTAATGCTTTCATTAATCTACTTAGTTAGTGTGTGTGTGTGCATAGGCTAGGAACCATTAAGCTATCCATAGATTAAGTTATTCATTCTCTTGCATTGACATTGCAAGATTCCTCCATGAGCTAGCCGGGTTAAGCTCCCCCCATTGACCACTCTTCTCCCTCAATGAGATTAGTGTATGTGTGGAAGCCACTATTCCATAGTGACCCCAACAGGAGTAATTGTAGCACATAAAGCACTTGCAAGCACTCTAATAGCTTTCAACACTCCTAAAAGGGTTTTTGTTTGTGAGGGTTACTCTCTTTGTACCTGCAAAATGTGTTTGGGTAATTCCCAGATGTGTGTGTAGCCTTTAATTCACTTGCATTGCTATGTTAAACTTGAGTGTCACTCGCACCAAACTGTGCTCAAACTGCAAGTCCAATGGCAATATCAAAGCATCAAAACAAGCTGGCTGTATACACTGCCAAAACCTCTGTGAGCAACGAATGCTCGAGAATACCACAATCTCCCACTCGAGAGCAAGCGTAGCGAAATACACGCTACCAATCAATGGCACAAAGAGGCATCACATAGCTGCAAATTTTGACAAAATTTCGGCAGCATAACGGCAGTAAATGGCCAAAAAACCAAAATAACCAGCCAAGGCAAAAATAGCCCAAAACTAAAGGTGTAAAGCTCTCAAAAGAGCACAACCAAGTCTCAACGCAAAGTATCACTGCGGAGAATCACACTGCATTTGACATAGGTGACCAGACACTATGCATGGGTCTTATGGTGCTCGCGGGATCGCTCCAGTACCTGTATCACCGAAAGGATCCCGGACATGGGTATCCCCCAGCTCAATGGAAACCTCACTCGACCCTCAACAATGGCTGCAATCCAATCAGCTGACTAAATAGCACGTGTCCTCAATGACCATACATAGGGCTATCCACAATGCCAAAGAGCTATCACAGCTCACAAATGCGTATGGCAAAGCCCAAAACTGTCAGCACACACAATGCCAAGCACGGCAACAAGCAACCAAAGAGGCAAACACTGCCAACGTCAAGTGTACCAAGGCATGAGCTGTCAAGGCATGTAACTAAGCATATGTCTCACTGAGCATAGAATGCCAAACAGACCCAAAGTCTGTCACACTGTCAACAATGCATACACTGTGTCTCGTAGCTCAACAGGGCATCCACTGCTCTAAGCCAACACACTGGGCACCAAGAGCATACACGCTACCAAAATTGCAACCTCTGGACTGGAGAAAACTCCAACAACGGCACTTGTGCTCGTAGGAGACAACAAAGCTATGGTCATGCACGAGAAAAAGCTCAACTCGCTGTAAGAGGAGCATGCATAAAGACCACAAATAACTCCACCTGCAAGCTTGCAACACGCTCAAAAGCGAGACCCACAATAGGCAGCAAATCATTGCTCTAAGCATACATATCTTGTGCGAAGAGCATCATCGCTCATGCATGAGCGGAATCCAAAGCTCACCACATTTGACATACATGTCAACTGGATCAAATCAGCCCAAACATGCTATCAAATGCCTGTCAAATCTCTGCAAATCTAGATCTGCAAAGTCGTTTTTGCATGAGCTGTCCTGACAGAAAATCTAAAACAACTCCCAAACGGCGCGAAATTTGACTTAGCTCGTGAGACGCAAAAATGTGCAGAACCACGTTTTCCTATTGGTTGTATGGATAGAATCTCAAAATGATCTTTTATTTTGCAGAAATCTGATCTGCAAAAAAACGGGCTGAAACTTGTGCTGCAAATCTTCTTGCACACACACTCCCAAATGCTCCTGTACTCATTGTGAGCTGAAAGGAAGCTCACATAATGCTTCTCCTTGCTCCGATCTATGAGCTACAAGCTCCAAGCTACCATAGCCAAGCTTGACATAGCTAAATTTGCAGCTATGTGATGCCTCTTTGTGCCATTGATTGGTAGCGTGTATTTTGCTACGCTTGCTCTCGAGTGGGAGATTGTGGTATTCTCGAGCATTCATTGCTCACAGAGGTTTTGGCAGTGTATACAGCCAGCTTGTTTTGATGCTTTGATATTGCCATTGGACTTGCAGTTTGAGCACAGTTTGGTGCGAGTGACAGTGATTTGTTGCGTATTTGACAGGTCAGTGGTGGCAGGCATCTTGAGTGTTTGGATTGTGTTGAGGGTTCCACATCCATTCACTTCTTTTGCGCATTGATTGCTTATCTTGTTGTCCATTGTTTCCTTGTACACTCATGAGCATGGATTCAGTCCATCATGATGTTGTCCGTGTTCATGGTACAGATGAGCATGCAGATGCACATTCAGTGGGTGAGTCTATGTCTATGACTCATCACAGACAGAGATCACGATCACATTGTCAGAGATGTTGGCATTGTGGTCATACAGGGCACATTAGATGTCGTTGCTTCAAGCGTATGAGGCAACAGGGACGACAGAGTAGAGATGCTCCTTTAGCTTTGACAGTTGACAATGAGGATGACTCAATGGGTGAGTATGCCTGTGATGACGGACAGGTCACCTTCCTCACCAGTGTTCCTTCAGACTACTTTCAGCCTATAGATTGCACTTTGTCTTCACGTTGGTTACTAGATACGGATGCTACATTTCATGTCACTCCTCAACGTGACTGGTTCAGTAGCTTTTCTAGTGGGAGACTTGGTTGTGTGCAGATGGCTGATGGTTCAGTGTATGACATTGAGGGTGTTGGAGATGTATGCATGTCTTTGCCTAGTGGTGCATCATATATGCTACGACATGTTCGTTATGTGCCAGGACTCAGTCAGAGTCTCATCTCAATTTCACAGTTGCGTGATGATGGATGCAGGGTTATACTTGATGAGCATTGCTTTCAGATGCAGTGTGGTTCGCTAGTTATAGCGAGAGGTGCACGGAGTTGCCTAGTATACCCTATGCACGTCACACAAATACGACTTGGTTTGGTCTTAGTGACATTGCAGCCATTTAGGCAGCAAGAGACGAGACGTGTCTCCTTTGCCGATGAGCTGCAGGATGCTCAGAGATTGGTCGAGCAGGATGCTCAACAGTTGGTCGAGCAGTTTGAGCCAGTTGTGCAGATAGTCTGTGGTGGTAGTCACACAGATAGTGATTTCTCTAGCGATGCAGAGCTTGGTCAGTCATTCAATGACGTGACAATTGTTGAGCTAGAGGACAGTGTCCTTCAGCCAGCTGTGTATGATATGCCTGCAGTTGAGTTAGCGATTGCAGATGTAGAGCCGCTATGCTCTATGCAGACACAGCAGTGGGAGAGTGATTGCAGTGGTGCTGATTCTTTGGTTTTGCAGTCATTCTTGTTTTATATGCCTTTGCGAGAGATGTTGACATTTTGCCAGGACGTTCAGAGGACACGCAGGCTATTCCGGTGTTGAGTGGTCCTGAGGATGCAGAATATGCATATGGTGCTGAGTTCGCCGACAGAGTGAGGTTGGCAGAGATGGCACATGTTTTGTCAGCATTCGAGTCTCTCATGTCTAACCTTTTGGTCTCGAGACCTGATCTTGCTTATGCGGTTGGTGCATTTGCAGTGGGAGTTGTTAGCCGTTCGGTGGCTAACACTCGCATTGTGCATTGTGGAGCTTTGCAGGTCCTTACTAGATACCTGCATGAGGTGCATGTACACTCTAGCAATGTTGCGCACTCTGAGTGGTCGCTAGAGCGCATACAGGTGCATGCACGTACTTGGAGTGAGCCACTGGGCGTAGGTTGAGAGCCGTCTTCTCTCACCTCTTGTATATACTAGTTGTAGGCTAGTTTTTCTCTCCACTTATCGACACACAACTTTTAGTGGGAGAATGTTGGGTAAAGGCAGTGTGCTTGCACCCAGTGTCCGGCCGCCCACATGTGTACACACATCTCCTTATTCTTTTAGTTAGTGAATAAGGGGCTCACTCTCTCTTTTGGTTGAGATAGTGGATAGCTCCACCCCCCATCTCTTGTGTCTGCTCTCCTCCTTCTCCCTCTCTTTCTCTCGTGTGTGCTTGCTCCGCTCCCGCATCGATCCCTACAGTTTTTTGGAGAGATTTTGAATTTTGAGGGAGAGATGGGAGAGGGAAACACTTTGGGGGGGAAAATTTTGTGATCACTTTTCAAGATTAAAATATTTGGGTCAAGAAAGAGTCTCTATCTACTTGTCTCTATCTACTTGTCTTTTTAGATGGGGTCATATTTTTTAATAGTTTTGGAAAGATTTTGTGTGATTCTAGAGAGGTGTAGAAAAAGATTCATGTTACATGAAACTAGAATCCCAACAATCTCATTGGCCAGCCCATTCTTTTTTTTTATCAATTCTAATAGGGCCTAAAAAGAGTCCAAAGTTTTCCTAATGTACGATTCTGTGAAGACAGATCTTGAATTGGAGGTCATTGTCGGTATCCCTAACAAAGTTCTTAAATCGGAGGTCGTTGCCAGTAGCCCTAACAAAGCTCTTGAACCTCATGTTGCACCTGTGAAGAAGGGGGAAGAGATGGTGATGCTTTTTCCCTTGTACTGCTTCCTATGGCTCCATGGTTTCCTCTCTAGTCTCTTAGCCTGCACTAGGATGTGATACCAGAGTGGGTGAAGAAGGAAATCTATAATACTTGCAGGCGCGCACGCACACACAACACCATATTGGGGATTATGGGAATTTCCCACAAGTTTGGGACACGTGGTCAAAAGTTTGGATTAACCATAACTTGAATACCACTAATCCAAAATGAGCGCTTTATAGCTCTTTAGATTCCATTTTTCAAGCGCTTTCCAACGATAGGTCATATGATAGGGTTTTGAGAAACTTACAAACATGTTATCCATGTCCCCTTTTTTAAGTATTCAAAAATGGGAATTGGAAAATTCCCAAATTCACTAATATGGTGTTACACACACACAATAGAGAAGATACACAAGATATATACACACTTAAGTGGGCTATAAAAATGTTGCCCTACACCTCCCTAGTGCCTATGATTATGTGAAGACAGATCTTGAATTGGAGGTCGTTGCTGGTAGCCCTAACAAACCTCTTGAATCAGAGGTCGTTGCCAGTAGCCCAAACAAAGCTCTCAAACCTCATGTTACACCTGTGAAGAAGGTGGAAGAGATGGTGATGCTCTTGCCCGTGTACCGCTTCCTATGGCTACACCATGGTTTTGTCTCTAGTCTCTTAGCCTGCACTAGGATCCGATACCATGAAAAGAGTGGGTGAAAGCTATACACAATGATGAAATTGTTTTTAGCGGCTAATGGAGAAGCTTTTTGGCATTTTTCAGCTGCCCACATGGTTCTTTTTAACTATTTTTTCCCACGTTTTCTTATCCCGGGCGGCCCGTGTAGCACCATGTGAAACAACCCTTATGATTTTTTCCTGTTTTGGTCAATTTTGCCTTCTTGGTGCTAGTTCTACTCTATAATGACTGATTATACGTCCATGTAGACCGACTCGTGCATCACACTATTATGTTCTCACCATGTGACACTGCCTATTATGTTCTCACCATGTGCCACTGCCTGTTTTCCCTGCAAACAAATGAGCTCCGAACAGGATAAGGTTTGATCTCAACATTTTCAAATGCTTCTAAAAGAGGTCTATAAGGTCATATTCTATCTTGGGATTTTTCATAATTTATCCCATTATCCCAAAGGTAGGCAGTTGTCATGTTGTTACAGTCTTGGATGACCCTACTGAAAGCTGTTACGAACCCGGATGAGATGAAAACCGATTGAAAATTTGATTCATACAGATGTGATTAAACTCCCAAAGAGGTCTTCTATCACTTTTGATGGTAAGTTAGTTCAATATCCCGTTCAGTGCACTGAATATGGTCTTGAAATGCCCTTTTTTTTGTTCTCTGTAGCATTTTTAGGCTTAATTGAATGGCGAGCGAGGCAAACAGAGTCCGATTGACAAATTTGATATGTGTGAACTTTAGGGGGTCAACAATTCATGGTTAAATCAGCTCCAAAAAATCATGTCCTTTGATCAAATACTGACTCCTCTTCATCCCGGCCAAAACCTTTGCATAGAAAAGCCCATTTTTTTCCTCGCTAAAGCTTCTTTTGCCAAAACTTCCCCCTCGTCTAGAATTTGTTGTACCTTGATAGATAGCTTCTCCATTTTATTTTATTTTAAGGAAAAAAAAATGGATCAAGGAAAAAAACTCGTTAAGTACAAAAAGCCTTGGAAATTCACAATGAGTAAAGGGGAGACTGAGAAGAGTAAGGGGAGAAGAGAGCTAGAACCCTTGCAAGCACACACACACACAACAATGGAGGAGACACACAGAGATGGAAGATTGAGTATCTTCTTCTGCTTCTTCACCAAAGCCGTCTACTAAAAGATAAGAGAACTACAACATAAGTAGTGCAATAGTATGTACATGCAGTCCATAATGTCAACATGCTAGAAAGTGCGCCCGCATGATAAGTATGCCATGACTCGGTGGTGGACTAGGTGTATAGTCCAACTATAGATAACCACTAGCAAAGATCCGTCGTGTCGGTCATCAAACTTGCCAGTGAGTGAATGCTATAACGGTCACCGAGGCCATGTCATGAGTGTCAGCTCATGTTGAGCTTGACATCTTAACACTACCCCTCAAGCTCAACTCCATCTCACGAACTCCAAGCATAGTCTGGAATCTACGAAGCTTCTCAGCTCCTAAGATCTTAGTGGAGATATCTGCAACCTGGTCCTCTGTGCTGACATAAACCAAGTCGATGTCGTCTCTCCCTGATGAAGTGATAACGGACCTCTATGGTCCTCGCATGATACACTGGGTTCCTAGCCAACTAAATGCTAATAAGATTGTCACAATATATGACAACCTTTTTTTCCACATGCAACCCCAAATCATCAAGCAGCTTATGCAACCAAGCTACCTCACATGCTACCATCGCAACACCCCTGTACTCTGTCTTTGTACTCAACAAGGCCACTGTCGGCTGCTTCTTACTGCTCCAAGTAACAGCAGCACTCCCAAAAGAGGACATACACCCACTAGTAGATCTCCTATCTACAATGCTACCAATCCAATCTACATCCCATACAACTCCCATGTGGACCTCACAGAGTGTAGTGTGCGCCTCACACCATCCAAATGTGGTTTACGAGGAACTTACATAAACTAACTCTCCAATCCAACAATGTAATTCATGTCTGGCCTCGTGATAGTCTTGTATATGAGACTGCCAACTAACTTTCTATACATAGTAACAAATCACCTCTATGAGCACTCAGCTTTTTATTCTGATCTAATGGCACAAAAATCGACTGGTAACAATCAGTCATCCCATACTGGGACAACATGTCCAACGCATATTGTCTGTGCGACAACCATATACCCTTGGCTGTCCTAATCACCTCAATGCCAAGAAAGTATCTTAGTTCACCCGAATCCTTCATGTCGAATTTTGGCTTGCTACATGCTCCACTTCACCTTCATTGTCACCCCCAACAATCAAGTCATCCACATAAATGGTAATGACCACAATGCCCTTATCACTCTTACACACATAGAGTGAATGATCTGCATTCGCCATATGAAAGCCAATAATGACAAGATACTCACCGATTTTATCATGTCATGCTCTTGATTTCTGCTTCAATCCATACAAAGCTTTACGTAGCTTGCATACATAATCTGGGTGACCAGCTACTCATAGCCAGGTGGTTGCTCCACATACACTTCCTCTTGCAATTCACCATGCAAGAAAGCATTCTTTACATCCATTTGATGTAAAATCCAACCTTTTGATGCAACCATAGCAATGACAGCTCTCACAATTGCCATTTTAGCCACAATTGCCATTTTAGCCACAGTAGCAAATGTCTCCTCATAGTCTATACCATACGTTTAAGCATATCCTTTGGCAACCAGCCTTGCATTATATCTTTCAATGCTCCCATCAGCCTTATGCTTTAATTTGTAGACCCATTTACATCCAATGGTCTTCTGGCCTTCAGGCAAGGCACCAAATTCTAAGTCTCATTGACATTAAGCGCAGCCATCTCCTCATCCATTGCTTTCTCCCAATTCACATTGCCAACAACATCTTCATAACAAGTGGGCTCTACATTTTGCACAACCTTAGTCATGTACGCCTTATGGTGAGCTACATAGTCATCATGTGTCAATCTCTGCATAGGATTTCTCACTCTTCCCGACCAGGTCACTGCGAGGCGTTTTTGTAGCCTCCATCACTTTCTTCACACCGAGTGTCCGCACAGTTGGAAGCCCAAATTTCTCATCAAGACTTTGCTCAAAACCATCTGAGTCTACATCCACATAAAAATATCGAGATGACAAATCATCAATATGTGGAGACTCACCAACCTTCTCCTTGCCTTTCCGTGATACATGTGACGTACTCGACGGAGTGACTTGTGCACGCAACCTGCCACTCCATGATCTATCAGATTTAGTTCCAAAGAAATCTTATTGTCCATTGCTGACTTGCATTTTGTGCAATCACGTTCTCTTTTACATCAGCTCCAATCGACTCATTTACATCTTTATATCAGCTGTTAATCTCATCAAACACAACATCCCATGCTCACTCTCAGCTCACGTGTGACAAGGTTATAAGACATGTATCCCTTTTACTCAAGGGAATAGCCCACAAAAACACATATCTTAGCCTTCAGATCCAATTTATTGCACAACTCATCCGGAATGTGTACATAAGCAATACATTCAAACACTTTCAAGTGTGCTAGATATGGTTTTCTACCTATGAATGGAGTTACATCATGTACAACAGCAGTAGGAGTCATGTTCATAATATACACAATAGTGAAAACTGCTTCAGCACAATAACAATGAGGTAAGTTCTTCTCAGTCATTAGCGCAAGAGCAACTTCTGCAATGTGTCTATTCTTTTGCTCAGCAACACCATTTTGCTGCAGAGTATATCTACATGTAAATTGCCTCTGAATGCCTTTTTTTAGCAAATAGTCAAAAAAATCACTGAAGAAATACTCTCCCCCTCCATCTGGCCTTAAGAATTTTACTTGCAGACCTGTTTCTTTCTCAACCATATTTTTGAAAGCCTTAAGTGAATAAACACCTCACTTTTCTCTTTCATAAAATAGACCCACACTTTCCTTGCGTGATCATCAATGAAAGAAACATAATACCTGCATCCACGCATAGACGCAATGTTTATAGGACCCCACACATCCGAATAAACCACTTCAAGTGGCTTCTTACATACATTCCTTTCATGAGGAAATACGTTCTTTGTCTATTTTTTGAATTGACATGTTGCACATACTTTATGCATACCATCCACCTTAAACTTGGGCAAACCTGCAACAATCTCTTTTGATTGCATATTTCTCAATCGCTGCTCATTCACATGACCAATGCATTTATTCCAAATGTCTACATCGACCACAACTCCTACACCTTGTGCAAACATGGCAGCTTCCACCTTAGGCATATTTACATCTAGCGTAAACATTCTACCCACACGTTTGCCCTTTGCTACCAGCTTACATTACTTTTTATAATCCATCAGGGTTATAATCCTCTACATAGCATCCATTAGGGTTAAACTGAACCTACAAACCGTGCTCAATCATCTAGCCGATAAAAACCAAATTCTTTGTAATATTTGGCACATGGAGCACATCAGCCAAGTACTTCATTTTTCCATCCTGTATACATAATGGCACGTTACCAACGTGCGCAATGAAATGAGCCGTGTCATCACCTGTTTCCACATAGCCAAGCGTATCTAGATCCTTCGTATCTCTGAACCACTCTCCACGAGATGTCATGTGGTTTAACGCGCACTACCATACATCCTCACGTGTGGATACATCTGCAGCCACCGTGTTGCATCACAAATAAATGCTCACATCCGTCTTCATTTTGCCTGCTTGAAGACGTATAATTGTTTTGCTGCTTTTTGCCATTTATATTATCAACTCTTTTCTTTGGGCAATTTCTAGATATATGCCCCTTTTCACCAGAACCATAGCACTCTTTGATATCTCCAAAATCCTACCTAGATCCTCCATCTCGTCGTCTATGGCTCCCCTTGCCTCGAGACTAGCCTCTTCCACTTGAATATGACTTTTGCTGTTGTGAATCATAAGACTATTGTTGTCCTTGATTTTGTCCAAATCGGCCACTACTTTGGCCCTTGCCACAACCTCTACCTCTACCAGAACTAGAGTATAGAGCTTATTCTAAACTTTTCGTACTTTGTGTCGAAGGATCTTCAACCAGGGACTTCTCCTCAATAATATACATCAAAATCAATTCTGCAAAACTAGGAATGTTCTCTCGAGTTTGAATGGCAGTTCTAAAGTGCTTGTATTGTGGTCCCAAATCATGTAAGCAGACTCTAACCTTGTTATCATCATCCACAATAACACCAATAAACACAAGGGACTCCACAATTCCCTTGATCGTTAAAGAATAATCCTTGACTGATAGGTTCTTTTCAATTGTATGCACCTCGTGCTTTAGCTGCAGCTTCCTAGCCTTCGTGTTTGTTTCATACAAACTCTTCAAGGTATCCCACGCTTCCTTGGGTGTCTTCGCATCATGAATGTGACCTATCACGGTATCCTTTATGCTAACCAAATACCAATATAGGACATTCCTTGCTCCCTGGTTCCAATCTTTGAATGCCTTTTGCTCATCTACAATCGAGCTTATTGTAGACGGAGACTTTTTGTGTCCTCCTTTAATGTACTCCCAATATCCTTTTCCCATAAGAAAGTTTGTCAATCGAAAGCTCCAAGCATGGTAGTTATGCTTGTCAAGATTCTCACTAACAATCTGGCTAATTTCATCACCAAACATCGTGTCAAATGTGACACAGACATAGACACAATTTCTAATATCACCTCAGCGATACCTCTGCTCAACCAAGTTGTATCAGCTTGCAACCACAATATGCATACATACACCCAATAATGCATGTAACACTTCTGTGCAGCACACACAAGGTCTACACAACAAAATACAATGTTTGCAATCCCAAAAATGTAGATTTGCAAAAAAAAAAAACTTATCCGAATAGCATGTGAATGCTCACTAACTCAAAAACAGAGGCCCAAATGACCCCGAGACGTAGTTTCGATTGCACATAGGTAGTACAAAGTACTTTGCACTATCATGAGCTACACGCTCGTGAAAGAAGCTCCTCAATCCAAGCTTGTTGTCGATGCCTCTCTAAGAGCTCCCAACAAAGATGTCGTAATCAGCTAAGGGGGAAGAGGTGGTGATGCTCTTGCCCTAGTATCGCTTCCAATGGCTTTGTAGCTTGCCATCTAGCCTCTTAGCCTACGCCATGCTCTGATACCATGAAAAGAGCAAGGGGAGAAGAGAGCTAGAACTTTTGCAAGCATACACACACAACAATGGAGGAGACATACAGAGATGGAAGGCTCTATATCTTCTTCTTCTTCATCATCAAAGTGGTCTACTAAAAGATAAGAGAACTACAACATAAGTAGTGCAATACTATGTACATGGAGTCCATAATGTGAACACGCTAGAAAGTGAACTAGCATGATAAGTATGGCATAGCTCGATGGGTGTAGTCCAACTATAGAGAATCACGAGCGAAGATCCATCGTGTCGATCACTAAACGTGTCAATGAGTGAATGCTGTAACAATTGAGGAGACCATGTCACGAGTGTTAGCTCATGTTGAGCTTGACATCTCAAGAGAGATGTCACCAACGTGCAACAACATTGAAAAAAACCCTTGCCTACGATCCCTATAGCATCAATATACCCCACTATTTACAATTTTACAATAAGTGTTCAAGGAATATCTTCTACCCCTAACTTACATATACTTTCACCACGTGCTCATGTGCCCATGTGCCATTGTGCCCCCTTTTTTTTTAATTCTAGAAGGTTTGGGTTTATTACTTTCCTTTATACCACCAATGTCCAACAATTGATTTAGCGTTTAGGAGTCTTGGTAAAGATTACAAGTTTATGCGCTACAATAATCTTGGGAACCTACTAGTGAAATGACTCTACTCCAACCTCACTTGAAGAGAGAGCACCCAAATAAAGAAAGTGCAAGTCTAGACTCTAACAAACTCTAGACTTCTCTCAATTTCACTCTACCTCCTGACTTCTACTATTGAACTACTATTGAGGGAACGCGTGGCGCTCTTCCGCCACGCGTTCTAAAAATTAGAACGTGTGGCAGAAGAGCGCTTGTTGCGTGCAGCCGAGCCTGTATGGCCTGGCGTGTGCTTCAACTTTTGCAGATCGCACTGTGAAGAGGGGAGCAGATCTTGTGTACATGCACACGTTTGTGTGGGGTTTGTGGGTGTGTGGGTGCGTACGTGTGTATGTGTCTTCTTGTATGTGTGTGTGTATGCCTACCTGTGTGTGTGTGCGCGCCTGCCTATGTATGTGTGTGTTTGTGGGTGTGTGCTGCCTGGTGTGGCCAACTGCGCGCTGAATTGGTCAACCATGAGCTACACCGCGCAGGTAAAGTCTACAAACCTTACAGGCACAAGTGCGCAAGCACTCCCATCTTTTCAAAAGATGGAGAAAAACCCTCAGCAACTGCAACCAACCCCAGAAAAAGAGATGACATGGATTGCCGACAATGCATCCTCAGATTTTGGCTGGCACGTACCAACTAGCCTTATCTACAACCAAAGCTACGGAAGGGGGGAGTCTGCAACCACAGCACTATGGCTACCCAAGGCATCCCGCAAGGTCTTGCCCCAAGCCTACAAGCAACCGCTTCCTTTCCGGCCGAGACCAAACCGCCAGAAAAAAGCACCAAGGAAGAAGAGTGCAACCCAACGCTGGATGTCGAAAAAACTTCTGCAAGCCCAAGGCTACTACCAAAGCTACGGAAGGGGGGAGTCAGCCAACTATACACTTTGGTTACCCAATGCACCTCGCAAGGCATTCCCACCATCCAAGCAGCAACAGCCTCCCCAAGCAAAACAATCTCGACAATCAAGCCCACTTAAGGCAGCTGTAGCCAAGCGCTGGATTCCCAAAAAGATTTTGCAAGCCCAAGGCTACTACCACGGAACCACCACCATTTGGCTTCCGGAAAAGATTGAAAGCGCTAAATCCGTTTCACCTCCAAGTATCCAAACTTCTCGACCACCACCAGTCAACCTACCTACCAATGCCTGAAGCACTCAGGAAGCCACCACCAACTCTTCCACCACCTCAAGCCAATAAGCTCATAAGAGCAAAAAAGGGCAAGTGGATCCTCACAACTGCACGTGAACAGGAGCCAGCACTTACAACGCTACCAATTTGGATTGCTCAAGCAACCAGTACACGGCTTCTGGACTACGACAAGCCAAGCACTGTCTCGCAAAGGCCGTACAAAACTTCTACATGCCTTGACACGCACAGCTTGTCCATCAAGGAAAAAGCACTTTTGTTGCAAGCACAGCTATTCGGCAAATCGTCCATTACACGCCCTCATCTCCGCACTACAGTCAAGTCGCCAATACTCATAGGGTTGGCATAAGAGTCAAGAGTCGAGCAACGAAGCCAGCAAATGAGCGACGTGTCAGTCCCAGCTTCAAGTCCTACTAATATGCTGTGTACGAGTCGTAGCTACTAGGTTTACTATGCTATACGTACTCATTTACGACCCATCCCCTACGTACACACATACCATGCACTTAAATACTATGCACCTACGTATGTGCTAAAGGCCTATGTACGCCTATGTCATCATGTACCAGCAACACAAACGCGCCAGATGCTAACCTCGCCATCGAACGCCCCTCAACTGCGTATGGTTTCCATGCCGCTTGAGTACCCATAGGCCTCTCGCACAGCATTTTGACTTCAAACATGCATTGACTGTGTCGCATATAGCGCTCGCACTTGAGCCCTGCATTAGGCACTTGTTCACTAGCGACCCAAGCACGAATTTTTGCACTTCTCAAACGGACCTTAACTGAGCTACATCTACATGTATGAAGCCTCAGGAGCGGCTTCACTGCAGGAAGGGGGGAGGGTACACATGGAGCATGACTGCAAGGCATCTCGCAAGCAAAAGACACCATTCCTGTAAGATTCCTCCCCAGCCTTCGAGGTATACAGGAGTAAGAATCTCCCTTTCTGATCTTATAATTATTCCCTCTCTAAAATAAAAGAAAGTTTCTGTTTAAAAAAGGAAGACCCTTTCCCTAGAATACTTCTCAGGAGTCCCACCTGTTTTAAGGATTTAGAACAATGAGTTCAGAAGTGAGAATCGGTGTTTTAGATACCAAGGTTTTGGTTTTCATTCGAGTACGGCCCAAAAGAAGTTCTTTATCTCTTGGGGAGTATAAGAAGTTATTCCCCAGATATTGTGTCCCTTATATCTGAATTCAATGAAAGTAGGTGACTTAACCTACAAGCTTCTTTTATCTCCTCATCTCAAAATTCTTAATGCCTTCTATAGAAAAATGTGTCAAACACAAATCATGGAAAGATGGTAAAACTTCAGTGGCAAGTTACCGTTGGCTTCTAGGTTACGCTAGCTCCTTCCTTTATATAAGTCGTAACTTTTACTTGTCGCTCACAGTAATCTTACTCCCATCAATCTCCTTTATTTCTTAATCTCCTTCATGGCTTGGCAACAGGAATTAGTTTTATCCCTGATGATTTCTCACCTTCAAGACGCAAGAGAGTCTGTGAAGAAAGACTTTATAGAACAGTATGAGCACTCACTTTTTCCTCACCTAGGAACTTCTGTAGCGCAGACCAAATGGCGGACCTATCAAAACATAACTAGGGTAACACCCTGGGGTCAGCAACACTTTCGTAACAATGTCCGCTTGGCCATGGTTATTGAAGCTTTGGGTTTGGGTCCCCGATACTACTGTGTCATGAGATCAAGGCATCTTGGGTTTTCTGAGCGGGTCTTCTTACTGGCATGTTTTCTTCCTCATGAGAAGATATGCCTTTACCCCGTTTTTGGCTTGCCTCTCAGAGGTCCTTTTGTTAGATCACCTCATACCACTGAGATAGGTGCGGCAATAACCAGCAGAATCATTCCCATAGATGAGTTACCCTATACTTGTGCAGCTTGTGAGGACTGCTTTTGTGACCATATGATGGACGGACTTATGGAAGTGTAAAGAGTTCTTCTATCTTTACTGTATAAGTTTCGAGAATGAATAAAGTTTAAATCTTGTTCTTATTTTGAATCTTGCTCTCTTTAAGACTTTTCTTGGTGGTTAATCTTGATTAAAATTTTTCTCTAAGTCTCATATTCGTGTATCTTGCGAAATTATCCCCAGTTGCTAGATGAGGACATCTCGCGTTTTTTAAGTGGGGTAGAATGTAAGATTCCTCCCCCAACCCCTTTTGATGTCTAGTATCTTTCCCTGTAATCAATCCCTCTTCAGAAATATAAAGACCTTGTTTCTAACTGTTTTAGCCTAGAGAGAGAAATTTATTCTAGAGAGAGAATATTCAAATTATGAATATTTTTGGATAGAAAAATAACCCATCTTATTAAAATAAGTTCCCCTGAAACAGAAATTCAAAAAGAATTTTCCAATGTGCAATTGGAATTAATTGGAAATGGGTATAAAGGACCTTAGTTTAAGGGTCTAGATTTTCAGAAATTTTTAGATTATGGTCCAATTAAGGTTCCTATGGACCAATAGCATCAATCCATGTGTAGGGAGGAGATAAATCCAATTTGAAAAAGAAGATACCCAAAAATGAGTAAATGCTCACATAAGATGAAGAGTTGAAAATGTACAAGGTTTATTAGTAAAAAAAAACTATGACACATATGTAAGGAAGAGGAGTTCTTTAAAGGAGGTGCATATTTCACATAAGATGAAGAGTTGAAAATGTACAAGGTTTATTAGTAAAAAACTATGAGCAATATTAAAAATATGAGATATTTTGGGTATCCAAAAATGAGTAAATGCTCACATAAGATGAAGAGTTGAAAATGTACAAGGTTTATTAGTAAATAAACACATATGTAAGGAAGGGGAGTTCTTTAAAGGAGGTGCATATTTCACATAAGATGAAGAGTTGAAAATGTACAAGGTTTATTAGTAAAAAAACTATGACACATATGTAAGGAAAAGGAGTTCTTTAAAGGAGGTGCATATTTCACATAAGATGAAGAGTTGAAAATGTACAAGGTTTATTAGTAAAAAAACTATGAGCAATAAAATTTTGACACCTATGTAAGGAAGGGGAATTCTTTAAAGGAGGTGCATATTTCACATGCTTGAATGAGTTTTAAACTCAAAAATAATGTGATATTTTTATCTCTCACCTCTCTTGAACCAAACCAAATCAAAATGGAACCAAACCGAATCAAAAAGTAACCAAACTAGGTTCAAATCTAGTCCAAATTCAACCAAACTGACTTGGAAAATTCTAGAATCAGTTTGTTTGGTTAGGAGCTCAAATTTTCCTATAAATAGAAGCCTCCCCTTGTTGAAAAAATATAGTGTCTTATGCATTGTTACTCTACTCCACCTAAGCCAAGAACTGTGAATTCTTTAATAATTCACTAGTTTTTGATACTTCTCTCTTTCTTCAATCCCCATTGGTGGCTCCATCAACATACTAAACCAATTGATTGGTTGGGGGCCTCTACCGTGATCAAAGAATCAAGCAAATTATAAGATAAGTATAGTGAATTTTTTTATCTTTTCTATAATTTCTCAATGATTCTCTCTTCTCAACCCCTCTCAAGCTTGAGAAGCTTAATTGATATGGTTTTTGAAATGTTATTGAAGTTAATTAATTAATGATAGTAAAGAATTACATAAAATTCTATTTATATTTAATTCTAATGGTTTTTCTCTCTCTCTCTCACTTAAGAAATGGTCATACTCATGACCCTTTTCAATCCAAATGAAGCTTTTCATAAGGCTTTTCCTTAATCCAAGATTAAGTTATGCTTGAGGCCAAATTAATGGCTTTTTTCTATGCTTTTAGTTTATGTATATTGATGATTCAATCCATTATGGATTGATGATCCAATTAGAGACCATTCTAATTATTTTCTTAATGATCCAATTAGAGACCATTATGGATTGATGATCCAATTAGAGACCATTCTAATTATTTTCTTAATGATCCAATTAGAGACCATTATGGATTGATGATCCAATTAGAGACCATTCTAATTATTTTCTTAATGTTCCAATTAGAGACCATTATGGATTGATGATCCAATTAGAGACCATTCTAATTATTTTCTTAATGATCCAATTAGAGACCATTATGGATTGATGATCCAATTAGAGACCATTCTAATTATTTTCTTAATGTTCCAATTAGAGACCATTATGGATTGATGATCCAATTAGAGACCATTCTAATTATTTTCTTAATGTTCCAATTGAGACCATTATGGATTGATGATCCAATTAGAGACCATTCTAATTATTTTCTTAATGATCCAATTAGAGATCATTATGGATTGATGATCCAATTAGAGACCATTCTAATTATTTTCTTAAGGATCCAATTAGAGACTATTCTAATTATTTCCTTAATGATAAGCCTTATCCCTTAGAAAAAATTGGGATTTATCAGTCATAGTAGCAGAGCTATGGCAAAATTTTTATAGAAATTACGCATAAAATAATTTCATTCAAAGCCTAAAAAGAGGACTTCCTACCATATTCTAGGAACTATCATCCTAGATTAATTAAAAGAATATTATTATGCATGGAGATATGGATGTTTGCATGTAGATGTAGAGGTATGGATGTGAGTGTGAATGTGGAGGTGGATGTATACGTGTAGATGTAGATGTATAGATGTAGATGTGGGGTGGATGCATGAAGATGTAGATGTATAGATGTAGATGTGAATAGAGATGTGGATGTATACATGTAGATGTAGATGTATAGATGTAGATGGGAATGGAGATGTGGATGTATACATGTAGATGTAGATGTATAGATGTAGGTGAGAATGGAGATATGGATGTATACATGTAGATGTAGATGTATAGATGTAGATGTGAATAGAGATGTGGATGTATACATGTAGATGTAGATGTATAGATGTATAGATGTGGATGTGGAGGTGGGTGGATGCATGAAGATGTAGATGTATAGATGTAGATGAGAATGGAGATGTGGATGTATATAGGTAGATGTAGATGTATAGATGTAGATGGGAATGGAGATGTGGATGTATACATGTAGATGTAGATGTATAGATGTAGATGTGAATGGAGATGTGGATGTATGCATGTAGATGTAGGTGTATAGATGTAGATGTGGATGTGGAGGTGGATGTATGCATGTAGATGTAGATGTATAGATGTGGATGTGAATGTGGAGGTGGATGTATGCATGTAGATGTAGATGTATGGAGGTGAATGTGAATGTGGATGTGGATGTATGCATAGGGATGTAGATGTATGCATGTAGATGTGAATGTACACATATAGTTGTGGATGTATGGATGTGAATATACGATTGTGATGTGAGGGAATCTGAAGTGATGAGATGGAAATGATGTGATGGGATGAGTATACATATAAATGGAATATGGAATAAGTAATGTAGATTGATGAGGGATAATGTAGATAAATGAAAGTTAAAATAGAAATTGTATTGTAAACTGTTTGTAAATGCTGTTTGTAAATGCTGTTTGTAAATGATTGTTTTATGTCAAGAATGCTGGGGGGAGCATTTTGACCGTCTTGTGATTAAAGTCGTGATGATGATAAAGTTGCAACTGCTGACAGGGAGTCAATGAAGGACGTCTCGCGTAGCAAGGTCGGCCGAGGTCTTGACCAGCCTCGGTGCGATTAAAATGGTGAGCTTCCGGTACGGTGGATGAGGGGCCAAGGAAGCGGCCTATGCGTGAAGCGCTAGGTCACCTGCGAAGGATCCTAGAGGGTGCTGACCATACGGTGCTCGGGCTCTGGGTCGCCTAGGATACCCACGCGTGCGTCGAGGAAGATATTGGAACAGAGTTGGAGTTGTTTTCTGAAATCGAGCATGGATCTGGTTGATTGACCTTGCTGGTCTTCAATGGATGAGTCCATGGCTCCTTATATGGATCCGTTGGTTGATCTTGCTGATCTTCAACGAGAGTCCATCTTGATAAGTGATTATATTGCCGAGTATTAAGGGCTAGGAACTAAGAAACGGCCCCTGAGTGGACAGGTGGTGAGCGTCCTAGTTGCCAATGATGCCATAGATACTCTGATGAAGGAATGATGGAAAATTTAAGAATCAACTGGATAAATTGGAAGATGGTGATCAGTGATACCATGGTTTTATTAAAGGATTGTTTTAAACTGGTTGAATCTGTGAAAAAGGCAATTTCATATTGGGTGTGTGAGTGGTGTGACTAGTTTTATTTTGCATGAACATCCGGCTAGGGGGCCTTGGAACTCTTTTCCTTGGTACCCGGGACAAAACCTAACCAAATTCTTAATTGGATCCCATCACTACAGTGGTTGGGCGGTTGGCTAACCCATGGGATCAGATGGGGTTAGGCTGGACTGATGGATCCGTAAATCGAGACTCAAACTGTTGTTTTTACGATAGATAAAATAAATCCCGGACAGTAACTGTTCTATGGATAGGAATCAACGGCTGTGCCTCTTGAATGGGGAAAAAAGCGTTGATCCCAATGATCCAAGTGCAAGTTCTTCCTTGACCTGACCAAGTATCTGATAGATGCATTTGGATCAGCTCGATCAGAAATGATCTTGACTACGTTAGAGTAAAAAGTTATCCTGGTGGAATCGCCCGTGCTTTCCGGTAAAGGAAGTTTTTCCGGGTTTGGTTTTGGAACAACCGACGGATTAGTCTCTTATCCGGATATCCGTGGGTGAGGCCCCGAATGTGGGACCCCTGTCCCGCGCGAGAAGTGCTACTTCCGTTGCCAGTACCCCGAATCCGTTGCTCGGTGGGAACAGGGATCTTACAGTTGGTATCAGAGCATTTGGTTAATAAAGATCAACTGAGAAGACAAATATGTCAAAAAATTATCACGAAACACCAAAAGGTTATAATTGTGTGATATAATTCATACAATTTGATATTCAAACTGAAACTCATAATTTGGTAATTGGGTCTTCAGATGGAAGTACCGCAATTATATAGAATCCCTGACTTGTTTGAGGCCTAGACATGATAGTATTTACCTTATAATTCCAAGGGTCGTGACTACCCGTATATACCGAGAGTATACTACAGCTCTTTACTGACAGTATATACGAGTAAATCTAAGACTTGAAATTATAAGCGTTAATGCTATCCAGATGATGATTTCGAATGTGATTGATATGATTTTTAATTCTGTTTGAGAATTGATGAATTGATTTGGATTCTGATTGAAAATGCTGATTGAAAAATGTTGATTTTTAAAAATTAGTTGAAATATAATGAAACCACAATGAGGGGGAATGAGACGAGTCCCTGTGATGATATTCATAACTAGAATGATGATAATGAATTCAACAAATCACTATGAGGTTAGTGGGTTGTGCTGTTAGATTGCTACTGTTAATACTTGACCGGTAGATCAAGTTAAGGGATGTCAAATTGAGAACTTGCTTGACTGAAGTTTCCGTGGAGGAATGTTCCGAAGGAAACTTTTCGGTCTAATAGACCATTATCATGTTAAAGATATGAATGATATGACCTGAATGAATTGTTATTTAATGATGAGTTCTATATAAGGGATATTTATCCCAGTGTTCTGTTGGGTTGACCAGAATATAAGGAACCCCAGAATAAAATTGGATCTTAAGAAAAAGAGCTGTCCTCTACCTTGCGAGATGAGGACATCTCGCACTTTTTAAGTGGGGTAGAATGTAAGATTCCTCCCCAGCCTTCGAGGTATACAGGAGTAAGAATCTCCCTTTCTGATCTTATAATTATTCCCTCTCTAAAATAAAAGAAAGTTTCTGTTTAAAAAAGGAAGACCCTTTTCCTAGAATACTTCTCAGGAGTCCCACCTGTTTTAAGAATTTAGAACAATGAGTTCAGAAGTGAGAATCGGTGTTTTGGATACCAAGGTTTTGGTTTTCATTCGAGTACGGCCCAAAAGAAGTTCTTTATCTCTTGGGGAGTATAAGAAGTTATTCCCCAGATATTGTGTCCCTTATATCTGAATTCAATGAAAGTAGGTGACTTAACCTACAAGCTTCTTTTATCTCCTCATCTCAAAATTCTTAATGCCTTTTATAGAAAAATGTGTCAAACACAAATCATGGAAAGACGGTAAAACTTCAGTGGCAAGTTACCGTTGGCTTCTAGGTTACGCTAGCTCCTTCCTTTATATAAGTCGTAACTTTTACTTGTCGCTCACAGTAATCTTACTCCCATCAATCTCCTTTCTTTCTTAATCTCCTTCATGGCTTGGCAACAGGAATTAGTTTTATCCCTGATGATTTCTCACCTTCAAGACGCAAGAGAGTCTGTGAAGAAAGACTTTATAGAACAGTATGAGCACTCACTTTTTCCTCACCTAGGAACTTCTGTAGCGCAGACCAAATGGCGGACCTATCAAAACATAACTAGGGTAACACCCTGGGGTCAGCAACACTTTCGTAACAATGTCCGCTTGGCCATGGTTATTGAAGCTTTGGGTTTGGGTCCCCGATACTACTGTGTCATGAGATCAAGGCATCTTGGGTTTTCTGAGCGGGTCTTCTTACTGGCATGTTTTCTTCCTCATGAGAAGATATGCCTTTACCCCGTTTTTGGCTTGCCTCTCAGAGGTCCTTTTGTTAGATCACCTCATACCACTGAGATAGGTGCGGCAATAACCAGCAGAATCATTCCCATAGATGAGTTACCCTATACTTGTGCAGCTTGTGAGGACTGCTTTTGTGACCATATGATGGACGGACTTATGGAAGTGTAAAGAGTTCTTCTATCTTTACTGTATAAGTTTCGAGAATGAATAAAGTTTAAATCTTGTTCTTATTTTGAATCTTGCTCTCTTTAAGACTTTTCTTGGTGGTTAATCTTGATTAAAATTTTTCTCTAAGTCTCATATTCGTGTATCTTGCGAAATTATCCCAAGTTGCTAGATGAGGACATCTCGCGTTTTTTAAGTGGGGTAGAATGTAAGATTCCTCCCCCAACCCCTTTTGATGTCTAGTATCTTCCCCTGTAATCAATCCCTCTTCAGAAATATAAAGACCTTGTTTCTAACTGTTTTAGCCTAGAGAGAGAAATTTATTCTAGAGAGAGAATATTCAGATTATGAATATTTTTGGATAGAAAAATAACCCATCTTATTAAAATAAGTTCCCCTGAAACAGAAATTCAAAAAGAATTTTCCAATGTGCAATTGGAATTAATTGGAAATGGGTATAAAGGACCTTAGTTTAAGGGTCTAGATTTTCAGAAATTTTTAGATTATGGTCCAATTAAGGTTCCTATGGACCAATAGCATCAATCCATGTGTAGGGAGGAGATAAATCCAATTTGAAAAAGAAGATACCCAAAAATGAGTAAATGCTCACATAAGATGAAGAGTTGAAAATGTACAAGGTTTATTAGTAAAAAAAAACTATGACACATATGTAAGGAAGAGGAGTTCTTTAAAGGAGGTGCATATTTCACATAAGATGAAGAGTTGAAAATGTACAAGGTTTATTAGTAAAAAAAAACTATGAGCAATATTAAAAATATGAGATATTTTGGGTATCCAAAAATGAGTAAATGCTCACATAAGATGAAGAGTTGAAAATGTACAAGGTTTATTAGTAAATAAACACATATGTAAGGAAGGGGAGTTCTTTAAAGGAGGTGCATATTTCACATAAGATGAAGAGTTGAAAATGTACAAGGTTTATTAGTAAAAAAACTATGACACATATGTAAGGAAAAGGAGTTCTTTAAAGGAGGTGCATATTTCACATAAGATGAAGAGTTGAAAATGTACAAGGTTTATTAGTAAAAAAACTATGAGCAATAAAATTTTGACACCTATGTAAGGAAGGGGAATTCTTTAAAGGAGGTGCATATTTCACATGCTTGAATGAGTTTTAAACTCAAAAATAATGTGATATTTTTATCTCTCACCTCTCTTGAACCAAACCAAATCAAAATGGAACCAAACCGAATCAAAAAGTAACCAAACTAGGTCCAAATCTAGTCCAAATTCAACCAAACTGACTTGGAAAATTCTAGAATCAGTTTGTTTGGTTAGGAGCTCAAATTTTCCTATAAATAGAAGCCTCCCCTTGTTGAAAAAATATAGTGTCTTATGCATTGTTACTCTACTCCACCTAAGCCAAGAACTGTGAATTCTTTAATAATTCACTAGTTTTTGATACTTCTCTCTTTCTTCAATCCCCATTGGTGGCTCCATCAACATACTAAACCAATTGATTGGTTGGGGGCCTCTACCGTGATCAAAGAATCAAGCAAATTATAAGATAAGTATAGTGAATTTTTTTATCTTTTCTATAATTTCTCAATGATTCTCTCTTCTCAACCCCTCTCAAGCTTGAGAAGCTTAATTGATATGGTTTTTGAAATGTTATTGAAGTTAATTAATTAATGATAGTAAAGAATTACATAAAATTCTATTTATATTTAATTCTAATGGTTTTTCTCTCTCTCTCACTTAAGAAATGGTCATACTCATGACCCTTTTCAATCCAAATGAAGCTTTTCATAAGGCTTTTCCTTAATCCAAGATTAAGTTATGCTTGAGGCCAAATTAATGGCTTTTTTCTATGCTTTTAGTTTATGTATATTGATGATTCAATCCATTATGGATTGATGATCCAATTAGAGACCATTCTAATTATTTTCTTAATGATCCAATTAGAGACCATTATGGATTGATGATCCAATTAGAGACCATTCTAATTATTTTCTTAATGATCCAATTAGAGACCATTATGGATTGATGATCCAATTAGAGACCATTCTAATTATTTTCTTAATGTTCCAATTAGAGACCATTATGGATTGATGATCCAATTAGAGACCATTCTAATTATTTTCTTAATGATCCAATTAGAGACCATTATGGATTGATGATCCAATTAGAGACCATTCTAATTATTTTCTTAATGTTCCAATTAGAGACCATTATGGATTGATGATCCAATTAGAGACCATTCTAATTATTTTC
Organism: Cibotium barometz; assembly: GCF_041138505.1. NCBI lineage: Eukaryota > Viridiplantae > Streptophyta > Polypodiopsida > Cyatheales > Cibotiaceae > Cibotium > Cibotium barometz. The sequence goes on from NC_141073.1 coordinate 14,432,803, forward strand.
TTAATGTTCCAATTGAGACCATTATGGATTGATGATCCAATTAGAGACCATTCTAATTATTTTCTTAATGATCCAATTAGAGATCATTATGGATTGATGATCCAATTAGAGACCATTCTAATTATTTTCTTAAGGATCCAATTAGAGACTATTCTAATTATTTTCTTAATGATAAGCCTTATCCCTTAGAAAAAATTGGGATTTATCAGTCATAGTAGCAGAGCTATGGCAAAATTTTTATAGAAATTACGCATAAAATAATTTCATTCAAAGCCTAAAAAGAGGACTTCCTACCATATTCTCGGAACTATCATCCTAGATTAATTAAGAGAATATTATTATGCATGGAGATATGGATGTTTGCATGTAGATGTAGAGGTATGGATGTGAGTGTGAATGTGGAGGTGGATGTATGCGTGTAGATGTAGATGTATAGATGTAGATGTGGGGTGGATGCATGAAGATGTAGATGTATAGATGTAGATGTGAATAGAGATGTGGATGTATACATGTAGATGTAGATGTATAGATGTAGATGGGAATGGAGATGTGGATGTATACATGTAGATGTAGATGTATAGATGTAGGTGAGAATGGAGATGTGGATGTATACATGTAGATGTAGATGTATAGATGTAGATGTGAATAGAGATGTGGATGTATACATGTAGATGTAGATGTATAGATGTATAGATGTGGATGTGGAGGTGGGTGGATGCATGAAGATGTAGATGTATAGATGTAGATGAGAATGGAGATGTGGATGTATATAGGTAGATGTAGATGTATAGATGTAGATGAGAATGGAGATGTGGATGTATACATGTAGATGTAGATGTATAGATGTAGATGTGAATGGAGATGTGGATGTATGCATGTAGATGTAGGTGTATAGATGTAGATGTGGATGTGGAGGTGGATGTATGCATGTAGATGTAGATGTATAGATGTGGATGTGAATGTGGAGGTGGATGTATGCATGTAGATGTAGATGTATGGAGGTGAATGTGAATGTGGATGTGGATGTATGCATAGGGATGTAGATGTATGCATGTAGATGTGAATGTACACATATAGTTGTGGATGTATGGATGTGAATATACGATTGTGATGTGAGGGAATCTGAAGTGATGAGATGGAAATGATGTGATGGGATGAGTATACATATAAATGGAATATGGAATAAGTAATGTAGATTGATGAGGGATAATGTAGATAAATGAAAGTTAAAATAGAAATTGTATTGTAAACTGTTTGTAAATGCTGTTTGTAAATGCTGTTTGTAAATGATTGTTTTATGTCAAGAATGCTGGGGGGAGCATTTTGATCGTCTTGTGATTAAAGTCGTGATGATGATAAAGTTGCAACTGCTGACGGGGAGTCAATGAAGGACGTCTCGCGTAGCAAGGTCGGCCGAGGTCTTGACCAGCCTCGGTGCGATTAAAATGGTGAGCTTCCGGTACGGTGGATGAGGGGCCAAGGAAGCGGCCTATGCGTGAAGCGCTAGGTCACCTGCGAAGGATCCTAGAGGGTGCTGACCATACGGTGCTCGGGCTCTGGGTCGCCTAGGATACCCACGCGTGCGTCGAGGAAGATATTGGAACAGAGTTGGAGTTGTTTTCTGAAATCGAGCATGGATCTGGTTGATTGACCTTGCTGGTCTTCAATGGATGAGTCCATGGCTCCTTATATGGATCCGTTGGTTGATCTTGCTGATCTTCAACGAGAGTCCATCTTGATAAGTGATTATATTGCTAGGAAAGGTTACTTCTACGATGCCAGAGGGTTGGATGTCAGAGTAGATGTGCCTACCGCCAGATTCTTTGATTTGCACACTCTTGACCCGCATGCGCCATTTTTGTGGGAAAGCCTCTGCCTAGAGGGATACTTTGGGGTCCCGATCTTCAGGGAGCATGGGAAGTGCTATCTACCCTAGATGTCCAGGGGTATTTCACAGTCACTAATTTTGCGGGAGAGCCAGTGAAAGCATTACTTCACAGGAGTCTGGTGCGCAAGGCGTTGAACCTACTTGAAGATGAATTGGCTTTCAATGAGAAGGCATTCACAGGCGACGAGCGAGATATTTGCTCAGACAAGGAAGAGCCAAGATGGGATGAATTGAAGCATCAGGCTATCCGGCTGGCACTCCAGTTATATATGCAGCACTTTCATTTCCCCTATCCTCATAGATGGAGTGTGCCTGAGAAACTGGCAGCTACGCAGTTCACGAAGAAGGAAACCACCATGCCAAGTGTCAAGAAAGATTATGTAGCAAATATAGTGCTAAAGATTAAAAGAGCTACCAAGAGTGTAATTGCGCAAGGAAAGAGCAAGGCTAAGCGAGTGTCCAAGCCATACTTGGTCGGGGTGCTACTTTTGACTCGCATTGCTTATAAAGCGCTGGATGAGGATGAGCTACCTCCTCCGTGGCACAAGCCGGATGAGAAAAGGGTGGAAAGCAAAAGTGTGCCTGGCACCAGATCCCACAAAAGCGCTACTGGGCCTCAAGGCCGCAAACCAAAGACAAGAACTGACACGCACAAGGCACAATCAAGGCCTATTGAAGAAGAAATGCCTAAAGATGTGTACCCCAACGAGCTTCAAGCTGCGATTAAGCTCAGCAAATCAGAGGGGGATACCAGCGTCAAGAGTGTGAAGGATAAAATGGGCAGGGGGCAATCCTCCTCGCAGGCGAAGTCCACTCTTGAACAGCAAGAGGATGCGGATATCCGAGAGGCAATATGCTGAAGTCTGCTGGATTTGAGCGTCTGCCCAATGAAGGGATTTGAGGGAGATTACTATTATGCAGGCATCATGTTTTCCCCTGAGGACATGAGCCGAGTACGCCAAGTGCTCGTGCAATTTAGCCAGGACCCGAAGGCAGTGCTGGCCTTGCACAAAGGTTTGGAGATGCTGCGTGAAGAAAGAGTGAAATTAGAGAAATCCGCAGAAGAAAGAAAAAGAGAACAAGAACAGGAGAAGAAGCGCCAAGCGCGCGAGGAAGCAAAGAGTAAGGGCAAGGAAAAGATGGGAGAATCTTCCGGAGTTGACAAAGATAGATCACCATCTCCCATCTGCGATCACGGAGGATTCCCCAGCCCAGTGAGAGAGCCTGAATGCGCAGGCCTGCCAAGCACTTGGAAAAAGATTGCAGAGTGGCAAGTCCAGCAAAAGGCTACATTTATGGACTGCCAAAAAGTGCATGTATACTGCAATAACAAGGAAAAGAGTACTCGTTTCCTGGAAGAGTCACTCGTGACCGAGTTAGTTGGTTGGGATCAATCTGTGGGTTTTGAAAGCGATCGATGCTCCCTCTCTTGTGGAAAGGATAAAGGAAAAGAAGATACTGAGGTTGGAGATCTGGTATTGGGTTTTTGGAATGTGGAAATTCATGTTGTTCATGGACCCTAGATGAAGAAGGATGAATTGGGCTGTTGGATGCTAGCTGAAGGCTTCACCTTGGTTGTTGGGATCCAAGTGTTTGGATGTGACAGGCTCTGGGACTGTTGCTTGTTGAAATGAGAATTTTGATGATTGTCTCTTCACTGACGGATGGGAAGACTGGAGAGTTTTGTGTATGTTTTGGTAGTGGTTCCAATAAAGAAGGAATTTGGAATGGGTTTTTGACTAAGGTTAAGAATATTCCTAGGGAAGGGTTGATTTGCTTAGTATGTCTTGGACGATTTGGTTGAGTTTTTACTGTATATTTTGCATAGGGAAGTTACGGTTTTGTCTGGGTCGTACTTAAAAGTGTAGGATTGTTTGTCTAGAAGATTCAATAGAGTTACGAGAGCTAGAATTTTAAGAAGTTTAGATAAAGTCCCCTATCTGGTCCTTGGCTTAGGGACGGATTTACGCAAGGATGCTTAATCCCTCTTTAGTGAGGCCTGGTAGACGTAACGATTTTGGAGAATGTCGTAAGAAGTCTAGTGTGAGCAAGTTTGCGAACTGCTTACGGATATGGAAGACTGTGGGAAATGAGAAGACCTGGGAATTTCATGGGTTAGTCAGACGAAAAATGAAGCCGAACGGATTCAATTTTAGGAACCACCTGTTTAACAAGGATTTTCTAGGCACTCTTGCAGTTGAGCCTTGGATTTACGAAAGTGAGGTTGTATTGCCGATTAATTCTGAGTAACGATCCAATAAAAATATGACGACGAAAGGTTGGTTTACGTCGCAGCTCCTTTCTGAGATTCCTTTGGAGTGTTTCCCTAGAATGGACTTGTACGATAAGGTTGGCAGAAGCCCGATTGTGTAAGATTCCTCCCCCAACCCCTTTTTGATGTCTAGTATCTTCCCCTGTAATCAACCCTCTTCAGAAATATACAGACCCTGTTGCTAACTATTTTAGCCTAGAGAGAGAAAAATTATTCTAGAGAGAGAATATTCAGATTTTGAATATTTTTGGATAGAAAAATATCTCTTATAATTCAGATGAGTTCCCCTGAAACATAAATTCAAAAAGAATTTTCCAATGTGCAATTGGAATTATATGGAAATAGGTATAAAGAACCTTAGTCTAAGGGTCTAGATTTTCAGAAATCTTTAGACTATGGTCCAATTAAGGTTCCTATGGGCCAATAGCATCAATCCATGTGTAGGGAAGAGATAAATCCATATTTGTAAAAAGAAGATACCCAAAAATGAGTAAATGCTCACATAAGGTGAAGAGTTAAAAATGTACAAGGTTTATTAGTAAAAAACTATGAGCAATATTAAAAATATGAGATATTTTGGGTATCCAAAAATGAGTAAATGCTCACATAAGATGAAGAGTTGAAAATGTACAAGGTTTATTAGTAAAAAACTATGAGCAATATTAAAATGATGCCATTATGACACATATGTAAGGAAGGGGAATTCTTTAAAGGAGGTGCATATTTCACATAAGATGAAGAGTTGAAAATGTACAAGGTTTATTAGTAAAAAACTATGAGCAATATTAAAATGATTCCATTATGACACATATGTAAGGAAGGGGAATTCTTTAAAGGAGGTGCATATTTCACATAAGATGAAGAGTTGAAAATGTACAAGGTTTATTAGTAAAAAAACTATGAGCAATATTAAAATGATTCCATTATGACACATATGTAAGGAAGGGGAGTTCTTTAAAGGAGGTGCATATTTCACATGCTTGAATGAGTTTTAAACTTATAAAAATTGAGATATTTCATCTCTCCTCTCTCCTCATTCAAGTCTAGTTCCAAAAAGTTAGCTTAACTGACCTAAAAATGGTTAAATATTGACCAAACTGATTTAGAAAATTCTAGAATCAGTTTGTTTGGTTAGAAGCTCAATTTTTCCTATAAATAGAAGCCTCCCCCTTGTTGAAAAATAGTTAGTGTTTATGCATCGTTACTCTACTCCACCTAAGCCAAGAACTGTGAATTCATTTAATAATTCACTAGTTTTTGGAGCTTCCCTCTTTCTTCAATCTCCATTAGTGGCTCCATCAACATACTTAACCAATTGATTGGTTGGGGGCCTCTACCGTGAACAAAGAATCAAGCAAGTTGTAAGGTAATTAGTGAATATTGATCTTTCTATAAATTCTCAATGTTTCTCTCTTCTCAACCCCTCTCAAGCTTGAGAAGTTTAATTGGTATGGTTTTTTTTAAATGCTATTGAAGTTTGAATAGTAGTGAAGAGTTACATAATGCTATTGAAGTTAATTTTCATTTATGTTTAAATTCTAATGATTTTTATGTAAATTCTCTCTCTCACTCAAGAAATGGTCATACTCATGACCCGTTCTCAATCCAAATCAAGCTTTTCATAAAGTTTTTCCTTAACCCAAGATTAAGCTATGCTTGAGGCCAAATAAATGGCTTTTTTCTATGCTTTTAGTTTATGTATATTAATGATTCAATCCATTATGGATTAATAATCCAATTAGAGATTATTTTAATTATTTTCTTAATGATAAGCATTATCCCTTAGAAAAATTGAGATTTATCAGTCATAGCAGCGGAGCTATGGTAAAATTTTTATAAAAATTATGCATAAAATAATCTCATTCAAAGCATAAAAAGAGGACTTCCTACCATATTCTAGGAATTATCATCCTAGATTAATTGAAAGAATTTCATTATAATCATAGAGAAATTGAATTTTTATCATGCATAAAGGATAAGTTTTTATATCAAAAGTGTTTATTTTACCATTTTTATTTCATGCATAGAAGTATGCATAATGCTTAAATTTTTATATCAAAAGTGTTACTTTTATTATTTTTATTTTCATGCATAGAAGTATACATAATGGATAAATTTTTATATCAAAAGTGTTACTTTTATTATTTTTATTTTCATGCATAGAAGTATGCATAAAGGATAAATTTTTATATCAAAAGTGTTACTTTTATCATTTTTATTTCATGCATAGAAGTATGCATAATGCTTAAATTTTTATATCAAAAGTGTTACTTTTATTATTTTTATTTTCATGCATAGAAGTATGCATAATGGATAAATTTTTATATCAAAAGTGTTACTTTTATTATTTTTATTTTCATGCATAGAAGTATGCATAAAGGATAAATTTTTATATCAAAAGTGTTACTTTTATCATTTTTATTTCATGCATAGAAGTATACATAATGGATAAATTTTTATATCAAAAGTGTTACTTTTATCAAATTTGAATTTCATGCATAGAGGTATGCATAAAAAGTTGATTATTTTATTGTAAGGGTGTTACTTTTATCATATTGGATTTCATGCATAGAGGTATGCATAAAAGATATTCTTTTTATACTAAAAGTGTGATTTTCCTCATAAATGGATTTTATGCATAACTTAGATGCATAAGAGAAATTCTTTTATTCTAAAAGTGTAATTCCTACTAAATTGAATTTATGCATAAGAAGATGCATTAAAAAATTGATTTTTAATTCAAAAGTGTCATTCTCATCTAAATTGAATTTATGCATAGGAAGATGCATAAAAGATTGAATTTTAATTCAAAAGTGTCATTTTCATTTAAAATGAATTTATGCATAGGAAGATGCATAAAAGATTGATTTTACTTCGGAAGTATTAATCTCCTTAAATAGAATTTATGGATAAGTAAATGTGTAAAGAAATCTTATATCAAATATAAGAATTCTCTTGTATTCTATAAATAGATATGAGATGTGATAGGATGTGATAAGAGGTGTATAAGAGGTGATAAGATGAATTAAGATGTGATAAGATGTGTATGGGATGAGGTAAGAAGTGTATGTGATAGGATAAGATGTATATGGGTTGTGATAGGGCAAGAATGGATGTGATGTAAAAGATTAGATGTGAAGGCATATGGGGTTATATGAATGGGAATGTGAAAATGGATGTATGTATATAGATGTGTGGATGTGGAGATGGGAGTATGGATGTATGAATGTGAAAATAGATGTGTATACATGAAGATGTATATGCAGAGATGTGAATGTGGATGTAGATGTGGATGTATAGATGTGAATGGGAATGTGGATGTGAATGTGGATGTAGATGTGGATGTATAGATGTGAATGGGAATGTGGATGTGAATGTGGATGTAGATGTGGATGTATAGATGTGAATGGGAATGTGGATATGGATGTATGGATGTGAATATGGATATATGGATGTGAATGTGGATGTAGATGTGGATGTATAGATGTGAATGGGAATGTGGATGTGAATGTGGATGTAGATGTGGATGAATAGATGTGAATGGGAATGTGGATGTGGATGTATGTATGTATGTATGTGGATGTATGTATGTATGTGGATGTAGATGTGGATGTATAGATGTGAATGGGAATGTGGATGTGGATGTATGTGAATGTGGATGTAGATGTGGATGTATAGATGTGAATGGGAATGTGGATGTGGATGTATGTATGTATGTGGATGTGGATGTATGAATGAGGACGTGATAATGAATGTATGCATGTGGATGTGGATATGGATGTGTATGTATGAATGCGGATATGGATGTGGATATGGATGTGTATGTATGAATGTGGATATGGGATGTGGATGTATAAATGAGGATGTGAAAATGGAGATAAGCATGTAGATGTGGATGTATGGATGTGAATGTGGATGTGGATGTGGATGTATGGATGTGGATATGGATGTGAATATATGATATGTGACGTGAAGGAATCTGAAGTAAAGAGATGGAAAATGATGTGATTGGATGAGTACACATATAAATGAAATGTGGAATAAGTAATGTGGATTGTATGAGGGATAATGTGGAAAAATGAGAGTTAACATAGAAATTGTATTTGTAAACTGTTTGTAAATGCTGTTTGTAAATGGCTGTTTTATGTCAAGAATGCTGGGAAAGCATTTTGACCGTCTTGTGATTAAGGTCGTGGAGACCTAACTGATAAAGTTGCAACTGCTGACGGAGAGTCAATGGAGGACGTCTCACGTAGCAAGGTCGGCCGAGGTCTTGACCAGCCTCGGTTCGATTAAAATGGTGAGCTTCCGGTACGGTGGATGAGGGACCAAGGAAGCGGCCTATGAGTGAAGCGCTAGGTCACCTGCGAAGGATCCTAGAGGGTGCTGACCATACGGTGCTCGGGCTCTGGGTCGCCTAGGATACCCACGCGTGCGTCGAGGAAGATATTGGAACAAGGAGTAAGAGTTGTTTTCTGGAACCGGGCATGGATCTGGTTGACTGACCTTGCTGGTCCTCAACGGATGAGTCCATGGCTCTTTATATGGATCTGTTGGTTGATCTTGCTGATCTTCAACGAGAGTCCATCTTGATAAGTGATTATATTGTTGAGTATTATGGGCTAGGAACTATTGAAACGGCCCCTGTGTGGACAGGTGGTGAGCGTTCTAGTTGCCAATGATGCCATAGATACTCTGATGAAGGAATGATGGGAAATTATGAATCAACTGGATAAATTGGGAGATTGTGATCAGTGGTACTATGGTTTCATTAAAGGATTGTTTTAAAGTTAGCTGATGCTAAGAAAAAGGCAATTTTCATATTGGGTGTGTAAGTGGTGTGCCTAGTTTTATGTTTGCATGAAATTCCGGCTAGGGGGCCTTGGAACTCTTTTCCTTGGTACCCGGGACAAAACCTAACCAAATTCCAAATTGGATCCCATCACTACAGTGGTTGGGCGGTTGGCTAACCCATGGGATCGGATGGGGTTAGGCTGGACTGATGGATCCGTAAATCGAGATTTAATTTCTATTATTACGATAGATGAAGTAAATCCCGGATAGAAATTGTTCTATGGATAGGAATCAACGGCTGTGCCTCTTGATGGGGAAAAAAGCGTTGATCCCAATGATCCAAGTGCAAGTTTCTTCCTTGATTTGACCAAGTACCGTTAAAGGTACAGTCAGATCAGTTGATCCGTAATGATCTTGACTACGTTAGAGTAAAGAGTTATCCTGGTGGAATCGCCCATGCTTTCCGGGTAAAGGAAGTTTTTCCAGTTTCGGTTTTGGACAAACCGACGGATTAGTCTCTTGTCCGGATATCCGTGGGCGAGGCCCCGAGTGTGGGACCCTGCCTCGCGCAAGAAGTGCTACTTCCGCTGCTAGTACCCCGAATCCGTTGCGCGGTGGGAACAGGGATCTCACAGTTGGTATGAGAGCATTTGGTTAATAAAGATCAACTGAGAAGACAAATATGTCAAACATTTATCAAGAAACACAAAAAGGTTGTAATTGTGTGATATAAGTCATACAATTTGATATTCAAACTAAAATTTGTAAATTGGTAATTGGGTCTTCAGATGGAAGTACCGCAATTATATAGAATCCCTGACTTGCTTGAGGCCTAGACATGATGGTATTTACCTTATAATTCCAAGGGCCGTGACTACCCGTATATACCGAGAGTATACTGCAGCTCTTTACTGACAGTATATACGAGTAAATCTAAGACTTGAAATTTTAAGCGTTAATGCTATCCAGATGATGAATTCGAATGTGGTTGATATGATTTTTAATTCTGTTTGAGAACTGATGAAATTGATTTGGATTCTGATTGAAAAATGATGATTTCCGAAATTTAGTTGAAATGTAATAAGCTGAGCGAAACCACATGAGGATGAATGGGACGAGTCCCTGTGATGATATTCATAACTGGAATGATGATAACGATTCCAGCAAATCACTATGAGATTAGTGGATTGTGCTGTCAAAGTGCTACTGTTAACACTTGACTCGGTATATCAAGTTAAGGGATGACAAATTGAAAACTTGCTTGACTGAAATTCCCGTGGAGGAATGTTCAGAAAGAAAAAATTTCGATCTGATGGACCATTATCGTGTTAAGGATATGAATGATATGATCTAAAATGAATTGTTATTTAATGATGAGTTCTATATAAGGGATATTTATCCCCGTATTCTGTTGGGTTGTCCAGAATATAAGGAACCCAGGAAAAAAATTGGATCTTAAGAAAAAGAGTTGTCCGCTACCTTGCGAGATGAGGACATCTCGCACTTTTCAAGTGGGGTAGAATGTAAGATTCTCCCCTAGCCTTCGAGGTATACAGGAGTAAGAATCTCCCTTTCTGATCTTATAATTATTCTCTCTCTAAAATAAAAGAAAGATTCTGTTTAAAAAAGGAAGAACCTTTTTCCTGAATACTTCTCAAGAGTCCCACCTGTTTTAAGGATTCAGAACAATGAGTTCAGAAGTGAGAATCGATGTTTTGGATATCAAGGTTTTGGTCTTCATTCGAGTACGGCCCAAAAGAAGTTCTTTATCTCTTGGGAAGTATAAGAAGTTATCTCCCAGATATTGTGGACCAAAGAAAGTAGGTGATTTAGCTTACGAACTTCTTTTATCTCCTCATCTCAAAGTTCTGAATGCCTTCTATAGAAAAATGTGCCAAACCCAAAATCATGGAAAGACGGTAAAACTTCAGTGGCAAGTTACCGTTGGCTTCTAAGTTACGCTAGCTCCTTCCTTTATATAAGTCGTAACTTTTACTTGTCGTTCACAGTAATCTTACTTCCATCGATCTTCTTTCTTTCTTAATCTCCTTCATGGCTTGGCAACAAGAATTAGTTTTATCCATGATGATTTCTCACCTTCAAGACGCAAGGGAGTCTGTGAAGAAAGATTTTATAGAGCAGTATGAGCGCTCACTTTTCCCTCACTTGGGAACTTCTGTAGCGCAGACAAAATGGCGGACCTATCAAGACATAACTAGGGTAACACCCTGGGGTCAGCAGCACTTTCGTAACAATGTTCGCTTGGCCATGGTTATTGAAGCTTTGGGTTTGGGTCCCCGATACTACTGCGTCATGAGATCAAGGCATCCTGGGTTTTCTGAGCGGGTCTTCTTACTGGCGTGTTTTCTTCCTCATGAGAAGATATGCCTTTACCCCGTTTTTGGCTTGCCTCTCAGAGGTCCTTTTGTTAGAACACCTCATACCACTGAGATAGGCGCAGCAATAACCCACAGAATCATTCCCATAGATGAGTTACCTTATACTTGTGCAGCTTGTGAGGACTGCTTTTGTGACCATATGATGGACGGGCTTATGGAAGTGTAAAGAGTTCCTCTATCTTTACTGTATAAGTTCCGAGAATGAATAAAGTTTAAATCTTGTTCGTATTTTGAATCTTGCTCTCTTTAAGACTTATCTTGGTGGTTAATCTTGATTAAAATTTTTCTCTAAGTCTCATATTCGTGAATCTTGCGAAATTATCACAAGTTGCGAGATGAGGACATCTCGCGTTTTTTAAGTGGGGTAGAATGTAAGATTCCTCCCCCAACCCCTTTTTGATGTCTAGTATCTTCCCCTGTAATCAACCCTCTTCAGAAATATACAGACCCTGTTGTTAACTATTTTAGCCTAGAGAGAGAAAAATTATTCTAGAGAGAGAATATTCAGATTTTGAATATTTTTGGATAGAAAAATATCTCTTATAATTCAGATGAGTTCCCCTGAAACAGAAATTCAAAAAGAATTTTCCAATGTGCAATTGGAATTATATGGAAATAGGTATAAAGAACCTTAGTCTAAGGGTCTAGATTTTCAGAAATCTTTAGACTATGGTCCAATTAAGGTTCCTATGGGCCAATAGCATCAATCCATGTGTAGGGAAGAGATAAATCCATATTTGTAAAAAGAAGATACCCAAAAATGAGTAAATGCTCACATAAGGTGAAGAGTTAAAAATGTACAAGGTTTATTAGTAAAAAACTATGAGCAATATTAAAAATATGAGATATTTTGGGTATCCAAAAATGAGTAAATGCTCACATAAGATGAAGAGTTGAAAATGTACAAGGTTTATTAGTAAAAAACTATGAGCAATATTAAAATGATGCCATTATGACACATATGTAAGGAAGGGGAATTCTTTAAAGGAGGTGCATATTTCACATAAGATGAAGAGTTGAAAATGTACAAGGTTTATTAGTAAAAAACTATGAGCAATATTAAAATGATTCCATTATGACACATATGTAAGGAAGGGGAATTCTTTAAAGGAGGTGCATATTTCACATAAGATGAAGAGTTGAAAATGTACAAGGTTTATTAGTAAAAAAACTATGAGCAATATTAAAATGATTCCATTATGACACATATGTAAGGAAGGGGAGTTCTTTAAAGGAGGTGCATATTTCACATGCTTGAATGAGTTTTAAACTCATAAAAATTGAGATATTTCATCTCTCCTCTCTCCTCATTCAAGTCTAGTTCCAAAAAGTTAGCTTAACTGACCTAAAAATGGTTAAATATTGACCAAACTGATTTAGAAAATTCTAGAATCAGTTTGTTTGGTTAGAAGCTCAATTTTTCCTATAAATAGAAGCCTCCCCCTTGTTGAAAAATAGTTAGTGTTTATGCATCGTTACTCTACTCCACCTAAGCCAAGAACTGTGAATTCATTTAATAATTCACTAGTTTTTGGAGCTTCCCTCTTTCTTCAATCTCCATTAGTGGCTCCATCAACATACTTAACCAATTGATTGGTTGGGGGCCTCTACCGTGAACAAAGAATCAAGCAAGTTGTAAGGTAATTAGTGAATATTGATCTTTCTATAAATTCTCAATGTTTCTCTCTTCTCAACCCCTCTCAAGCTTGAGAAGTTTAATTGGTATGGTTTTTTTTAAATGCTATTGAAGTTTGAATAGTAGTGAAGAGTTACATAATGCTATTGAAGTTAATTTTCATTTATGTTTAAATTCTAATGATTTTTATGTAAATTCTCTCTCTCACTCAAGAAATGGTCATACTCATGACCCGTTCTCAATCCAAATCAAGCTTTTCATAAAGTTTTTCCTTAACCCAAGATTAAGCTATGCTTGAGGCCAAATAAATGGCTTTTTTCTATGCTTTTAGTTTATGTATATTAATGATTCAATCCATTATGGATTAATAATCCAATTAGAGATTATTTTAATTATTTTCTTAATGATAAGCATTATCCCTTAGAAAAATTGAGATTTATCAGTCATAGCAGCGGAGCTATGGCAAAATTTTTATAAAAATTATGCATAAAATAATCTCATTCAAAGCATAAAAAGAGGACTTCCTACCATATTCTAGGAATTATCATCCTAGATTAATTGAAAGAATTTCATTATAATCATAGAGAAATTGAATTTTTATCATGCATAAAGGATAAGTTTTTATATCAAAAGTGTTATTTTTACCATTTTTATTTCATGCATAGAAGTATGCATAATGCTTAAATTTTTATATCAAAAGTGTTACTTTTATTATTTTTATTTTCATGCATAGAAGTATGCATAATGGATAAATTTTTATATCAAAAGTGTTACTTTTATTATTTTTATTTTCATGCATAGAAGTATGCATAAAGGATAAATTTTTATATCAAAAGTGTTACTTTTATCATTTTTATTTCATGCATAGAAGTATGCATAATGCTTAAATTTTTATATCAAAAGTGTTACTTTTATTATTTTTATTTTCATGCATAGAAGTATGCATAATGGATAAATTTTTATATCAAAAGTGTTACTTTTATTATTTTTATTTTCATGCATAGAAGTATGCATAAAGGATAAATTTTTATATCAAAAGTGTTACTTTTATCATTTTTATTTCATGCATAGAAGTATACATAATGGATAAATTTTTATATCAAAAGTGTTACTTTTATCAAATTTGAATTTCATGCATAGAGGTATGCATAAAAAGTTGATTATTTTATTGTAAGGGTGTTACTTTTATCATATTGGATTTCATGCATAGAGGTATGCATAAAAGATATTCTTTTTATACTAAAAGTGTGATTTTCCTCATAAATGGATTTTATGCATAACTTAGATGCATAAGAGAAATTCTTTTATTCTAAAAGTGTAATTCCTACTAAATTGAATTTATGCATAAGAAGATGCATTAAAAAATTGATTTTTAATTCAAAAGTGTCATTCTCATCTAAATTGAATTTATGCATAGGAAGATGCATAAAAGATTGAATTTTAATTCAAAAGTGTCATTTTCATTTAAAATGAATTTATGCATAGGAAGATGCATAAAAGATTGATTTTACTTCGGAAGTATTAATCTCCTTAAATAGAATTTATGGATAAGTAAATGTGTAAAGAAATCTTATATCAAATATAAGAATTCTCTTGTATTCTATAAATAGATATGAGATGTGATAGGATGTGATAAGAGGTGTATAAGAGGTGATAAGATGAATTAAGATGTGATAAGATGTGTATGGGATGAGGTAAGAAGTGTATGTGATAGGATAAGATGTATATGGGTTGTGATAGGGCAAGAATGGATGTGATGTAAAAGATTAGATGTGAAGGCATATGGGGTTATATGAATGGGAATGTGAAAAAGGATGTATGTATATAGATGTGTGGATGTGGAGATGGGAGTATGGATGTATGAATGTGAAAATAGATGTGTATACATGAAGATGTATATGCAGAGATGTGAATGTGGATGTAGATGTGGATGTATAGATGTGAATGGGAATGTGGATGTGAATGTGGATGTAGATGTGGATGTATAGATGTGAATGGGAATGTGGATGTGAATGTGGATGTAGATGTGGATGTATAGATGTGAATGGGAATGTGGATATGGATGTATGGATGTGAATATGGATATATGGATGTGAATGTGGATGTAGATGTGGATGTAGATGTGGATGTATAGATGTGAATGGGAATGTGGATGTGAATGTGGATGTAGATGTGGATGAATAGATGTGAATGGGAATGTGGATGTGGATGTATGTATGTATGTATGTGGATGTATGTATGTATGTGGATGTAGATGTGGATGTATAGATGTGAATGGGAATGTGGATGTGGATGTATGTGAATGTGGATGTAGATGTGGATGTATAGATGTGAATGGGAATGTGGATGTGGATGTATGTATGTATGTGGATGTGGATGTATGAATGAGGACGTGATAATGAATGTATGCATGTGGATGTGGATATGGATGTGTATGTATGAATGCGGATATGGATGTGGATATGGATGTGTATGTATGAATGTGGATATGGGATGTGGATGTATAAATGAGGATGTGAAAATGGAGATAAGCATGTAGATGTGGATGTATGGATGTGAATGTGGATGTGGATGTGGATGTATGGATGTGGATATGGATGTGAATATATGATATGTGACGTGAAGGAATCTGAAGTAAAGAGATGGAAAATGATGTGATTGGATGAGTACACATATAAATGAAATGTGGAATAAGTAATGTGGATTGTATGAGGGATAATGTGGAAAAATGAGAGTTAACATAGAAATTGTATTTGTAAACTGTTTGTAAATGCTGTTTGTAAATGGCTGTTTTATGTCAAGAATGCTGGGAAAGCATTTTGACCGTCTTGTGATTAAGGTCGTGGAGACCTAACTGATAAAGTTGCAACTGCTGACGGAGAGTCAATGGAGGACGTCTCACGTAGCAAGGTCGGCCGAGGTCTTGACCAGCCTCGGTTCGATTAAAATGGTGAGCTTCCGGTACGGTGGATGAGGGACCAAGGAAGCGGCCTATGAGTGAAGCGCTAGGTCACCTGCGAAGGATCCTAGAGGGTGCTGACCATACGGTGCTCGGGCTCTGGGTCGCCTAGGATACCCACGCGTGCGTCGAGGAAGATATTGGAACAAGGAGTAAGAGTTGTTTTCTGGAACCGGGCATGGATCTGGTTGACTGACCTTGCTGGTCCTCAACGGATGAGTCCATGGCTCTTTATATGGATCTGTTGGTTGATCTTGCTGATCTTCAACGAGAGTCCATCTTGATAAGTGATTATATTATTGAGTATTATGGGCTAGGAACTATTGAAACGGCCCCTGTGTGGACAGGTGGTGAGCGTTCTAGTTGCCAATGATGCCATAGATACTCTGATGAAGGAATGATGGGAAATTATGAATCAACTGGATAAATTGGGAGATTGTGATCAGTGGTACTATGGTTTCATTAAAGGATTGTTTTAAAGTTAGCTGATGCTAAGAAAAAGGCAATTTTCATATTGGGTGTGTAAGTGGTGTGCCTAGTTTTATGTTTGCATGAAATTCCGGCTAGGGGGCCTTGGAACTCTTTTCCTTGGTACCCGGGACAAAACCTAACCAAATTCCAAATTGGATCCCATCACTACAGTGGTTGGGCGGTTGGCTAACCCATGGGATCGGATGGGGTTAGGCTGGACTGATGGATCCGTAAATCGAGATTTAATTTCTATTATTACGATAGATGAAGTAAATCCCGGATAGAAATTGTTCTATGGATAGGAATCAACGGCTGTGCCTCTTGATGGGGAAAAAAGCGTTGATCCCAATGATCCAAGTGCAAGTTTCTTCCTTGATTTGACCAAGTACCGTTAAAGGTACAGTCAGATCAGTTGATCCGTAATGATCTTGACTACGTTAGAGTAAAGAGTTATCCTGGTGGAATCGCCCATGCTTTCCGGGTAAAGGAAGTTTTTCCAGTTTCGGTTTTGGACAAACCGACGGATTAGTCTCTTGTCCGGATATCCGTGGGCGAGGCCCCGAGTGTGGGACCCTGCCTCGCGCAAGAAGTGCTACTTCCGCTGCTAGTACCCCGAATCCGTTGCGCGGTGGGAACAGGGATCTCACAGATTGAGTGCCAGGGTAACTCTTTTTTGCTCCTTGTTGATTCTGGTAGCACTCATTCTTTCATTTCTCCAAGTGTAGTGGCTAAGTTAGGAGTCAAAGCGATACCCATGGGTAAGAAATTAAGAGCCTACCTCGCGAATGGTTCGGAAGTAGTAATCGAAGAGAAAGTGATAGACTTGGAAATTCAGTCTTCAAGGTCACTCTAGTTCCCAACAGTTTCAGGTAATGAAGATGGGAAAATTTCAGGGGATTTTAGGCTTGGATTGACTGAAGAGGAACGATGCCAACATTCATTGCAAAAGTGGGACAATCTCTCTCCAAACTAAAGAAGGAGAGACAGTTCAAATTCAAGGAACAACGGGTAAGGCCCCCCTGCGGGTAGTAAAGGCATCCAAATTAGTTAAAGGGTTGAGGAAGGGTCTACCCATTTTTGTCATCAAGTTGAACGACCCCGCAAATACTTCTAAAGGTTAAGAACCAGAATGGTTAAGCGAATACCAAGATGCCTTCCTGAAGAGCTAACAGATCTCCCACCTTCAAGAAGTCTAGAACATGAAAGAGATTTAGAACCAGGTTCAAGACCGGTAGCAAGAGCTGCCTACAAGATGTCCTTACCAGAAGCAGTTGAACTTAAGGAGCAGTTGACGCAATTAATTGATCAGGGGTTCATCAGGCCAAGTGTCTCTTCCTGGGGTGCTCCAGTTTTGTTTCAGAAGAAGAAAGATGGCACCTTCCATTTATGCATTGACTTCAGAGGATATAATCAGTGCACGATTAAGAACAAGAATCCCATTCCGAGGATAGATGAATTGCTGGATCGATTGCATGGGACCATGTACTTCTCCAAGATAGATTTAAGGTCAGGATACTACCAAGTGAGAATCAGGCAAGAGGATATCCCTAAGACTGCCTTCAATACTAGGCTCGGTCACTTTGAATTCATCGTGATGCCGTTCGGGCTAACTAATGCCCCAGCAACTTTTAACAGGTTAATGACCGACCTAATTTGGACAGAACTGGATGATTATGTGCTGGTCTTCTTTGATGACATTCTTATCTATTCTAAGTCAGAGCAGGACCACGAGAAGCACCTCAGACGAGTCCTCGACATTCTCAGAAGGGAGAATCTTTATGCCAAGAAGAGCAAGTGTTCATTCTTTACAGATAAGGTGGCCTATTTGGGTTACGTCATCTCAAGAGAAGGGCTTTCTCCGTATCCTGAAAAGGTAGAAGCCATCGTTAAGTGGCCCATTCCTAGAAGAGTAACGGAAGTTCGCAGTTTTATGGGTCTAGCCGGGTGGTGTCGGATTTTTGTGAAAGAATACGCCAAGATAGCAGGACCTTTGACAGAGCTTACAAGGAATAATGAACCTTTCCTCTGGAATGACCGAAGACAACAGAGTTTCGACAAGATCAAGGTGATTCTTGCTTCCTTCCCTGTTCTTAAGTTACCAAATTTCACGCAACCCTTCGAAGTTGTGGTGAATGCATGCGGACAAGGGATAGGCGGGATTTTAAAGCAAGAAGGTCACCCGGTAGCATACGAATCACGACAGCTCAGGATTCACGAGAAGAACTACCCGACAAACGATGTAGAATTGCTAGTAGTAGTTTATGCTCTCAAAAGACGGAGGCATTATCTGCTAGGCCGGCTATTTCAACTGGTCACGGATCACAAGAGTCTCAAGTGGATCTTCACACAGCCCGACCTCAACATGAGACAAAGAAGGTAGGTTGAATAGCTACAAGAATTTGAATTTGAGATCAAGTTTAGACCAGAAAAGGAAAATGCAGCAGCAGATGCACTCAGCAAAAGAGTGGTCTCATTGGCTATCTCCATTCTCCAGTCTACTCTACCCAAGAAATCTTGAAGGAGTTAGAAGCAGATGAATTCTTTGGCACACTTCTTAAAGATTTGCATGAAGGAAAGGACAAGAAGCAATTGGATGGCTACTCGATTGAAGAGGGACAGTTATTTTATCTCAAAAGGTTATGTGTACCGGCCGCTTTACGAGCTAAGATTTTCGAGGAAGCGCATGAAGGTCCCTTAGCCTCACACCCGGGATACCACAAGATGTATGAAAGCCTCAAGAAGAGCTTCTACTGGCCCAAAATGAAGAAGGATGCTCTAGAATTTGTCAAGAAATATTTAACCTGTCAGAAAGTTAAGGCGGAAAGAGTCAAGTTGCCAGGGCTGTTGCAACCTTTAGATATTCCGACTATGAAGTGCGAATGCATTAGCATGGACTTTGTAACTGGGTTACCGACTGTATCAGGGGGATATGCTTCTATTTTTGTAGTAGTGGACAAGTTAACCAAGGTGACTCATCTAATCCCAGTTAAAAAGACTTTTTTTAGCTTCAGATGTAGCAAAGGTGTTCGTCAAAGAAATAGTCAAATTGCATGGATTCCCCGGCAGAATCATAAGTGACCGTGACCTCCAGTTGTAGACCAATATCATGAGATGTTAAGTCATCTAGAAGGAGATGTATCATAGAGTGGGGTGGGTTTCCGCTTGGTAGTAGCTTGCTGCCAATGTAAGAGAACCTGAGTGATAGAGAAAGAGATTGATCAGTGAGACAAGTTTATGGAAAAATGGAGAAGGCGGTTGCAATTTCATAATTGAAGTATCTGTGATTGAATTGAGAGTTTCAAGGGAGAGGTAGCCAAATTCACGAGATGCGATAAGAGTGTTGAAGAAAAATCTTGTTTTGATTAGCTACCTAGTTGCATAACTCAATCATAAGAGGATTTTAGTACTATTAAATTAGATCATGTTGCAAGAGGGACGCTATCAGGAAGTGAGAAACTTGATTACAAAAAGAGTGTTTAAGTCAAAGAACCCAAAAGTTAAGGGGTTGATCCCAACCCAAGTTGATAAAGTTTATCCTTGAGGCTAAGTGGACAACTAAATAGCTAACAGGGATCAATAGGATTAAGTGTCAGCATCTTGATCTAAGTGTTCAAAGAGAACGGGCCCACGTTAAGTAAAGGATCTTACTCAGAGGTCCCGGTACCAAGGGTAAGGACTAGCTGACTCTAGAATACGATTCAGACCAGACTACACAATTGGTTTCCAAGTTTGTCGAGCTAAGGACAGCTCTTTCTTTTTGTTGGGGAGTTTGTAAGGGCCCTCCCCCGCCCTTCGAGATAAATAGTTGATGGAACCCTCGCTGATTGTATGAACCATTGTGTGATTCAAACTTATGTCGAATTATACCTCGTCTTATTATCGAGACTATCAATTTCTTTTGGGGTCTACGGTGACGGCTAAATATCTCTCTGGCTCCGAGATCTCTCTGCATCATGTTTTCCCCTGAGGACATGAGCCGAGTACGCCAAGTGCTCGTGCAATTTAGCCAGGACCCGGAGGCAGTGCTGGCCTTGCAGAAAGGTTTGGAGATGCTGCGTGAAGAAAGAGTGAAATTAGAGAAATCCGCAGAAGAAAGAAAAAGAGAACAAGAACAGGAGAAGAAGCGCCAAGCGTGCGAGGAAGCAAAGAGTAAGGGCAAGGAAAAGATGGGAGAATCTTCCGGAGTTGACAAAGATAGACCACCATCTCCCATCTGCGATCACGGAGGATTCCCCAGCCCAGTGAGAGAGCCTGAAAGCGCAGGCCTGCCAAGCACTTGGAAAAAGATTGCAGAGTGGCAAGTCCAGCAAAAGGCTACATTTATGGACTTTTTGGTGCCTGAAGCTAAAATAAAGTATTAGAAGATGCCCTGGCAATGCAAGAGGGGGACGGCCATTTTCTGAGCGAAAAGTTCCGAGCGTCTGAGCGGAGTGAAAAATATCTTTAAAAATACTCATCAAAGTTGTCATTTCTTTTCATGAAACTTAGCATGGTTTCTTTAAGAAACTATGGATGATATTGTCGAATGTAAAAATAGAAGCTTGTGGTGTTTCTTAAATATTGTTTTTTTCATGCAACTCAGCAAGGTTTCTTCAAGAAACTATGGAAAATGCTTGGTTTATTTTAGGAAAATGCTAGTATGGATTTATTATACAAATGGCTACCTTTCTAGTTTATGGAACCTCCATGGTGGGCACAAGACCCAGCATGGTTTTTTTATGACAATGGGACCTCCATGTTTGGCTTCCCTCCATAGTTCGCTAGAGAACTATGGAAGGGAGAGGTTTCCCACCATAGTTCGCCAGAGAACTATGGAAGGGAGAGGTGTCCCACCATAGTTCGCCAGAGAACTATGGAAGGGAGAGGCTTCCCACCAGAGAACAATGGTTTTTTGATGACAATGGGACCTCTACCATTATTAGACTTCAATGGTGGATCTCCTGCAATAACAAGGAAGAGTTTGCAGGAGCTACAAAGACCTGAAATGAAACACTCGTGACCGGGTTAGTTGGTTGAAGAACATGCAAGGGAAAAATTGATGAACTAACATGTTAGTTTCCTGGTCACTCTTCTAGGAAACGAGTGACCAGGAAAAGCTTTGGAGGAGTTTGCACTTTCAGGTCTTTGTAGTTATTATTAACATTAATTGGACATCGATTGGTATCAACATCAATGATATCCAATTGATGTAATTGATGTCAATTGATACCAATTAATATATCAATTGACATTAATTGTTATCAATTGATATCAATTAGATATTAATTGGTATAGATTGACATCAATTGATGTCAAATTGATGCCATTGACATCAATTGATGCTCAATTGGTGTCAATTGATGGTAATTGACATCAATTAGACATCAATTGATGGCCAATTGGTGTTAATTGATGGTATTTGACATCAATTGATGTCAATTGACACCAATTGACTTCAATTCATATCAATTGATACCAATTGATGTCAATTAACATTAATTAACATCAATTGGACATCGATTGGTGTCAATTTACATCAATTGATGTCCAATTGATGTAATTGACATTAATTGACACCAATTAATGTCAATTGACATTTATTGTTATGAATTAACATCAATTAGATATTAATTGGTATCAATTGACATCAATCAATTGATGTGAAATTGATGCAATTGACATCAATTAGACATCAATTGATACCCAATTGGTGTCAATTGATGGTAATTGACATCAATTGGACATGAATTGATGTCAATTGACACCAATTGATGTCAATAAATGATGGTAATTGATGGCTATTGACTCCAATTGGACATCAATTGACATCAATTGATGTTCAATTGATGTCAATTGCATTAATTGGACATCAAATGATGTCAATTGACACCAACTGGACATCAATTGACACCAATTGACTTCAATTCACATCAACTGATACCAATCGATGTCAATTGACATTAATTGACATCAATTTGACATCGATTCGTGTCAATTGACATCAATTGGATGTCCAATTGATGTAATTTGTATCAATTGATACCAATTAATGTCAATTGACATTAATTATCACCAATTAATATCAATTGACATCAATTAATTGTTATCAATTAACATCAATTAGATATTAATTGGTATCAATTGACATCAATGGATGTCAAATTGATGCATTTGAAATCAATTAGACATCAATTGATGCCCAATTGGTGTCAATTGATGGTAATTGACATCAATTGATGTCAATTGACACCAATTTATGTCAATTGATTTCAATTCACGTCAATGAATGGCAATTCACACCAATTTATGTCAATTGATGTCAATGGATATCAATTCACACCAATTTATGTCAATTGATGTCAATTCACACCAATTGATGGCTATTGACTGCAATTGGACATCAATTGGCATCAATTGGTATTAATTGATGATAATTGACATCAATTGATGTCAATTGACTTCAATTCACATCAATTGATACCAATTGATGTCAATTGACATTAATTGACATCAATTGGACATTTATTGGTGTCAATTGACATCAATTGATGTCCAATTGATATAATTGACATCAATTGATACCAATTGATGTCAATTGATATTAATTATTATCAATTGATGTCTAATTGATGTAATTGACATCAATTGATACCAATTCATGTCAATTAATTGTTATCAATTAACATCAATTAGATATTAATTGGTATCAATTGACATCAATTGATGTCAAATTGATGCAATTGACATCAATTGACACCAATTTATGCCCAATTGGTGTTGATTGATGGTAATTGACATCAATTGATACCAATTTATATTAATTGATGTCAATTCACACCAATTGATATCAATTGATGTCAATTAATGACTATTGACTCCAATTAGACATCAATTGACATCAATTGGTGTTAATTGACATCAATTGATATCCAATTGATGTCAATTGCATTAGTTGGATATCAAATGATCTCAATTGACACCAATTGGACATCAATTGACTTCAATTCACATCAATTAATACCAATTGATATCAATTGACATTAATTGACATCAATTAGACATCAATTGGTGTCAATTGACATCAATTGATGTCTAATTGATGTAATTGACATCAATTGATACCAATTAATATCAATTGACATTAATTGTTATCAATTGACATCAATTAGATATTAATTGGTATCAACTGACATCAATTGATATCAAATTACTATAATTCATGTTATGTTTTATAGGTCTTGCGTTGTTGTCCCCTCCTTCGGCTTAGCATTGTAGAGGTAAGCTCTTTTATTCATGTAATCATTAATGCAAGCTCATGTTTATTGCACCCCTAGGTGTCGGGTTTAGGGTTTAGCATATTGCATAAGGCTTATAGCTTATGCATAAGCCATATGCATAGAGATTATGCAAGCTTTATGCATAAGCATTATGCATAGAGTTTATGCAATTCTCGTGCATAAGGCTTATGCAAGTCTTATGTATAGAGCTTATGCAAGCTTTATGCATAAGCCTTATGTATAGAAATAGAAGTATTAAGCAACATTCCAAAGTTAATAGTGAATTCAACAAATTAATTAGATATCAATTGATGTCCAATTGGTGTTAATTGATAGTAATTGACATCAATTAATATCAATTGATACCAATTTATGTCAATTCACACCAATTGATATCAATTGATGTCAATTAATGTCAATTGATGGCTATTAACTCCAATTGGACATCAATTGACATCAATTGGTGTTAATTGTTATCAACTGATGTCCAATTGATGTCAATTGCATTAATTGGACACCAATTGATGTCGATTAACACCAATTGGATATCAATTGACACCAATTGGACATCAATTGACATCAATTGACACCAATTGATGTCTAATTGACACCAATTGATGTCATTTGACACCAATTCACATAAATTATAGTTAATTGTTATGACTTGATACCAATTGATGTCAATTGCATCAATTAGAAATCAATTGATGTCAATTTATACCAATTAATATTCAATTGATATCAACTAATATCAATTCACATCAATTAGTGCCAATTGATATCAATTGACACCATTGACATAAATTAGAGTCAATTACCATCAATTCACACCATTTAGACATCAATTGATGTCTAATTGGATGTCAATTGATACCAATTCATATCAATTGAATGTCAATTGATGTGAATTAATGTCAATTGACACTAACTGATGTTAATTGATGTGAATTAATGTCAATTGACACTAACTGATGTCAATTGATGTGAATTGACATCAATTAATGTCATTTGACATCAATTCACATCAATTAACACCGAATTACATATATTTATACTCAATTAGTATCAAACTTTTTTTCTTTTGAGAATTTGAAAGTTTTGACATAAGGAATGTGTTCACAAGGCCCCAAAATGGTAAAAATGGCTGCCAACATGACTTTTTTTTTAAAAAAAATCGATAGCTTATCGATCGATAAGCTATCGATCGAAATATAAGTAAAAAACTAAATAACTTAAAATACGTGATGTGTCCACGTATAATTCGACCGTATAATAGTCCCTAACGTAAAAAACGGGGTTTATTCATGTATAAAATGAATCCCGAATAACGTACAATGCAACTTAGGTGGACATTGCTTGCATAAAAGGGAAAAAAACAAAAACTGTGCAAAAACTGTCAGCTCTGAAATGCTGTTACAAAAATACCTTCCACTGATCAAAAAATTTATGTCTTTACATCAGCACGTAGAGGTTATCATCCTCTTCGATTGAAGCTGAGGTTTGCCCCAATCGGAGTTCGTATGAAGAAGATATGGCTAAAATGGTGGACTGCTGTCTATTGCGTCAAAAAACATGTGTCATGCTCTATGGAGAGCTGATTAATGACTCTCGATGCTGGAGGACTGTGAATATGAGGGTGGCAACTGAGAGTCCATGGAGTGGTTGGGAGAGGAAGGTATGTAGGGAGTGATCCGGGCTGAAAATGTGAGGGTAGCAAGCTCGAATGTGATCAAAAGCTGAGCACTCAAGTAGGGTATGATGCTCAGACTCTCGAACTTACAAGGTACATAGTGTGTATACACGAAGAGACTCTTCCCTAGTGCCCCAACGCCCTGTCTCACATCGAAGGGAGTGGGAGCTAAGCCGAATCGCTGCTATGGTGCGGCTTGAGGATAAGGGAATAGGCTCAAGCATGTATGGGTGTGTACGGTATCCTCTCTTAGAGAAGAACATGGTTTCATAATTGGGAGCAATGTGTGTAGTGTAATGCATGAAGCGCGGACCTCCTGATTTTTCCCATGCCGTGATACATTGTCATTGTAGGAAAGCCTCATTCACTGTAGGGTCTAGAGAGAGAGAGAGAGAGAGAGAGAGAGAGAGATTTGCTCTTTATTTGAGGTGAAAAAGGTAGAGAGAGAGAGAGTTAGAGAGAGAGAGAGAGTGAGGTAGAGAGAGATGGAGAGAGGTAGAGGGAGAGACATAGAGAGATATATATAGGATTTGAGAGAGAGAGAGAGAGAGAGAGAGAGAGAGAGAGAGAGAGAGAGAGAGAGACATAGCACATTAGAGGGGTAGGGGAGGGAGAGGGGTTTTGAGAGAGAGAGAGAGAGAGAGAGAGAGAGAGAGAGAGAGAGAGAGAGAGAGAGAGCAACATAGCAAAGTAGTGGGATAGGGGGATGGTGGGTGGGGGGGGAGAGAGAGAGAGAGGAGAGAGAGACAACACATCATGGGAATGGTCAAGGGAGAGGGTTTGAGAGGGAGAGACATAAATATAGTAGATTAGAGGGGTGGGAGACGGAGGGTGGGAGAGGGAGAGGGTTTGAGAGAGAGAGAGAGAGAGAGAGAGAGAGAGAGAGAGAGAACATAGCACATTAGAGAGGTAGGGGAGGTAGGGGGGTTTAGAGACAGAGAGAGAGAGATAACAATATAGAAGAGTAGAGAGATAGGGGACGAAAAGGGTTTGAGAGAGAGAGAGAGAGAGAGAACATCATGGGAATGAGAGGGTTTAAGAGGGAGAGACATAAACATAGTAGATTAGAGGGGTAGGAGACAGAGGGTGGGGGAGGGAGAGGGTTTGTGTGTGTGTGTGCGTGTGTAGAGGTGACAAGAACCCCAGAGACTGGACTTGTTTTGACACATTACAATCATTGAAACAAGAATAAGATTTTTCTTTGAGACGTGTCGTGACGTGACATGTTGCAACATGACGTGACGTGACGTAATAGCATGACACGACACGACGTGACACGATGGTACATATTGCGAGGTGACATAATAGCACGGTACAATGTGACGAGTTGTGTTAAGGTTACACTCAAGAGTCTCAATTTTATTTGAAAAAGACGTAAGTCAAGAAAAGTCGAGTTTTACCCCCACGAGAGAGAGAGAGAGAGAGAGAGAGAGAGAGAGAGAGAGAGAGAGAGAGAGAGAGAGAGAGAATACAAAGGTTTTTTTTTTTAAATCCATGAAAAAATCATGCAAAGAAGGGGGTGGGAACCTCCTTCAAAGAAAAGCTAAAAAAAAATTACATAACCTTTTATTAAAAGGTTATAAAACCAGGCTTTTTTTTTTAAATGCTGGGAAAAAAAACTTCCTGAATTTTTTTTCTATTGTATTTCTCATATAAAGGTTTTTTTTTTAAAATACACAATGAAAAAATAATAAAAGAATCATTGCAGCCGCAACGTGAGAGAGAGAGAAGGCACAAGAAAGCTCTCGTGAGAGAGAGAGAGAGAGAGAGAGAGAGAGAGAGAGAGAGAGAGTTACCACCAGCAAAACGAGTTGAGGGTGGTCCCTTTCTGAACACGCGAGAGAGAGAGAGAGAGAGAGAGAGAGAGAGAGAGAGAGAGAGAGAGAGAGAGAGAGAGAGAGAGAGAGAGAGAGAGAGAGAGAGCTGTTCATAAAAGACAACAATCTGCAGCAGTAGCTGACGTAAGAGAGAGAGAGAGAGAGAGAGAGAGAGAGAGAGAGAGAGAGAGAGAGAGGTACCTTTTGTCGTTTACACTTGATTTGAAACAGGAGAGGGTGATGGATAATTTTAATTCACTTCTCTTCCTTTTTATAAGGCTAGGGAGCTCCTCCGACTCTTAGTCCGCTGGGTTCCCTACCTTATGTAAACAACTTTACACATTTAAAAAAAAAAACCTTTCAGAAATCCTTTCCCACCTATCCACCCCTGATGCATGTGTGTGTGTGTGTGTGTGTGTGTGTGAGAGAGAGAGAGAGAGAGAGAGAGAGAGAGAGAGAACATAGCAAAGTAGAGGGATAGAGGGACGAAGGGTGGGGGAGAAAAAGGGTGTGTGTGTGTGTGTGTGTGTGTGTGTGTGTGTGTGAGAGAGAGAGAGAGAGAGAGAGAGAGAGAGAGAGAGAGAGAGAGAGAGAGAACATAGCACATTAGAGGGGTAGGGGAGGGAGGGGGATTTTGGGAGAGAGAGAGAGAGAGAGAGAGAGAGAGAGAGAGAGAGAGAGAGCATAACACATTAGAGGGGTAGGGGAGGGACAGGGATTTTTTGTGTGTGTGTGTGTGTGTGTGTGTGTGAGAGAGAGAGAGAGAGAGAGAGAGAGAGAGAGAGAGAACATAACATGGGAATGGTCTATTAAAACTAGAGTATTGTACCAAATGGAATATTTTTAGTATCTGCTCATCATATTCCAAAAAGCGCTCACCAAGTTTTGCTTACCAAAAAAGTGCACCCATATAAAAGGAATCCCAAGTTTTTAATTAATAGAAGAATTGTTCTATTGTGTAATTCGTCCAATTCACTTCCAAACTTAGCTTTCATTTAAGCCTTGAAGGAACTTGTAATCTTACTGGGGTTCCTGCATCCGTTTAGCATCTTCAAGTGGATAATTCCTAAACTTAATCAAATACCTACATATTACCTTTCCACTTTGTAGGACGTTGTCTTTATGCCTAAGTATTACCTCAGGCTGTAGGATCTCCTCTTGTTCATCAAATTCAAGAGGATCCTCTTCAATGGGTTCCACTGGTGGGGGTTTACCTTTGAATGGCTTCAATAGACTCACATGAAAGGCATTGTGTATATGCCAATGCTCAGGGAGCTTGAGTCTATAAGCTGTGGTTTCATTGATTCTTTGCAGAATCTGAAACAGGCCATAGTACCTCTTTGCGAGTTTTACATAGAACTTTTGTTCTTGCCGATTCTTGCCGGTCTTTTGCCTTAACTGGGCCTTGGGGAATTTAAGCAAAACCCAATCATTCTCTTTAAACTCTAAAGGCCTTCTATGTTTATCTGCATCTCACTTTTGCTTTTGTTGTGACAGCCTCTTTTATCTTTTGAAAGGTTATCTTAATGTCACGAACACATTCATCAGCTGCAAATATCTTTTGATGCATTTTCAAGATAGGTGGAGGCTTGGGATGACCTTCAATTATCTCGAAAGGAGCCTTGCTTGTGGAAGTATGCACCGTGTTATTGTATGCAAATTCCACTAAAGGTAAGTACTTTTCCCATTGATTTCTTTGATCCTTCTCATGTACATAACTTTTGAGAAGATCAAGTACTGTCAAGTTAGAGATTTCACTTTGCCCATCCGTTTGAGGGTGATAGGCCAAAGAGAAATCTAGACGAGTGCCCATATTTTCAAATAGTCCTCTCCAAAAGAGACTTGTCATTCTTGGGTAATATGGGAAATGAACAAAGTAACTTGTGAGAACTCAAAAGTCAAACTTAAAAATGAGGCATTTTTCTCTCTCCTCCCATCCTATTTATCCACCTTGCCACCTCATTGAAGCTTTTGGGTAGTGGTCGTTCCCACGCGCGCTTTCCTTGGGAACTTCTGACCCCACCTTTGTGCTCTGAAACCTGACTGTGGTGCGTGAATACCCCCAAGCTAGACCCCTGGCATCGACCTTGGTCCCATGCCTCTAATCCGGCTCCTTGGCAGCTACCAGTAAACATCTAACATTCTCTCCCCCTTCAAAGATCATCGTCCTCGATGATCAGATCTGGGAAGTGTTTCCGTACAAAGGTTGCTGATTCCTAAGTGGCATCCGTAAGTGGTAAACCCTTCAGGCAACTAGATATTCTCATAGAATACAGTTTCTACGTCGTTTCTCTCTCCTATCTAGTATCTTGTCTGGACCTTGGTCAATCGTTTCTTGTTCATGTAGTGAAACCATTCCATCTATCAAATTATCATCTTTAGATATAAATCTTTTTAGTTTACTAACATGGAACACTGGATGAACACGACAGTGTGGAGGTAATTCCAATCGATAAGCAACTTCACTAAGCTTTTTCAAAATCTTCCAAGGTTCGCAATACCTTGGTGAAAGCTTATGGCATTTACCAGTGGATAAAGAGGTTGATTTTGAAGGAACCAAGAGAAACACTCTGTCACCTTCCTCAAAAGTTCTTAGTGACCTTTTCTTGTCCGCATAGAACTTAGCTCTATGAGCAGCTTGCTGAAGTTTGAGTCTAGCCATGTCCAACATCTGTTGCATCTTGGCTAAAAATTTTGCTGCACTAGGGCATTTTTGTGAAGTACCTATAGTACCAGATGCTAACAGGGATTTACCATAATTTATTTCAAAAGGTGAAAGACCAATCACCTTATGAGGTCTATTATTGTAAGTAAATTCTAGAAGAGGTAAATATTTGTCCCAATCTATTTGCCTGTCTGATACATAGGCTCTTAGCATATCTTCGAGTACTTGGTTGACCCTTTCTGTTTGACCATCAGTCTGTGGGTGGTCACCGCTACTCATATTAAGAGACACATTAAGTCTACCAAAGACATGTCTCCAAAAATAACCTGTAAATATTTTATCCCTATCAGATATAATGGATGTAGGTAGTCCATGTAATCTGAAGATATTCTCGATAAACAAATCAGCAACCTGTGGAGCTTCGACCACAGTTTCTACTGTAGGAATTGTAAAGAATGAGGATACAAGAGAGCTACACAAGACAAGCACGATACAGAGAGCGATGGAAAGCTTCTTCTTCTTCTTCACACAGAAAAGAGAGTACAAAATGACTAAGTGCTAAAACTGAAAATAGCACATATGTACATGCGGTCACTAAGTGTGAACTCGCTAGAAGCATACTAGGCTGACACTATAAGTGTAGTCCAGATGTAGAATCACTAGCAGAGATCCTCCATGTTGGTCACCTAACGTGCCAGTGAGTAGATGTCGTAAGCGGTCAAGACCCGTAGTGGATGCCAGCTCAAGATGTAGAGCTCAACATCTCAACACTCCCCCTCGAGCTCTGCATGTCGCAGAGTCCAAGCATAGTCCGAAAACGTCGAAGCTTCTCAGCTCCGAGGGCCTTGGTAAAGATATCCACTATCTGCTCCTTTGTGCTGACGTAGACCAAGTCGATGTCACCCGCCAACACTCGATCTCGAACGTAGTGGTAATGGACCTCTATGTGTTTGGTCCTGGCATGGAACACTGGGTTCCTAGCCAACTGTATGCTGCTGAGGTTGTCGCAATGGATGACAACCTACTGGTCGACCTGCACTCCCAAGTCCTCAAGTATGTGTCGCAATGGATGACAACCTGCTGGTCCACCTGCACTCCCAAGTCCTCAAGCTACCTCGCATGCCGCAACTGCTGCACGTCTGTACTCAGCCTCTGTGCTCGACAAAGCAACCGTAGGCTGCTTTTTGCTTCCGCAAGTAACAATAGCACTCCCAAAAGAGAACATGAAGCCACTCGTAGACCTCTTATCAGCAATGCTACCTGGCCAATCTGCATCTGTACACCCATACAATGCTAATGGCGCATCTGCTGCATAGAAGAACAGCTCGGACACCCACTTGGAGTGCACCGATAGCAGAAGAAGTAGCTTACGAGATAGACTCTAACCTAAGCATGGCCTCTACATCCACAGCAAACACTGCAAATCACGGAGTGGAGTTGGAGTACAACCAACAGATACTCTATGAGAGAGAGAATCTCCATGCAGCTAAGATTTACAAGGACCAAACAGACCAGTACTTGGTGAAGGTTGAGGACCATCAAACAGCGTTTGATCGAGCGCCTTGGGTGAATTACCAAGGAGATTGCTACATGGGGAGAGATGGGGCCATGTACCTCATCATTGATGATATGGAAATAGTAGATTACTTAGGGAACGTTACGACAGTGGTAGACCCATTGAGGCCTGAAGGACCGCCAACCTTAACCCCTACTGGATATAAGCTAGTGAATTCTATATGGACTCAAAGAGTTCCCATAGATGACACCACAAGGGCTGTTTACAAGAGGGAGGATACGGGAACCGAGTTTTTCTATGTACGAGATAATCCTCCCGAGTACAGTCTAGAAGCTGACAAAGCCTTGTATGTCTACGTGCAAACTTCTATGACAGAGGGAGGAATGCCGATGATATTCTTAGATAAGTTTGGCTTGGAATGGTCACTCCTCCTTGAGAGTGAAGTAGGTGGAATCACATTCATGGGTAATCCAATCTCTAGGTTTGGGGGTGTAGGAATCGGAACTCCAGGGGTGGGTTTTAGAACCCCTCCCAGCATCCTAAGACCAACCTATAGCGGATCATCCATGCCATTGCCAAGGCCTAAGTCAAGACCAGTAGTGAATGGACCAAGAGTGTCATACTCTAGTGGGTTTGCAAGACCAAGTGTACCACCAGGGTTTAGACCATTGGGATCGGTAAACATGCAGGCCATGAGTGGTCATCCGGCCAGTAGAGGGCCAACAAGACCACTTTCAACATCACTATTCCATGCACCTTTGGGATCTACTGGGTTCAGGCCAGGTGAATTGCCATGGGAGACACCGTGCAGCAAAGTAAGACCATCATATTTTCAAAAGTGGGTTAAGAAGTTCAGTGGAGCAGGGGACCCTTATGACCACCTAGCTTCATTCAAACAGATAGCTAGAGCAGAAGAGGTCACTAATCTTCATACTTTGGTAGAAGGTTTTGGGTTAACCTTAGAAGGGAAGGCCTTATCGTGGTTTCAGACTTTAGATCCAAGTGCCTTTAAAGATTTTAATGCTCTAGAAAAGGATTTCATTGGAGCCTTCACGAAAACGGGAATCAAAAATAGTGTGAGCGCATTGCTGTATGAATTTAAACAGGGAGAAAAGAAGTCTGTGAGGGATTGCACTAACAGATTACGCCAATACATCTCTAGATGTCCAGAGGGAGAAATGCCGGGACCAGAGAAATTAGTCTCTATCTTCTTAGAAGGACTAACGAACAAATCCTTGCATGCAAGCCTCTATGGCAAGAAACACACCGTCTTGAATGATTGCATCTACGATGCTATAGACATGGATGACAATTGCGACATCTATGGAAAAGACAAGCCTCTTACGGCCTTAGATGCATCAAGTGCAAAGAGTCCCCTAGAGAATGATAAGACCAAGCCTAGAGATGCTGAGGCTATTGCAGAGATGGTCATGCGAAAAATGAACCAAGTTTTTCGACCACCTCAAAGGCAATATAGATGTGAACTTTGCGGAGGAGACCACCCTACATCGCAGTGCTTGCCTAGGCAAAGTACGCAAAACGTAAAACCTCCAAGGGCAGACAAGTGGTGTGATTTCGAGCAAAAGTGGACAAATCATGAGTCCCAAGAATGTTATCATCGCAATAGGTACTTGAGAGAACAGGGAATGGTTCAACAACCAATGGGAGCACCTCAACCCCAGTACTACCAAAGAATAGGAAATCCAAGATTTGTAGCACCACGAGTGGAAAGAGTGCAACCTGTTCTAGGAAATCAGCCACCCTTGCTAGGAAAGGCTCCTGTGAGATTCCTGTTACCCGATGAGACAATATCTGATGGGGCCATGGTTTCAGTCAGCCGATACTATGATGAGGAAAGAGGAATCACGACTAGTGAGTTCACTATGTTGAGTCCTCCTGACATGCCATCGGTAGTATCTGAGGGTAGTTATCAAATGGACCTTAACACATTGTGGTTTATAGCCAATGGGGGAGTTGGACAAATGAGACCAGGGCCAATACCTAGACTGTGTAGACCAGCACCTACAGGCACCCCTCAAGGACCGGACTTTAAGTGCGAAAAGGATCCCTCGATAAGAGATTGTCCTCTTCCCAAAGGGGAAAATACGATAACATCTACTCTACCACCATTGGTAAGGCATTGTGCTGACTGCGGATATAAACATGTCGTACAAGACTGTCCAATGAGACCAAAAGGCATTGAAGCGATACCATCCACGAGTGCACCTAGTTCATCAGAATTTGAAAAGATTTCATCTGAATCTGAAAATATTGTTCCTATAAAGGTCATCACTAGAGCTCAAGCACAAGCTAAGCTTAAAGATAAAGATGAAAAGAAAGAAAACCCTAGTGAGATGAAAACCCCGAGCGAGAACTCCAAAAGTGCCAAAAACAGCTGGAAAGCTAGAAGGGAAAGACGGGCTGCGAGCAAGAAACGAAAAGCTGAGCAAAACGAAAAGGAAACTAAAGAGAAACCAGTAAAACCAACAAACGAAAAGGGAAAGACAAACAAAGAAACGAACCCTCTAAAAGAGAAAGAAAATCAAATACGAGGGGAAGCGGGTTCAGTTCTAGCGGAGAAGCTCTTCGAGCCACTTGACGCCATGTTAAAGGCTTATGAAGCTAGACTGAAGCCCCTTGAGACTATGGAGGAACGATGGAAGAACTACCCTGACCCTGCTCAAGAGTCCAGGCAACTGGAAATCTATAGAAAACTGGTTGAGGCAGTTCAAGCCATCGAAGAACAACAAAAAACAAACAAGCTTCTAGAATCTGAAATTCAAAAGAGAAATGAGACAGCTCATAACGACAAATTGTCTGTCATTCTAGAAGAAGAAAAAAACAAAACAGGACACATAGGGGGAGAGGTAAAGAAAAGCGAACCAATCTTGATACCTAACACTAGTGTTCCCGAGGTAGATGAAGAATGGGCAAATCAACTGTGGGAAGCAGTGAAACATACTCAACCGGATGCTCACTCTCGAGAAGAACCACCATTTGACGAGATTGATTTCGATCAGAAGACTTTAGAGCTTGCGCTGCGATCGGAGTACGGTGATGTAGGGTCCGAGAAATTTGAAGATAGCAAAGCTGAAACCTTCAAGACGTTGCCTTCTTATCAAGGTGACTATGAGGCTAGATCGGACATAAAAAGACTCCCAACAGTCAAGAACCAACAGCTACCTATCATGGATTTGGTCAATCTTTCCGCCTTAATGTCAGCTCCAATTAAAATCACGCTGCCATTAGCTGATGTGTTGAAAGTTAAGCCGGAGTTGTGGAAAGATGTGGGCAAAACGTTGAAGAGATTAGGAGTGGAAATCCCTATCTCAGAAACCATCTTAGCTTGGCAAGCTGAAAAAGAAACTAAGAAAGTGTATCAACCAGTCCCAATAAACAAAGTTGGAGAATACTGTGAAGGGGACAATGATAACACTACAATCCCAGTTGAGTACGCGGGGAAAAGTTCGGTAGCCATCCTAGACAGTGGGGCAGGCATTGCCATAGCCACAAAGAAAATTTGGAAAAACTGGGGAAAACCGGCTCTTCGCAAAACTCGCATGAAGTTACAATTAGCGGACGAATACGAAGAGAGACCTATAGGACTGCTTGAAAAAGTGGTATTCACATCGTGTGGGGTCGAATACGAGCAAACTTTTGCGGTAGTGGATTTTGGTTTAAATCCCAACTATGACATCATTCTCGGGAGACCATTCATGCGTCAACTAAAGATGATTCAAGATTGGGGTTTTAACTATATCTATCTGCGGAAGGAGGATGCAATTACGCGGATAAACCTCACAGATCACTCCTACAGAGACGTGGCAAGAACCCCTATAGAAGATTTTGAGTCTACAACAACTGCAATTGAAAAGTCTACGAGACACTCAAGAGAAAGCTTTGAAACTCAACTATGGATGTGTGGAGCTTCTGAGTGTGGAAGCCTTGAGAAAGAGATGTGCGAAAAGGATAGAGATGGGGATGATGAAGCATACATTCCTGAACCTTTTCCTGAAGCCAAGTTACAACCAGATGGATGGTATGAAGTATTGGCTACTCTGGATGTGTGTGTGAATGAAGTAACCCCAACTGTCTTCTGTGACGAAGAGGGCTACGACTTAACACCTTTCCACATGATCAGGGTAATCACCAACATCGCTGAAAACATGGAAGAAAGCAAGGATCAGGCACATAAATGTAAAATCCGAGAAGTGCTTAAACGGACGGAAGTTCAAAGAATCTGCCAACAAAATGGAGAGATAGAAGAGGATCCGGATTGCCTAAGACCCTACATTTGTGTAGAGATAGGTGATACACGAATAGCACAATGTGCTTTGATAGATTCAGGAGCAGATATAAACTCTATAAGCTACGACACTTGGGACAGCATTGGTCAGCCACCACTAACACAATCTAAAATGAGGGTTGGAACCTTTGCTGGAGATCATTCCTCTGTAGAAGGGATAATAGAGTTACCTCTTTTCATTGGCAGTAGTAATTCTAATCTGGTGCACAAGTTTTATGTCATGAAGCCAGGTACAATGCTCACGCCAGTGATCTTAGGTCAACCATGGCAACGAAAATACAATTGTAGACCTCATTGGAAGCGAGAGGGAGTCTTATTCACGATGGAAAATACAGATGCATTTGAACCGTTCCTCAGCAAAGAATGTTATCAAGATACGGAGTCCGATGCATCAGCTGTGTTGAAGAACCATTTCGAACACTTCCACAAAGATAGCAACAACCCTCAACAAGCCAAGTTGGTGCGGTAAAAGGTGAACATGTTCAAGAAAAGAAGCATCTTGTACATCAAAGAAAAGTGAACTCCTGGAGGCCCAACAGTTATCAAACATGGGTTCCAAAGAAGCTGATACAAGCTCAGAGGGACAAAAAATTCATATGGGTTCCAAAAAAGAAGTGCACTACTCAATCGCAAATTCCTAAACAAGCGAGTAGTACCACAGGTCGCAAAAGAAAATCAAAGGTCAAGAAAAAGCCATTACAGACTTCAAATTATGTGCCTACAGCTCTTTACAGCATACGATGGATCCCAAAGAAGACTTTACAAGCACAAGGATATTATGAAGGAGCAAGGTATATATGGCTTCCTAAGCAATGCAAAACTTCTTCAATCCTATCCACACAGGTACAAGTATCAATGCCGAAGAAAGAAAAAGTTACAGGTCCGCAATGGAAACCAAAGGCTTCAAGCACTACACTACCGAAAGCATTGCCAAAAACGAATAAGCCATTACAACCGTTTCCATGGACAAACCAAAGCAAAAGGCTACAAGGCAAGAAAAAGGGAAATGGGTGCCAAAGACTAGGTCTATTCTAATGCACACTCTAACGGTAACAAAGCCGGCATCCAAATTGTCCTCCACAGATGCAACCAATGATAATACACCAACAAGTCAACAAAGCTAGTAGCCCAAGCTACAAGCTCACAAGTAAAGCTTCACAGTTTGCATCTAACATGTTTGGGTACAATCGGCTAGACATTTTGTGCAAACTAGAGGACATTTTTGCTCCCAGAGCAGAAAACGACAACAAACACTAGCCTCGCCAGCAAAAGCCCTTGGACCATAATTGCTCCAAGACCCTCTTCTTTTGCACCGCATATTGTTACCCATGCATAGATATTCAACGCATATAGGGCCACATTACATGGCCATGCATAGACACTGTTCTTTTCCCATGCACAAGACCACAAGAGCGGCAACACAATACATTATCTCACCCAAGTACTTCAACTATTAGTGCCCGAGGATGGACACCACTTTAGGTTTGGGGGAGGCACTTTAATCATCTGAGGGTTCTGGCAAGAAGAAAGATACTAGTTTTCATGCTCATGAGATAGCCCAATTTTAGAATTTCAGAATTTTTGACTCTGAAAGCACTAGATCTCATCTAGCAAACCAAGAAAATTCACCAATCAGGGTACAGGGCCATAGGAGATGTTAATGACATGCAGGGGATGCAGCCCTGTGGTAAGAACATCAAAATCAGCTAACAATAGGAAAAGCATGAGAGTCGCGACTCTCATGAAAATGGGCTTCTGGGCATGCAATGGATGATTGGAGCATACAGTTTTATTCCTTGCATCACAAAAAGTCTACCTAGCAGTCTAGATGCATAATTGACTTGTTCAGGTACAGGAGATGGCCAAAATATAGCTGCAGCAGGACTGAAAAGTGCAAAAAAGTGATACCACCAAGTCAGGAAACTCACAACTTCAAGATGGAAACATACCTTTCCGGTCGAGCAGCTGCATTTAATTTGCATGAGAACTTCATGTGTGAACCTACGGGTTATGAATGATAGCTGATCTACAATCAAAGAAAGAGCACAAAAACTACAAGCACTACTCATGGTAAGAGCTCTTTCCAATAAAGTCAAGTCACCACCAACGAATAAATGTGTTGGTAGGCATAAGAGTCAAGAGTCGGGCAGCCAAGCCGATAAATGAGCAAGGCGTCAGTCCCAAAGCTTCAAGTCATATCTACTCTGTGAATATAGTTTGCATGCGATTAAAACTTACTTCTTTTTCTTCATTTGGTATGCAACTATGCTCAAGCTGGAGAGTTGAGCTAATATGTGTGTCGCTCATGCTGGATGAGATGAGCATAAGTGTCAAAGTCTAAGTTACTTAAGTGTCGGTGGAGTGGCGGAGAGTCCTACACTCACGCACATGTGCACAGGTAAGGAGAGTGGAGAAACCTCGACGTCAAAAGCCCTTTTAGGAGTAATGATAGCTATTTGAGCGCTTCTTAGTGCTCTATGCGCTACATTTACCTCTAAAAGCACCCATCAAAACTCTTCTCACGCACATCATACTGTTTTGATTGCATATTCTGTGAATGCATTCTAGGGTGTCCCACCATTGGACACATGCATTAGGCACCTTTTTACTTCCACCCATGCACAGTCATCACATGAGTTACACTTTAAAGATAACTCCAGCAATAATAAATACTCACTAAGATCGAAAAGCCAGGGCACTTTTTCCCACTAGGTTTTTCCCCTCGGCCAAATCAGGCGTTTAGCGCTTACATCTTTTTCTTTTCCTTTTTATTTTCTTAAAGACAATAAAGCTCAAGGGAGGTTGTCAACCACCATTCAACTAAGTACAAGCAGAGAACATCAACACAACAAAGCCAAAGCAAAGCCTGGTCTCCACAAGAATTCAATCCCATGAATTGCACCCTATGCCTTACAGAAGCATACAAACGCAACAAGAAGACAACCAGTCGTCTTTTCATTACGAACACTACTACCCTTGGACACAACATTGCCCGTGTCCAGGGACGGACACTGAAATAGGTTTGGGGGAGTGTTCCGGGATTTGCGGAACCAAGTGAAGATTGAAGATGTCAGCGGAAACGGTGTTCCGAAATGGCGGAATGGGGCGCAGATTGAAGACGCGAGGCGCTTTTATTGAAGATGCTGCGGGAGCCCGGGAACATAATTTTTACACTTAGATCATTTAATTTCACCCTTTTTTATGTAAATGAGAGCATGTAATGTAAAAAGGGGCTTAGTGCTTCCAGTTTGTAAGTAAGATTTGAACCCACAACCTGTTTGGGAAGCCTAAGGTTCACTTAAGTGACTTTTTGTAAAATAGAGTAAAATTATTATTGAAGATAAGTGGAAAACGTGCAGAAGCTTTTACCTCTTTGTGAAGGCAACTTCCCACGCTCACTACACGCCCACTGTAATCGACATTGCTATTCCGTTGATTGCAATACAATCTACAGGTGTTTCTCTTCGCGTAGCTATCAATTTTCTTTGATTTAAGCTCTCTTTGTTTTCGAGATTAGCAAGCTTAATATTGTCATTGTGAGCTTAATTTGATGTTTTTGAGTTATGTGATGATGAAAGAGTAGTCTCTAGGTAATTGCTAAGTCATTTGCATGCTTAATTAGTAATTTCCCACAACTTTGTTAAGAGGGCTTAATCTCTCGATTAGCTTAATTACGGTGTTTAATTAATTAAGTCTCATGTTTTAGCATTTCCGTAGTGTCCCTGTGAGTCTTGTGAAGCATTCTACGAGTGTGTATCTCGGATTTGGATGTGTATGCGTAGATGCCTAATCTTGCTTAGCTTTATGTTAAGCGTGATTAGTGATTAGTGATGTGTGTGTGACCTTATCACATAGAGCTTTGTGCATTGCATGTTTTAGCATTAGACTCCATAGAGATTGACAACCTCTATGCGCCTCCATGCCCTAATCGGGTTCCTTCCCTAGCATTGAACAAGAGTGTGTTAGTGCTTGAATAGCTATGCTATTAGACGTCCGTCGCGGCGATCCGCTAACAACCCCCGCTAATATTCCCGGTAATACCCCCGGTAATACCCTCGGTAAAACCCCCGGTATTAGGCCCGAAAAATTTGGGATTAAAAAAAAAACACTTTCAAAATTAAACATCATCCATATCACAATAGTTATCATCTTCTAGAAGATCTTGGTGAGCTTTAATATCAATAAAAATATCAAGTTCACCCATTTGCATGTCTACGCGATGATGATGATCATATACATCAGCATCATCATTAAGCATACTAGGATCTGCATTTGTGTCTATTTGATCATAATTAATGTCATTAATATTATTCTCTAGATCTTGGAGTACTGTCTCTATCTCATTGTCTTCATCTGCATCATCTGCATCTTCATCTAGTTGATGTTCATCTTCCACCTCTACTGATCCATTATAAGAAATATCATTGGCGGACCAGATAATTATATCTACGTGCTCGATGTTATTGTGATCTACTGAACAATGATCGATATCACTGGTATTTGCTTCCTCTTGCTCTTGAATAAGCTCGTGCTCCTCATATATTTGCTTGCTACCTGGAGCTACTTGAATGACATACCACCATGTTGGATTTGTTGGAACTGGTTGAAAAACGACCTGTGAAAATTAACACATGCTTGGAGTAATTAATAATTAGTACATATATTTAGTTAATTAGGATTTAAAACCATAAATATACTATATACAAATCTAATTAAAAGTTGGAGTACTAAACGTGCTCGCATGTCTCTGCAAGTACAAAGGTGTCACTTCTATTTGTCCATAGTTTTGTTGAGTCAATGGCAACAAAGCCTGAGCCATCTCTTCGAATTGTTGGGTTTTGCCCTGTTGTGGTCGCCTTGAACCATTGCACATCAAGTAGAAACATATGGAAGCTTCTGTAGTCCACTTGAAAAACATTTTGTATCCTTCCACAATACTCTATCTTTGAAAGTTGCACCTCATCATTTTGCCTTGTAACTATCTCTTGATCAAATGATGCCATGACCCTCGAGTCAAATGTTTGTCTTTTGTGATTTATCCGATGCACTCAAAAATGTCGTTTGTGTGACCACAAAGCACCAAAAGATTCATATTTTCTACTACATCCTCTTGCAAACTCTTTCTCAATTTCTGTCACTGTCTCCCTGTTTAAAACTGCTTCTTGTAGTTTGTTATGCAACCAAGCAAGCCTCATAAATTTTGGTAGTTCTCTTAAACTTGGAGGATATTGGACGTTTGACATGTTTCTTTGGGCTCTTTTATACTCTTGTCTTTCATTGGAAATTCTATTCCTTTCTATCTCATATTCTTT
Source organism: Cibotium barometz (assembly GCF_041138505.1). NCBI lineage: Eukaryota > Viridiplantae > Streptophyta > Polypodiopsida > Cyatheales > Cibotiaceae > Cibotium > Cibotium barometz. Next base: position 14,473,784 of record NC_141073.1, read on the forward strand.
CATCCACTTCTCCTTGGATGATTTAGAATGCAAAACCTATTCACCTTTTCTTCTAGAATAAGATCCATTTTACGGTCAAGTCCCCTCCCTTGTAGCACCTCACCAATCATTCTGTCATCTTCTTTGTTGTGTCATAGTACAGGCATAGATGGTTCTCTTTGTCCAAGGAATTCAGAGAGGTATACTAGGGACTCTTGAACCAACCAACCCTCTGCCATACTACCCTTTGGTCTTGCTCATTGACGCACAAATCCCTTCAAAGTTTTCATGAACCTTTCAAGGAAGAACATCCATCTACTATGGACAATTCCTGCAATTGCAACTTCATCCACTATATGAACCATGAGATGAACTTGTATTGTGAGGATACTTGTTGGGAAGTGCTTTTCAAGCATACAAACTGCTTCTGCTGCATTAATCCTATTCTCATCAATGCTACTTAGTGTGATCTCCTTTTGAGAAATCCACCTTACCAAACGGGATATTTTGTAAATTACTTGGCGAACCTCTGGTGTTGCCCAATTTCTTATTGAAGTTAGGAGAATATATTGCAAGAACTTGTGCCAATCATGTGTCTTCAACCCACATAGTTTGTTATCCTTTGTGAATGCCCCCTTTAAGCAATGCATGTGTCCTGTTGGTGTACAAAATTCGGCTATGACCTTCTTCACCCTCTTCTCCTTTTCTCTCGTCAACACCCAAGGTGCAGTTTGGAGTGTGACCGATTTATCTACCCCTATTAGAGGCCAATATGGTTGCATATGCAAGATCCGTGCATCTTTTAGATCACTCCGAGCTTTATTGTCGTCTCGAGCTCCAGCTAAGCGTTCCCATAGTATTTGCCCAACATTTTTGAAGATATGCATTGGATCTAGCAGGTTATTCACAAGAAGTCTCCTCCAATATGGCAACTTGTGGAAGATTGATAGTCGTTTCATTCCAAAAGAACTGGGACTTTCCCCTCCATTCTCTATCCATGAGTTATATTGAGAGGAGGTTGTCCATGGTGTAGGTGGTTTTGCAAGACTACCCTCCCGCATGGGATGATTTGCAGGAAGAAATCTTGTATGATTCTCTTTTCTTAAGTGAGTTAGAGTATCAAGCATTGAGTGCTGGACCATATATAGGACAAGCATGATAGCCACTTGTTGCAAGGCCACTGGCCACATCAAATTGCCACGCAAGTTAACTGATCGTTACCCACTACGTCTTGACACGTCTATGATAGAAATACCATCCCAAAGGACTTTTAGCTCATCCACTAGTGGAGCCAAGTATATGTCCATGTTTCTAACCTTGCACTTCCCTGGCACAAGCAATGCAAGTAAAAGATGACCCTTTTTAATTGTTAGCCAAGGTGGAATATTATAGTTGACGCACACCACTGGCCATGTGCTCCAAGTAGTGGACCGTAAACCAAAAGGATTCACTCCTTCCATGGCAAGACCTAATCTAAGGTGGCGAGGTTCCTTCTTGAACTCTGGCCATTGTTGCTCAATATGCTGCCAAGCTGCACAATCAGCTGGAATGCACATCACATTGTCAGTGGACCTATTTGTAGAGTGCCATGTCATTAGCTTTGCTATATCTGGACACTCGAACATATGCTTGATTCTAGGTAGTATAGGAAAGTGTCGAAGCACCTTTGTAGGTATTGTGGTGCCTGTAAGACCTTGACGATATCTGCTAGCTTGACACACATGATTCCATGTTGGCGTATTCCCCTCGAAATAGAATGCAATCGGTAGGACATGCGTGGATACTATTGTAATCCATTCCTATATCTGCTAAGATCTTCTTTGCCTCTTCCCTGCATGCCGGCATTGCATTTACAATGGTAGGATAGTTGACTTCATAAGTGAGAAGAGGGCACTAACACTCGCATTACTCCATCCATATATGGATTGCAAATTAAGCATTGACAAACAAGTTCGAAGGACTGTGGCACGAGAGCCTTCGAATAATGGAGTAGAGGCTAGAGATCCCAATCGTTGAATGCCCTCATCATCTTGTCGAACATCAATGGGATTTGGATTGGACTCATCATGCGGACTGGACTCTTCATTCATGTAGAAAGCCTCAATCATCTCCTCCATATCCTCATCATGTAAGGGACCATCCATGTTAGAGTCTCCATGTGTGGTTAAGGGCACACGCGTTACATCCTCCACGATATTATGTTGGTACATTTGCGAACGTGGTGGATATGATGGTAGTGCCTGCGAGAAATCTACTGGTTCTTTGGAGGCGTATTGGCATATTTGATTCTCGATTACACTATCGTCCCATTGCCCCCAATCTTCTACATGCTCATTAGCTATTTGTCGTTAATGGATGACTGTTTGCTTGCATCGATTACATGGACACAAGATCCGATCAGACATGTTAGCAGACTTGCTTATCCGATAATCCTGCCTATGACCCACTGATCACACCTGTACACAATAAAGATAAAATTAATACTTTAAATGGTTTCAAAGACACGCTCATATGTATGCTCCCCCTCTCTCTCCTTACACACTCATATGTATGCTCCCCCTCTCTCTCCTTACACGGTCATTAGGGAGCTCTTTGTCTTAGTCCACCAGGACCCGCCACATGGAGGCGGCTCCCAATTGGGTCCCGCGGGACGAGATGGCACATACGCGGGATGGCGGGACGGCACATACGCGGGACGACGGGATGAGGGGATGGTAACGTGCGACGTCGGAGTGCGGGGCGAGATAGCACATAAGCGGGACGGTGGATGGCACATACGCGGGACGACGGGACGGTAACGCGCGACGTCGGAGTGCGAGACGAGACAACATATAAGCGGGACGGCGGGACGGCACATACGCGGGACGGCGGAGTACGCAGGGGACCAGGGCTACGCGGGCATGAGGGGCACCTAGTACCCTTAAAGTAGCGGAGTACGCAGGGGACCAGGGCTACGCGGGCATGAGGGCCACCTAGTACCCTTAAATACCGGGTGGACCATGCTACTTTAGATAGAAATGCCGCGTGTCAAAAACTGCCCCGGTATCACCCCCGGTAAAACCCCCAAAAATTTTAAATTTCAAAATTTCTGGGGGTCTTACCGGGGGCCTGGGGAAATTGAGTAAAGCCCAATTTCTTTTGCGCGAGCTTATTCTTCTCTCTTGGCCGCCTAGATCTGCAGGTATGTTTCACCCAACACACATACACACACCCACACACATGACATACACGTTTTCATCTCTCTCCTCCTTCTAATGCACGTGTTTGTTTTGGTTTTGTAGGTGTGTGTGCGTATACGATCTCAACGTCGCGACCTCCGACAGCGACATATCACTCATACGCCACTCTAATCAAAGAGGTAAGTGCCCGATCTCAACCCCTATTCTTTCAATTTCACACAAACACACACTATGCACACAATGTATACAAACACACACACACACAATGCACGCGCACGTTGTCGTGAAGTGTGCGGTACAGCCAGGAAAGTACGAAACTTCTAGCTGTGAGAGTGAATGTCAAATCCAACAAGGAAACTCACGCACAAAATTTCCCATTGAGTATTGAACATCACTATTTCCAATGACAAATACATGTGTCAATTCACCTCAATACATCCTTGAATTCATCCCGATGATTGCACAGAATTGCATGAAATCCTTTGAACCATTCACATGTGGGCATAACAAGGCCTTCCAATTTTTCCAATATACATGTGGCCAGTTTCATCCATTACATTCAGTGCCCTCAAAACCATTATTTCGAGATGTACTTTATCACCTGAAAACCTGCCTTAATATTCTAACATCTCACAAGCAAAATATAGCATTTGGCATAGCTTTAACATACTCGTAATTTCCAAAATCCATTTGAGTAGAAAGTAAGATCAATTACCCTCAACTTCAATGTATTTTTCATAAATTTCCGAGCTCCAAATTCTTTAGCTTTTTCCCCAAGGTCTTTCTATTCACTTCCAAATTCTTTTTGTAGAAAGAGATATACGATTCTCTCAAATCGTATTAAGTGAGAGTAATTTTAAAGGAAATAAAGAAAATTCACTTAACTGAAGGTTAACGTGCTTCGAATCTCTTGATCATTTCATTAATCGCAAATTGCACGTCGCCGGCTGTTCGGTGAAGAACATGAAAAAAAAACAAAGAGTATCTCTTCCTATAGTACTCAGAATTTCCTCTAAATCTAACACCTACAAGGCACATACAGATTATGTATTCTTGAAATAAAAAAGTCTGGTCGATTTGACGCTGGTTCTCCTCTCTGCAGATTTTTTTCACACACTGGTCTCGCCGCCGTTTGCCTCCGGCCCTTTTCTATTTTTCCCCCGCGGAGAAGTCGTGCTTGCCACCCTTTTGCAGCTATTCATCCGGATTTTCCAATTACAAATGCTGCGCTTGCTCCAGAAAATTATAAATAAAAGAAATATCTTCCCTTTTCCACGTACGCTGCCACCCATTATATATTACTTCTAACCTTAGCATTAAGGTTAGAATTCTCAATGCAAGGCATAACCTTAGCATTAAGGTTGCAAGGCATAACCTTAACATACATTCACCCATAAGGCATTTTAGCCGATGATACTTTGAATTCTCTGCTTTGGCACAAACACAAGATTCCCAAAGCATTCTCACACCTATGAAGACATGCTTACAAGCCCCATGTTTTCTATCTCCACATTTTCCCCACATTCAATGAACTCTTCGGCACTGTGATGTTCATTAAATCTCCATTTCTCTTGACACCTTCATAGTTTATAAATCATCATATCGGCCCATGTGATTTATAGAATCCCCAATTGCTCATTCAAGTATTTCTCCATGCCTTCATAAATGCATTCCTTTGTGCATTGGTATGCCCTCATGCCATCATATATAACTGGATGCTTCTAACTTGCCCATGAGCTCTGAGTAACAGCAAAAACATCATCCTCCATACTCATATACAAAAACTCCTAGATCTGGCTCAGCCTCAGCTCGTCTTATTGAACCTCATTTACAATATGAACATATGTACATGGCATCATATAATGACTCATCATGGCACTTAACCCATGCATCTGGATGTGTATTTGATGGCCTCACATGCACGGTTTCACATCATAGACGTGCCATGGCACGACATCCACCCCCTCTAAACCTGCACATCCTCTGGTATGTGCCAAATCATCATCAAGGTCCACATATAACTGGATGTCGTCTTCATCTTCTGCAGTTCCAGGAAGATTATCCTCTTCCTCTTCAATCATATCCATACTACCACTGTCAAGCTTCTCATCCTGAATCTCTTGTGAATCAAAAGGATCACCATCATGCCTTCTTTTAAATATCTTGATTCTTTTGCCAGCCACAAGATTCTTTACTTCTGTTCCATCAAGCTCACACAGAGTATACGTGGCATTTCCATGCACATGCTTGACAATGTAAGGGCCAAACCATCTTTTTGCAAATTTTCTTTGAACAGTGAATTGGTTGTCAAGGCTACTATCATACATTAGAACCCAATCACCTTCTTCAATAGGTTTTGGCCGGAGTCTGTGTCTACTATCAAATCTTTCTTTATTTTTCAGCCTTGCATCTTTCAAGCGAGCTTTAGCAAGCTCTACATCTTCAGGCCTCCTCTCCAACTGTCTTATTCGCAATGCAAGGAGGTCATCTCTGCTCAATCCTTCCACCCAGGGCAATACATTCCAAGTTAGAATTACTTCTTCAACTGGCATCACTGGCTTCTGACCATACATTAATTCTGCAGGCATATATCCTGTCACTGAGCTATGAGTTGTACGGTCAGCCCACAAGGCATATGGTAGCAGCTTTGGCCACTCTCTCATCCTTTCTCTGCATGCCTTAGCCAAAGCTTTAATGATTGGAGGATGTCCTCGCTCACTTTTCCCATTGCCCTCAGGATTGTAAGCACATGTTAGGGACAGTTTTATACCAATTCTAGAGAAGAATTCCCTTGCTTCTTCAACATCTAGCTCACCCCTATCAGCTGTTATTTTTCCAACACAACCATATCGGCAGATCACATCTTCCAAGAGAAATTTGCATACTGTTTCCGTACTCTTTGTTCTAAGAGCACGCCCTTCTACCTGATTTGTCAAATCTTCTCTTGCAAGTGCTATATACCGCATCTGCCAAATTCCCAAAGGCATTGTAACTAGATCCACTACCCATTTGTAGTGCATGGGAGGTGGGTAGGTTGGTTGCAAGCCATCACGATGCCGCACATTTGAGTACATTTGGCATACTATGCATGTTTCCACATATTGGGAAATATCCTTGTACATTCCTCTCCACCAATATTTTTCCTTTATTTTGGTAAAGGTGGCCCACACACTTCTATGCCCAGCCCAGAGACTCTCATGGAATTCTTTCACAAGCTTTCCTTGAGTCTCTTTATCACATATGACTCTCTGTGGCATAGCATTCCTCTGTTTAGGATGCTTCCAGAGATACCCATCCTTTAGAAAGTAACCATATGCTTTTCTGCGGATCCTCTTAAATTCTGAGTCAGACCAATTTTCTTGCCTTGTCAGAGTACTCAAATATTGACCAATAAGCAACCAATCTCCTTCATATATTTCCTCAATAAAAGACTCAAGTGCATTTGATAGGCAAATATGATCCCCTTTTGCATATGCTGTAGTATAGAACTTTGTACCCACATCATCAATGTCACTAATCATCTCTTTCTCATCTTCATACCTGGCTCTTGATAGCATATCTGCAACTGGATTATCTTTTCCCGCAATATGCTCAAACTCAGGATTTAGTGACTTGATATAAGCAATCCACCTAAGCATAGCAATATCTGGAGTGGTACAACTTGCTATCATCCCAAGAAGTGGCAAGCAATCAGTTTCCACAAGTACAGATGCCCCAATAAGATATTCTTTTTCACATTTTAGAGCAGTGACTATCCCCCATAATTCTCTCTTGATCTGTGGATACTTTCGTTGCCGAAAGCTTAATACCTTTGCTCCAAATCTAATTACATACCTATGATCATCCTCATCATCTTGCCCTACTGCCCATCCTATCCCAGTAGGACTAGTATCAACTGTAACAATCACAGGCCTGCCACACTCATAATCTGCCTTTCTCAATGTGGGTGATGATTGGAGCAAACATTTCAGCTTCCGCATAGCTTTAATATGTACTGCACTCCACAGAAATTTTTGATTTTTCCTCAAAAGTTGATAAAGAGGATCTGCTACATGTGCATAATGTGGGATCCAAATAACATAAAAGACACATGCTCCAAGAAATCTCCTCAGCTCTGTAACATTAATGCATGTCTCTTTCATTCTTTGTATTGCATCTATTTTGGCTGGACAAGGTCGACGTCCACTAGTACTACAAAGATGTCCCACTATTAGCACTTCACCAACTCCAAACACTGATTTCAGCCCAGATAAAGTAAGATTCACTTCTTCAAGCCTGGATAGAATCATATCACAATCCTTTATATGATTTGCCACAAACTTGCGGCACCCTTTTGAATCCAAATCCTCATCTTTGTCTTTCTCATCACAGCCCTTTATTGGCACATCATCCAAAAATGGCATAGTTTTTTGTGGTATGAAGTCTCGTAAGACTTTATTCATTCCATTCATCATATGTGCCACTGAGTTAGTGGCTCCCTGTGGTAAGGTACACATCCTTACTAATCCCAAAGGAGTTCTCATTGTGGTCAAGTCCCTGCTTTGTATATCCAGCTGGAACTGATCATATCCCGAATACAGATCACCCATAGAGTATATAGCTTTCCCTGCAAATGCTTCTGCAAACTCATCCACAATTGGACCTGCTCCCACATTCCTGATTGTGACTTTGTTTACAGGTTGCATGTCTTGAATAAAGCGCAATGTCCCATTTTTCTTTGGTACAGTAAACCATCTGTTGGAATATGGGGCACATGAAGGCTCCAAGATTCCCATCCTGATCTTTTCCTTTAGTAATTCCATCAACTTTGGCAAGAGAGCCTTTGGTACTGGAATTGGCCGCAGGTTCCAGGGCACATGTGGAACAGTAAAGATCACCATTGGTGCTGTTACACTTGGATCAACACAGCCTATCTCATGCGGCTGAAAAGCAAAGGCTTTCCCATGTTTTACAAGCATCTCCTCAAAGCATTCCCTTTCAACTGCCAACAGAAAATCCTTCTCACCAATCTTCAGCTCTTTCAGAGTTTCTTGAGTAAATTTATGCCCAATTTTCTTCGGATCTCTAAGATTTGGCTGCATAGAAGCTTCATCTATCTTCTCCTTGCTTCCCGGTGGCAAGGGCAAGGCAACTGGTTTCACCTTCTTTGCAACCGTTTTGTACTTTGTATCAACATGAGCATCCATCTCACAATTCATGTTTTTACATTCCACCCCCTCAAATTCCTGGATTATATCATACATCTCCACAGATGACACCTTTATCATTTCATTTCCACCCTGTAAGCATGCTCTTCCCATATCAAAAAGCACATCCATAGTATCTATAAATGACACCTCATCAAGCACCCCTGAAATAAACTCATTCTTCTCCAAAAGACCACACTGCTCAAAACTTTTTTGTTCATTTTGTATATGTTTTTGCATGCCACGCTTCAAATCCTTGCTTTTTACAAAAACCAGTGACCCATAGCTGGAGAATCCCTGAAAATTTGCTGAAAAACTATTTACATTGATTGAGTCCTGCGAGAACTCATTTCCCCTTGTACCATTGGAATCCCGCTTTACAATGGCACCTGGCCAAAATCCCTCATCTCCCTGTAATTCATGAACTCTCTGTTTATCTTTGGGAGTGACTGTGTCCTAAGAGACTCACGATTCCTTTCATGATTAATGCAAACTGTCAAAAACTGAACAGCTTTTTTGCCATCTTTACTCCTTATTCTTGCATATGCTGAACCATCATCCAAAACCTTTGTTTCCATCCTTACAGCTGTAATGTAGGGTTGCCCAAGGATAAGGGGATACGATGACATCTCCTGAACAAAGAAATTCTGATCATCCTTCACATCCCCTATAGTTACCCTTACATTTGGACATGCTGCATAAAGCTCTCCAGATGAATTATTAGCTGCTTTAATCATCCACCCATGATCCACATCCATTGGCCACTTACATTTGTTGTAGAGATTTTTAGCCATAAGATTTATTTCAGACCCATGATCAATTAGAGCGACATACGGCTCTTCCAAATCACCTATCTTGACAAGGGTTTCAGTGGTTGCTCTTGCCCAATGACTCCTGGAGTAATGACTCTTTGTAAGAACTTCTTTTTCATCATCCTCTTCCACAAAGCGCACTTGTCGTGCCCCATCAGCAGAGTGATTACATTCCACCACATTTTCTCTCTCTTCCTTTTTCTGTACCTGTACACCATGAGTCTTGGAAGTGCTTGCCTCCCCTTGTGATGGAATAGATTCAATTATGGACTGCCTTTTTCTTCGTATAATATCAATTATCTCATCATGAAATTCTTTCTTTGCAATCCCCAAGACTTCCCCTAGTGTGAATTCCACCCTGCTGTTTAGAATCCTTTCTTCAAGTACCTTTTTGAGATCTGTTGCAACTTCAATATCAGATTGAAGCTTGTAGAGTGGACTTTTCCCTTTACCCTTCTCCTTCATTTTTGCTGGCACTTCTTCCATTGAAATATCTTGTGGAGGTCTGCTATGCTGTGGAGGCATATGTGATGGCCCAGGATCCTTCTTTTCACTTCCACGTGTAACTCTTTTTGATGGCCCTCCTTCCTCATTTTCCCTTTTACGCTTCTCCTCTACCTGTGCCTCATTATTTTGGCATTTGGCAATATAGGCATGAATGGATAAAGAATCCACAGGCTCCTCCCAGCCAGTCTCAAGACGTATACAATCACCTGCCTCATGCAAAGCTTGCTTTGACACTTTCTTTGACGCAATTAATTCCATTGTTGATGGCCAAAAATTCTCATTTTCATAATCCTCATCATTCTCAAATCCCTACTTTAATTGACCAACCTTTAATCCATAGGTTGCTGCCTCAACCATAGAAATGGCATGACTAGCAGCCATATCCTCTACCAGCTTTTTCATCCCTCCTTTCCCAAAGTTTGTACTCAATGGAAGACCAGTCTCTGTAAGATGGATTTACCCATCTTTGAAAAACACAAGTTGATTTTTAAGAGCTTCTGTAGCTGGTACAATCCTTCTTTGCATGCTCTGGGTCATCACACCATATGCATCTATATGTAAACCCTTCTTTGCTTTGAGGTCTTTGCATAGAAGCCTGCCCCAATGGTAGACCTTTTTCTTCAATCCTGGACATCTTCAATTTTAAGTCACGCATACCCTTGATAAGCTCATCCATTGGCCCATCTACCTTGGGAATTGTAGCAGCTGGTTTGGGTAGATTCTCAGGGGTAACAGCAGCTATGGGGGGTGCAGAGCCCATCACCATTTTATCCCTCCTCCGCTGCCGCTTTGCTAACATAGTGACTTCATCCTCAACATCATTCCAATCACTCTTTAATCCCTGCTCTGTATCCTTGTCCTCAAGGAGGATTTCCAATTTCTCCTGGAGATCTTTCCCAGCTGCCTGTAAGAAGAGCTCTGTTTTTTCTCTATCCAAAGTTGCACGCTCTATCCTTGACAACTGGGCATAACGCTTCTCAAACTCCCTTAGCAATTCTGTGGCAGAAATTCCCATTTTAGGTTTTGTGACCCATTCCAAGAAAGTTCGTTTGGTCACTCGCTCAGAATCCTCCATGAAGTATTCATCCTTTAAAGCAAGCTTGAACTCTTCCCAATTTCTGCCACCCTGTGCTGTCTGCAATCCTTTTATGCGCTCTCTTATTTCAGGAACGCATACCAGCTCGAAACTTCGAACCATATCCTCCTCAGTCACCCTGTTTAGCTCCATCTCCTTTATATAATTGCGCAGGTACTTTGTAATGTCCTTCCCATCAAATTGATCCACCTTTTTCACAATTGATTGTAATGCCTTGGTCGTGGAAATTTGTCCCCTCTCAGCAGCTTGTTGCTGTTGCATGTACATGGTAAACATTTGAAACATCTGCATAACTCCGGGGTCAAAATGAACCCCCTGACCCTCAGAATTCTCAGCCATAGCTTCCCTGTATATTTCACCACACTCTCACCCCAGCAGTTTCACGTCGGGTTCACCAAAAGTTTGTCGTGAAGTGTGCGGTACAGCCAGGAAAGTACGAAACTTCTAGCTGTGAGAGTGAATGTCAAATCCAACAAGGAAACTCACGCACAAAATTTCCCATTGAGTATTGAACATCACTATTTCCAATGACAAATACATGTGTCAATTCACCTCAATACATCCTTGAATTCATCCCGATGATTGCACAGAATTGCATGAAATCCTTTGAACCATTCACATGTGGGCATAACAAGGCCTTCCAATTTTTCCAATATACATGTGGCCAGTTTCATCCATTACATTCAGTGCCCTCAAAACCATTATTTCGAGATGTACTTTATCACCTGAAAACCTGCCTTAATATTCTAACATCTCACAAGCAAAATATAGCATTTGGCATAGCTTTAACATACTCGTAATTTCCAAAATCCATTTGAGTAGAAAGTAAGATCAATTACCCTCAACTTCAATGTATTTTTCATAAATTTCCGAGCTCCAAATTCTTTAGCTTTTTCCCCAAGGTCTTTCTATTCACTTCCAAATTCTTTTTGTAGAAAGAGATATACGATTCTCTCAAATCGTATTAAGTGAGAGTAATTTTAAAGGAAATAAAGAAAATTCACTTAACTGAAGGTTAACGTGCTTCGAATCTCTTGATCATTTCATTAATCGCAAATTGCACGTCGCCGGCTGTTCGGTGAAGAACATGAAAAAAAAACAAAGAGTATCTCTTCCTATAGTACTCAGAATTTCCTCTAAATCTAACACCTACAAGGCACATACAGATTATGTATTCTTGAAATAAAAAAGTCTGGTCGATTTGACGCTGGTTCTCCTCTCTGCAGATTTTTTTCACACACTGGTCTCGCCGCCGTTTGCCTCCGGCCCTTTTCTATTTTTCCCCCGCGGAGAAGTCGTGCTTGCCACCCTTTTGCAGCTATTCATCCGGATTTTCCAATTACAAATGCTGCGCTTGCTCCAGAAAATTATAAATAAAAGAAATATCTTCCCTTTTCCACGTACGCTGCCACCCATTATATATTACTTCTAACCTTAGCATTAAGGTTAGAATTCTCAATGCAAGGCATAACCTTAGCATTAAGGTTGCAAGGCATAACCTTAACATACATTCACCCATAAGGCATTTTAGCCGATGATACTTTGAATTCTCTGCTTTGGCACAAACACAAGATTCCCAAAGCATTCTCACACCTATGAAGACATGCTTACAAGCCCCATGTTTTCTATCTCCACATTTTCCCCACATTCAATGAACTCTTCGGCACTGTGATGTTCATTAAATCTCCATTTCTCTTGACACCTTCATAGTTTATAAATCATCATATCGGCCCATGTGATTTATAGAATCCCCAATTGCTCATTCAAGTATTTCTCCATGCCTTCATAAATGCATTCCTTTGTGCATTGGTATGCCCTCATGCCATCATATATAACTGGATGCTTCTAACTTGCCCATGAGCTCTGAGTAACAGCAAAAACATCATCCTCCATACTCATATACAAAAACTCCTAGATCTGGCTCAGCCTCAGCTCGTCTTATTGAACCTCATTTACAATATGAACATATGTACATGGCATCATATAATGACTCGTCATGGCACTTAACCCATGCATCTGGATGTGTATTTGATGGCCTCACATGCACGGTTTCACATCATAGACGTGCCATGGCACGACAACGTGCGCGCGCGCGCACACACACACATTGCATTCATATGCACAATGTATACACACACACACACACAATGCATACGCATACACATACACACACACAATGCGCACACACACACACACAATGCGTAATGTATACATAAGCAATGCACACACAATGCTCACACACACACACACACACACACACACACACACACATTGTGTGTTCTTTTCTTTTCCTTTTTAATTATTAAAAGTATTATATCTTTTAGGGCTTTTTTAATTTTAAGAAAATTTGTAGTAGTTTAAATTTAATATTTTGTTTCTCTCTCTCTCTCTCTCTCTCTCTCTCTCTCTCTCTCTCTCTCTGGAGCCACCTAAACAAGCAGATAGACCTTTTCTAAGGCTTTTTTAAGTACTAACTAAATGGTTTTATAATAAATCTATAAATAGTCTTTTAACTTATTTCTCTCTCTCTCTCCCCAGCGAAAAACCAACATTATATATCTTGTTATTAAGGCTTTTTGGAAAATACAATTCTTTTTTATGTTCAAAATGAACGACGTGTCTCTCTCTCTCTCTCTCTCTCTCTCTCTCTCTCTCTCTCTCTCTCACTCTCTCTCTCTCTATCTCTCTCCCACACGCGCACGCGTGCTCGTTGATTACACTGCAGCTGTTTGATAGTATTTTAAGCTTATCCTTTTCTCCTCGTGACCGACGAGATGCTGCCAGGCTCACGAAGTTCCTCTCTTTCTCTCTCTCTCTCTCTCTCCCTCCACATTTGGCAGCTGTCCCTTCTTTCATATGAACTATTAAGAGTGATGGCTGGGGCCCTCTCTCCCATGTGCATAATTGATGGTAAAGAGAGACCCTCTCTTTCCTTCCCCTTGTTATGCACACACTGCACAAACTGCCAGGCCGTGACCTTTATTGCTGCCCTTGTGGCCTCTCTCTCTCTCTCCTGCTGACTTAAGAATGCTCTCTCAATTTGTCTCTCTCCGTGATTGGCGTTGATTCACGCTGAATATAGCTGGCTCTCTCTCTTTCTCTCTCGCATACCTTCCATACCTTGCAGTACGCCTCTCTCTCTCCCCGTAAATCGCGGGCTAAGTTGCATTCTCTCTCTGTCTTGCTACACACACCTCTTGCTACACACACACACACACACACACACACACACTATGTGCATTCTCTCTCTCTCTCTCTCTCTCTCTCTCTCTCTCTCTCTCTCTCTCTCTCTCTCTCTCTCTCTCTCTCTCTCTCTCTGTCACTACAAGGGATCGGGCTCATACCCGCGCTCCTAGCCGCTAAAAATGACTTGTGAAAAAAGTAGCGGGCCCGTGTATCAGCGCGTGTATCATTGCGGCCATAGACATGCGTGTAAAAGCGCGTGTATACGATCTCTCAGACGCGCTTATACACGGGTGTGTAGCCGCGTTCTTTTCACAGACGCGTTGATACATGCGGCTATACACGCCTTTTTTTAATTTAGACGCGCTTATACACGGGTGTATAGCCGCGTTCTGTTCAGTTCAGATGTCTCAGACGCGTTGATACCTGCGTCTATACACGCATTTCTTTAATTTAGATGCGCTTATACACGCGTAATTGTCAGTTTTAACGCATTAATACACGCATATTTTACAGAGTATCCGCGTAAATACACGCGAGTTTTAGCAGTTCTGACGCGTGTATACACGCGAACAGAGAGAAAAAAAAAATCCAGAGAGTGCTATTTGGTGCCTGAATACTGTTCCAGCATTCCAGCACCCAATAACACTCTCTGGATTTTTTTTTTTGTGCATTAGACCATCCCATTAGACCATCCACGAAGAACATATGCACGAGGGAGATTAAGACAAGAACGACATGAATGCATACATTGTCAATACACGATTCAAGACAGACATGAATGTAATACTATCGATCAATCAATTCAATATTACTATCAAAATTTCATATATGTATACAAGGGAGTCCATATCTCGCAGTAGCCCATGGCTTCAGTTTACAAAAAAATATATACAATCACATCCTCAATATGGAATGTGATGCTATAAGTCTGAGTACTACTCAGACCCAGATGATGACTCGGTGCTCCCTCCATGCTCAGATGAGCTCACATCGGTCGGAATGTCCGATGAGTAGTGCTCACGTCCACCCTCTGCAGTGGCGGCCGGCGGTGGATCATCAGCAGCTTGTGCCTGTTCAAGTAATATATAGTATATAAGTATATATATATGTAATTCAATAAACCAAAATCATTCGTTTAGAATTTTCAAGTACCTGTCGACCGTATGGTCTCATGGCCATCTCAAACTGCGCGTCCGTAATACGTCCCTCGGCTCTGAAGATGGCCCACGTGTCACGTCTGCTATGCCGGCGAGCATACGCAGTATCGTGGGTTGTGGGCTTCCTCCCCATAACCCGTCGCTGTATCATAATCAACACAATTTGTAAGATTAAAACAATCATAGAATCAATGAATTAAGTAAACAATCAAATAAAGTGGCAAGATACTTACGAACTCTGCCTCCCATGACTCGACGCCGCCAGATCCGAAATGCGAAGATCCAATGGTCTCCATCTGGATCCGTCGTGCCTCCACATGCTGCCTGCTCTTCACGCCACCCTTTGCTCGTTTCTTTGCCTCCTTCCACTCGCGTTTGTGCGCAGTGGCAGGTTTCTCGGCAGGATAGCCACCCGCAGCTACATTTAGCCAGTCATCGTACGCGAGTTTTTTAAGGTGAGATCTTTTATTACTTAAGATCTCCCTTATTCGCGTCCTTCCCCATACATCCGAGAATGTAGCATGTGGGGGATTGGGGTACCGACTATGTACAGCCTCTATCACCTCCCCAACTAATCGGCTATTTTGATCTTTAAATTTAATAAAACAGTTTCTATATGAGTTTGATACTACCCCACGCATGTACTCCATTACCTCCCTCCCCCTCGCATCCATCACTATCCCGCCCCTATCCGTCACATCATAGCAGACCACTCTCTCCATCTCTCTCATCTCCTCCTCTTCCGAACTGTCTCCTCTAACTCTTCTCCCTCTATCTCCTCTCTCACCACGTGCCCTACTACCTCCCCCACCTCCCCCACCTCCCCCACCAAAGCACCCGCCGCATCCTCCACTCCCACTCTTCCTACTGCTGCGGGTGGAGTCACGACTGGGGGATTGTCTACGTGACGGTGGCTGTGAGCCCTGACGTGACGGTGGCTCTGAGGGAGCACGTGATGGTGGCTGTGAGGGTGTACGTGAGTGTGTCTGGGACGAGGTATGTCTCCTCGGTGGACGTGGAAGAGGAGAAGCTGCATGCCGTCTCGTCGGACTCAGAGGAATAGACGGCACTGGAGTGCCCTGGATACTCGTGGTAGGGGTATAGACACCAGGCAGGGAAGGAGGGGGATGGGCATACATATACTCTGTAAGCTCAACCGGACCAGGATGGCGCCCAAAATGATTGAGCATCTCCATCAGCCAATTGCTGTACGCAAATGGATCGGATGAAGAACCTGGAATATCCATAAAGAACCTGCAACAAACATCTTCATGTACATCATGGGCTGTCTCTTGACTCACACAAATATCATCATTCAAGTCAGTTGTGTTGCCTGCAAATCATGAATTCTGAAACGCAGTCTCGTGTATACACCCGTGCAGAAACGCGTGTATACACCCGTCAAAAAATGCGTGTATACACCCGTCAAAAAACGCGTGTATATCCGCGTGAACAGACTCTGCAGACAGAGTACACGCGCTTTTACACGCGTTTCTACACGCGACCTGCGAAAATTTTTTTTCAAAAGGACTGACCTCCGACAAAGACAAAATGTCCTTATAAAAGGACCATTGTCGCCCCTGTCAGAATCATTCACCCAATCGTGTGCACGGAAGCAAAAGGACGGAGACAAACCAAAAAAGCAAAGAGCAAATAGCATAAACAAATCAGAGGAAAGAGACAAGGCACAGGACAAACTGACTCACCTCTGAAAAAGTAAGTCTTCTCTGCTCCTTCTCTGCTCCCTCCTTCTCCCGTGTGTGCTCCTTCTCTGCTCCCTCCTTGCACTTAGGTTTCGTTACTGTTGGAAGAGGCGAAAACGAAAGCAGTGTTGATATGTTAGTTCAAAATCTATATTTGGGGAAGGCGGGCTATTTTTAGTTTGAACATACCGTCGCGTTTATAAACGCGTGTATATTCGCGTGTATGATATTTTAGCTGCGTTTATACACGCGTTTTGCAGAAATTACCCGCGTTAATACACGCGATTTTTAGGAAGTAGCCGCGTTAATACACGCAATTTTTAGGAAATAGCCGCGTCAATACACGCGATTTTTACACTTTCATTAAAAACATATTATGATTTTGTGTTTTCTGGTTTGTACATAGGATGTCATCAACCTCTTCAAGCAGTTCTGGGGAAGATGAGACAATGCGTCATCATAATCGCGATGTGTGGTTGGGACAACGGATCAAATGTATGTGTAATCGATGTCAAGGATGCATTGTACGAGCACGTCGAATTACCTTGAATCACATCTCCATGTATGGAGAATGGAATCAAACAGGTTTAGAGGTGAGTAGATGTAAATTGATGGTATTCAAATGACTCATGGTATCCAAATTAAATTAATAGAGATGTAATATATAAACTCTAATTGAAGCAGGATGTAGTACCACACCCTAACATGGTACCCTACGCGCGACGAGAGCACGTAAAGCGTCGACGAGATGATGCTGGAGCTTCGGGATCTATTGTCAGAGATGAGTGGGAAAGGGATGACAATAGCCCTGCACCCCACGAAGTTGTGGAAGAGGAGGTGCTTGATGATATGGCGCGGAATCTTTTTAAGGATGATCCCAAAGGTATGGACGATGATGATATGGAACAAGAGCATCTTTATAAGGCTTCATCGACACCGATACCATTATCAATGGAGTACAGAATATCGATAGTGGAATAAATTTAATCGTAGCCTTACAAATTGATCAAATGGATATTGATGTTGATC
Source organism: Cibotium barometz (assembly GCF_041138505.1). Classification (NCBI taxonomy): domain Eukaryota; kingdom Viridiplantae; phylum Streptophyta; class Polypodiopsida; order Cyatheales; family Cibotiaceae; genus Cibotium; species Cibotium barometz. The sequence continues at coordinate 14,491,618 of NC_141073.1, forward strand.
GTTTGGCAAGGATGGATCTTATTGAAGATGAGATCGAACCCTAACCAATCCGTTCACTGTACATTCTAAATTGATGACATTTCTATCATCTCATATGCATGATTTATTTTTGAATATATTTCATTGTTGTAAATGCATGTAGTGGGATTGTGTAATGATGTATACTGTAATGTACTATGAGATGGTTTAAAGAAAATAGTTTTTAATTTTGTAAAGGAATTCAGTTTTTCTTCAGTTTTTCTCTGCCATGTGTGTATTAATCCGTGTATAGTGGCGTGTATTAATCCGTGTATAATAGCGTGTATTAATCTGTGAATATTACCGTGTATAGATGCGTGCATTACTGCATGTATATAAACGCGTTTATACACGCGTTGATAAATGCAAATATACACGCGAACTTAAATGCTAAAATACACGCGCCCGATTCTATTCAAATACAAGCGCGACCATACACGCGTTCGTAATTTATCGCGTGTATGAAACGCGTGTATGGCAGCATTGTCTTGTAGTATGTGTGCAGACAGCCAGCCGCCTCTCTCTCTTGCGGACTGACCTTACTCTTGATGCTTTCAATAAGCTCCTCTCTCTCTATTAACTGGCACTCCTGCTCCCTGTCTCTCTCTCGGGTTGCATCGTTTCCAGCCTGCTTGCTTGCATACAAGCTTATGACCTTGACACTGATCCTTCCTCATGAAGGCCATCTGACAGCTTTTCTATTGATTGGAAAAATAGGTTTTTATTATCACTTATATTCACATTTGTTGGATTAATATAGGCTACAATTTTAATAATTAGGATTTAATTTCATATTTTGCTTGAATCCATGAGCCATAGCTTTAGCTATATTCCTGTTCGCCTTAGCTGCCATAGTCTCTTCTATGGATTTAATTTAATTTACTTAAGATTTTCTGTGCTAGTTTTCTTGATAGCTTTCATGGCTACCTTATTTACCTTCTCTTTGCTGCAAGCCTTGCTTCTTCCTGTGCCAGATCGCCATAGCCTATTCTTGACCATGCTTTGTCTATGCTCTCCTGTGCACGTCCACTTCTCAAAAACACTACCACAAACACTAATGTTGCTCTCTCTCTCTCTCTCTCTCTCTCTCTCTCTCTCTCTCTCTCTCTCTCTCTCTTCTCTTTTATATCTTCCTTGCTAGCTTCTTTTTTTCATACAATTCTCTTTCTACCCATAGGTATCAAACCTTTACCTTATGATTTGACGTATGGTAAAGGTTATGGTTTTTTGAAGCTGAATGACTACTATTCTTGACCTTAGTAAAAGGCTATATTTTTATTTTTACAAGTTATTTTAAAATGCTAGCCTTTTTTGTTAAAAAGCAGTATCAACATAGTTTGAAGTTTTGAATCATTAATGCTAGCTAGTGTTTGATATACTTGTTTAGTCTTCAAGCTGTAATGTTCTGTTTCCAGTACGTCTCTAAGTTTTTATACTTGTCTTAGTAAGTACCTATTCTAAATTTAAGCTTGTGTACATTGGAATGATTTTATAGCTTAGAAATTGTTTAATTTTTTAGTACATGGACCACTATGATCATCTTGTAGTGATATTTTTTGTAAATTAGTGAAACCTATTTCTTTCACTAAGAGTTAAACTATGTTTTCGTGCAAAATTCCTTAGCTAGAGCAAACTATGTTTTATTGTTTAAGTTTTACATTATTTTCAAAGGTTTTTTATATGGCAAAGATCTTCATTTAAAAGTATCACATTACAGGTTATAAACTGAAGCTCCTTTTCCAAACCTACTAATTTCTGCCTGATTAAATGTACTTTAAGTTTAATTTTTTGAATACATCAAAGTTTATAGCACTTGTTATTCTAAAATTGTGAATTATGTATAGGTTCCACTCGTAATCTAGGTTTTTTCTTTTGGAATAGTTTTAAGATACCTTTCTCACTCCTCCAATTGTCATGCCTCCTTATAGTTATGGGGATTGCTATTATGAATCCTTTAGATCTTTTTTCATGTAATACATGCATTGTATATTCTTTCACCTTTTGAGGAAAGGGACTTTAAATTACATAGCCTATGGAGTTTAAAAATCTGATGTCTTGACCTTAGGAATTTCCTAAACTATTTAGCTAACATGCTTAGCACATTGGCTTTCAATGTCCTATAATTAGCTAGATTATTTTGATGGTGCTTCTCTAGTCATTAACTTACAAACAATACTCTAACTATTGTGGTTTTGATGGTGGTAACACTTGGTCCTAAATCATCTTAACCCTAGTATCTTTTGGCTTACTTTAATACTTTGGATTGATCATTACTAGACACTCTTTATGTTCTGGGCTTAGGAAACTAGGTTTCAAAATTGTTTCATTTTATGGGCTTATGCAAGGTGTTCAATTCTGTGACCTCGATAACAAGAGGGAGCATGCACTGACACTTGCATTCCCCTCTCATAAATGCTCGTTCTTACTTGGTTTGTGTTTGGGATGGCTGCAGGTAACAGCGTGCTCCCCTAAGCATTGGTCTCCTTGTAGCTGCCTTGCCCACCTCTAATTGTTTCTTATTGCTAACTGATCCTAACTCTTTATTAAGCAAAATCTTGTAATCATTCTCTAACTGCTCCTAACTCTCCCACTAATGCTCAAGTATGTCTTCTAATCAATTTTTTTATACAATGTATTTTTTATTCACTGGCTTTATATTTTTTTGCTAGCCATCTCTGGCTAATTCTGGGACTATAGGGTAAACTGGGTCGAACAAGCTACACACACACACACACACACACACAAACACACACACAATGCATACACACACACATAATGCATACACTAACACAATGCACACACACACACAAAGCCTCAAGCCGCATGCGCATACAATGCTCACACGCATGCCACATACGCATACGCATACACATCCGCATTCGCATGCGCATACGCATGCGCATGCGCATGCGTATGCGCATACGCATCCGCATGTTGCATGTCGCATACGCATGCCGCATAGGAATACGCATACGCATGCCGCATGTACAGACACATACGTATATGCATGCCGCATACGCATACGCATACGCATACATATACGCATACGCATATGCGTGCCGCATGCGCATACGCATACGCATACGCATGCCGCATGCCCATGTGCATGCGCATGCGCGTACGCATACGCATACGTGTACGCATACGCGTACTCATATGCATGTCGCGTACGCATACACATACGCATACCGCATGCCCATACACATACGCATACGCATACTGTATCCGCATGTCGCATGCGCATCTGCTTGCCACATACGAATGCTGCATCTGCATGTCGCATGCGCATGCCGTATGCACATGCGCATGCCGCATACGCATACCGCATGCCGCATGCGCATACGCATACGCATGTCGCATGCGCATGCGCATACGCATACACATACGCATGTCGCGTACGCATACACATACGCATACCGCATGTTGCATACGCATGTCTCGTACACATACACATACGCATACACATCCGCTTGTAGCATGCCGCATGCGCATACGCATACGCATGCGCATGCGCATGCCGCATGCGCATACGCATACGCATACGCATACTGCATGTCGCATGTTGCATACGCATCCGCAAGTCGCATGTCGCATGCCGCATACGCATGTGCATGCCACATACGCATACACATACGCATACGCATACGCATCCGCATTCGCATGTCACATACGCATGCCGCATACGCATACGCATACGCATACGCATGTCGCATACGCATGCCGTATACACATCCTTCTACTGCGCATGCGCATACAAATACGCATACGCATCCGAATGTCGCATACGCATGATGCATACGCATACGCATACAAATGATGTATATGCATACATCATGCATACGCATACGCATGATGTATACTCATACGCATGATGCATACACATACGCATGATGCATATGCATACGCATGATGTATACGCATACGCATACGCATACATATGTAGCATATGCATACACATAGACAGGCACACACATACGCCTTTGTCTTAGACGGGGACCCACCTTGTTTGATTACAGATATGGCATCCCGTGATCCTTGGGACCCACCCACCCCAAGACCTGGTTTGGTAGTGGGTGCACTTACCCCAGAGGAGCATGAGATGATGCAACGCCTCTCACAACACTATGATCAGTGGGGTGCGTCTCCATCTCCACTACCTTCTACTGCCCCTACAGCGCGCCTGGCACTGCATTGCCTTCTCGTAGCGTCTCACAATCTCCTTCACGTAGATCTGAGAGTTCTCACACGGGGTCACGACGTCATGAGTCGAGTGAGGGGAGCAGGGGGAGCATGGGGAGCGCAGGGGAGGCGGGGGTTGTTGTGGGGGCGCTGAGGATGTTGTGCATAGCACCGCGCCTTCCCCAACTCCTCCCCAACTCGCATCACACATAGACACCTTGACCCTCGCCCTACACCTCCAAGGTACTTCTACTTATGTGAGGCGGATGGTTCAGTCGTCTGCAACGAGGAAGGAGAGCACCTTGACAGTCGCTTAAAAGAAATTTCTTGGAATGTCTTTCGTCATGATCTCTTGACAAAATGGAAGCAGGTTTCAAAAGAGTGAAAGGATTACGTCATTGCCGCTCTGCATGAAGACTTTCCCCAACCAAGTGAAGATGCAAAGTTTAATGAAGCTCTCATGAAAAAAAGGATGGGAGTGTTAGTTGGGCATCGCCGCTCGGAGGCTCGCGATGCATATAAAGAGGGCAGGAATCAACCCAATTGGGTTGAAAATGACATGTGGGCGGCAATCAAGGCAGAGTAGGATGGTAACCCGCACTTATTTCAACAACAAGTGGAGGCGCGATGAGAGCAAAGCAGCACTAGCACGTCCCATCTTGGGAGCGAAGGGATGGATGCCATGAAGCCTGATTTTGTAAGTATTTCTTCACATATGGTGTGATTATGTAGGTTTTGAAGAGTGCTTAATTAATGTCATGTTTTTGTATGTGTTTCATTTGCAGCGAGGGGAGTTTGATGGATGTCCTACTCGATTAGAGAAGGAATACGCAAGCTCTCATGGCTTCAATCGTCTTCGAGTGAAGATAATGTCCAAGGATAGCTACATTGAGGTATGTTTTTTCACTTTTAATTAGCTATAAAGTAGTGTGAGTGTATGTATAAGCAAGTCTCGCATGTTCTTATTATGCTTGTTCGATTTTGTTTATGTGTAGGAAATGCTGCCATCCCCATTGCATGAGGACGAGCTCTCCGATTAGGGACTTGGCGATATGCCTTATTTATCATGTTTTGTAGCTTAGTGATTACTTTGTAGATACATCGATGTAATTGGCAGGCAACAATATCATGTTTTGTAATTGGCAGATGTTGCTTCTTGTACTTCCAACAATTTTGTATACTCGTGCTTTTGCAGACATATATGTAGAATATAATTGCGTTATGGTCTCTTGTTATTTTTATGATCTCTCTTGCGTTATGGTCTCTTGTTATTTTTATGCAGAATATAATTGCGTTATGCACTTGTCTCTTTTTATGGCAACATGGAGATTTTGTTATGCCGTGCATAACATTCATTATATACCCTTACAAGGGTGTATTTGGGCAGAGTGTGGCATATTGTAGTTGGGGGATTTCCCAACTACAATATGCCCCACTCTGCCCATTTTGTTTTTTTACATAGAGCCGGTATAACCCCCGAAAATTTTATCTACAGGGGCCCAGTATATTCCCCGGTAAAACCCCTGGTATTACCCCCGGTAATACCCCCGGCACAACCCTCGGTACTACCCCCGGTAATACCCCCGAAACTACCGGGGGTTTTACCGGCGTTATGAGACCGGGGCTAGTACCGGGGGTTTTATCGGGGCCGCGGCATTTTTTGATAAAATTAATCTTAGTTATATTTACCCCGGTGTTTCCCCCGGTACAGGCCCAATCCCTTGTAGTGAAGCATCGATGACCTCAAAAGGCTCTTCCCAAGAGGTAATCTCTCGGGGGGTTCACTCTATGAAAACTTACTATATCGCGTGCGTTCAAGGCCTATTTTAAAAATCCCTTATCTGTGAGTTTTTGAATGAATTTATGTATCCTTTTCTATTCAAATCTGTAATTTTTTTCCAAAATATAATAAATAAATCCCCTATTTAAATATTTTTGCAAGTTTTATATATTTAAAATATATTTCTATTGAACTCACCTGATAGGCAATTTTTTTGTAAGTGACCCCCCCGAGGGTAATCTTCAAAACTGGTTCCTCGGATGTCAATTTCTAGGGTTTATTTTCCTCCAAATTCCGTAAAACCTTCTCCATATCTAACAAATTGTTGCTCATAGGTTGTTAAAAAAACTAGGTGTTGACCGGAGGACGCGGGACCGATCCCCTAGAGCAACCGACCGATCAAGAGAGCGGGACCATCACGGACGCCGCCAGCACTGAAGGAGTGGAGTAGTGGGGTGACAAGGACGTAACGGCCACCCGGGTTTATAAAAAAACACCTCTATTCCCCTGCTTAGGGTGACGGGTCCTTTGTTATGTAGTATTACTGAATAGGAACAGGGAATTTAACACCCTTGTCTCTCTCTCTCTCTATCCCTCTCTGTGTGTGTTCTTAAGTATGTAAGGATGGTGAGGTATTCCCATTCTAGGGAAGCTCATCCTGTGTTAAAGTAGTAAGTCTATCTTGGAATTACATGTGCTGCGGGTAAAAGTAGTGTGTGTGTACTTGCAAGGGTGTGTGTGCGTGTACGTTCTGCAGGACAGGCTGAAGAGTGCTCAAGGAACCTGAGGGGGTACTTGCCACCTTGGGTTAGGCCTTGCCCGTGCCCCAGGAAACACATGGTGATTCTGCTGGGGAATTACATTGAGCTGACAGCATAAGCAAAAGAACCCCAACACCCTAGAGACTCGAAGCTCAAGGAAAGCAGCCGAGGCACAAAAAGAAAACCCACGCAGACTGGGGGATCGCAGGCCTGCAGAGGAGAGGCAGGAAGCGGTGTTCATGATCTTAGAAGAAGAAGTACTAGCAGTACACGTCAACGAAGTAGTCCCGGATAACCAACACCCAGCCGGAGAAGAAATACTGGCACAGGAGGAATTACTAGTCATAGAAATTCTGGTAGAAGAGCAACCAAACGACCAAGAGGACAACGAGCGATACCAGGAGCCAGCAATGGCAGCACTGGCAAAGAATTTCCCGGTATTTGCTGGAAAGAAATCCGAAGATGCACATATCCACGTTAATAGATTTGAGCACTACTGGAAGGTAGCACGGCCTCGGGATCCTAATCCTGCCGCTCCAGCATTTGAAGAATTAAAAAGAAATGTGTTTATGAACACTTTCACAAAGGGAGCTACAGAATGGATTTCAAGGTACAACGAGAATCACTTCAACACGTATGCACAAGTGGTTGCAGCCTTCTTACAAAGATTTCGAAAAGAAAAATCAAGCTCGCAATTGTGCAGTAATATCAGGGAATTACAACAAGGACGCATGGATGTGGAAGCTTATGCGTCAAAAATACTGAGCATGAGGCAAAGAGTAGAGGAAGAGCTAAGACCAACCATTAAACAAACAATAGAATGGTTCATCAAAGGGTTAAGGTCTGAGTGTCATGCCTCAGTCAATACAAAGAATGTTGAAACTGAGGAAGAGTTTGATGCAATAGTGGAAAAAGCCAAAATGGCAGAAAGAAGGGAACAGGAAGTTAAGAAAGCAAGAAAAGAAGTTAAGAAGAAGAAAAAGGAAGTGGCATCTGAGAAGGAAACCTCCGACTCCTCGGAATCCTCGTCTGAGGAAGAAGATAAGAAAAAGGACAAGAAGAAGGGTAAAGCCCGCAAAATCACATGCCTTAGGAGAAATGCAAACCCTGTTGGAAGAATTCAAAAAAGCAAAAAATGATATAGTAAGGAGGAACATGTTCTTCTCCCAATGTAGAATGGAAGGACATGTGAGAGAAGAGTGCACAACGCCACCAACATGTGCTTAATGCGAAATGTACAATCACTCAACATCAAACTGCCGCTACAACATGAGGAACAGAGCTGCAGCAGTAAACCAAGTGGAAACACAAGAAGTGCGTGAACCACAAGCATATCAAAATAGGGGCCGGGGTAGATATAGAGGCAGGGGCATGCCCCGGGACCAGTAAAGGGATACAGGTGGCACGAGCTGTTACTACTGCCAAGTTCCCGGGGACATAAGCCGGGACTGCCCTCTCAAAATCAGGCATCAAACCGAGAAGAATGCCGAGTTGGAAAAAAGCAAGAACGGTCCAGCTGATGTACAAATGATTTCCCTGGATAAGGAGAGAAGGGAGGTAACACAGCTGCTAGCAGGGCTAACTGATGCATTGGCCATAGCAAGAGCACAAGCAAAAAGAACACCACAAAACATCCAGCAGAAAGAGGAAGATCTGAAAAACATGTGGGAAAAACAGCAGCAAGTAAGGAACCAAGCGCAAGAAATCATAGAAAAACAGCAAAGGAAGCAAGGAAAAGCAACACCAGTTGAACAGCTGATGGGGAACATAAAGAAAGTAACAAAGGATACAGGGCCTGAGATGCCCGGAGAGCCGGGTTCAATAAGGCCCGAGCAAGAATATACAAGGCCTGAGGTGCCTGGAGAGAATCTAGGAGGCCCAAAGAGGCCACTAGAACATACAAGGTCGGAGGTGCCTGGAGAGAACCTAGTAGGCCCAAAGAGGCCACTAGAGCATACAGGGCCTGAGATGCCCGGAGAGCCAAGTCCAAAGAGACTTGATCATATAGGGCTTGAGATGCCCGGAGAGCCAAGTCCAAAGAGACTTGAGCATAGAGGCCCTGAGATGCCCGGAGAGCCAAGTCCAAAGAGACTTGAGCATAGAGGGCCTGAGATGCCCGGAGAGCCAAGTCCAAAGAGACTTGAGCAAAACAATGGAAGGCCTAGAGGTGCCAGGAGGAAAAAATGAAAACAGGTTGAAGGAAAAAGGGAAGAAAAACAAAACCCCCAGGGAATTATCAGTAGATCATGAGCATGGCAAGAAAACAAAGCTTAACAAGCTTGACCAAGCAGCTCGAAGCAAAAGAAAGAACCAAGAGAAAGAAGGAAATGGAATGCCCGAAAAACAAAAAATGAACGAAATAGGGCAGGACAAATCAAATGAAAGGTCAAAACAAAGAAAATCAGAAGCAACAGAGTGCTCGCATGATGCTAAAAAAACAGGGAAGAAAAGAAATAAGGGTATGAGAAAAATAAGCATGGAGATGCTAATGGATCAAAATATACCATTAAAAAGCATCTTGGACCTGTGCCCAAGATTCAAAGAGAAAGTACTCAGAACATGGGCAGAAGAACTCAATCAAGAAGTCAAGGGACTACAAGGGGAAGTGGAGTGCAACATGGCACAACCAGAACAGCCCCCAAGAACCTGGGATGACAATGTGGCAAAAATCAAAATGACCATAGCCACACATGAGGTGCAATGGGTAATATTGGATGGTGGGTCAGGAGTGAATGTCATCACGGAAGACCTGGCCAACAAATTGGGATTAAAATGGGAACCTATCCCTTTTAACATAAGGATGGCCGATAATAGAACGGTGGTACCAAAGGGCTTGATAAGACATGCCAAGATAAAAGTAGGAGGAATGGACTACCTAGTGAACTTAGTGGTTATGGCAATGCAGAAACCCACCCAGGATTCATATCAAATGCTACTTGGAAGATCCTGGTTAAGAGATGCTAAAGTCAAGCATGACTAGAATAGAGACAGAATCTCATTAAGAAAAGGAAAGAAGAAAATCTACATAGAATTCGGGCTAAATAAAACAACTAGAGTAGCCAAGCTGACACCCCTACATGCTGAAACGTACAACATGGCGGAAGGACTAGAAGAAGATGAAGAGGAATATCTGTTGCAGCAGAATCCAAATTTGGTGCCACTCTTTGAAGTACACTTGGATAAAATTCTGCAACAAAAGATGGATGCCGGGAGCAAGAAAGGCAAAAGAAAACAAATAGAGCCCGAGGATATAGAACTGAGAGCCCAACAGTGCAATCAGGGGGATCTACCAAGCATGGGTCAAAGCTCAGAAGGACAGGGAGCAGGAAGAGATCACCCGGGTCAAGCAAGACAAGCTAGGGGAAGTGGATCTGGGAGAAAAAGGAGAAGGAAAACAAGTAAGGGTGAGCGTGGAGCTAGAGGAGCATTTCATAGAACAATTGGTGCAACTCCTCAAAGAATACAGGGATGTGTTTGCGTGGTCATACACTGACATGGAAGGCATTGACCCCAAGTTCTATCAGCACAAAATAAATTTAAAACAGGGCGCTGTACCATAAAGCAACAAAGGTATAGAATGAATCCCAACTATGCAAAACAGGTCAAAGTAGAGATCGATAGATTATTAAGAGTGGGATTCATCTACTCGGTAGAAAAAGCCACATGGATCTCTACCATAGTGATGGTACCAAAGAAAAACATGAAGATAAGGGTATGTGTGGATTATAGAAGGCTAAATGCGGCCACAGTACTAGCCGCTACCCTTCTTCACAGACTCATTATTGGATGAAGTGGCCGAAAAGGAAATGTACACATTCCTGGATGGATTTAGCGGCTATAACCAAGTCAAGATGGGCCTGGAAGATATGGAAAAGACTGCATTCATAACCGAATGGGGCGTATTCGTGGCCACAGTAATGATGTTTGGGCTCAAAAATGCACCAGCAACATTCGAAAGAATGGTACAAGAGATCTTTTATGATTACTTGACAAATTTCATGAAGGTATTTGTAGATGACTTTAGTGTGGCCGGAGAAAGGGCTAAACACTTGTTTCACTTACAATTGTGTCTACAAAGCTGTCGGGACGCAAGGCTAAAACTCAACCCAGCCAAGTGTGCATTTGCAAGGAAATCAGGGATACTACTAGGACACATAGTCTCGAAGGAAGGCTTATCAATTGACCCTGACAAGGTAAAGGCCATACAGGAAATGAAGCCACCAAGCAATGCAAAGGAACTAGAAAGATTCATTGGTAAGGTAAAATGGCACACAAGGTTTGTAAGATACTTAGCACATGTGGCATGTCCATTGTACCAACTAAGAAAGAAAGATGCATTATTCGCATGGACGGTAGACTGTCAATACTCATTTGAACTACTAAAAAAGATGTTGACAAAAGCACCAGTCATGGTCAGTCCAGATTGGTCAAAAATATTTCATGTGTACACAGATGCATCTGACAGAGCATTGGGAGGTACATTACTGCAGGAAAAAACAATTGGATACTTGCAACCAATTTACTATGCCAGCAAGTCAATGACAAAGACAGAGAGAAATTACAACACCACGGAGAGGGAGGGATTGGGCATAATATATGCTGTGGCAAAGTTCAGACATTACCTTCAGGGAAGTAAATTTGTATTGCATGTAGACCATCAAGCCTTGATATACTTAGTGAACAAAGCTACCGTAGTGGGAAAGATGGCTTGGTGTATGCTAATCCTACAAGAATTCAATTTTGTCATCCACCCCGGGAAATGAGAATGCTGTGGCAGACTTCTTGTCTAGATTGGAAGAACCCGGGATAGATCAAGGCGTGGCAGATGACCTACCGGACGCTGCACTCTTCAGTCTCTCACATGACCAGGAAAATGATTGGTATGAATAGATGAGAAATTTTATTATGGATTATTCGTTTCCATCTCAATGGTCTAAAGACAAGAAGAAAAGACTGGCACTAAGGAGCCGAGACTTCACAATAATAGCAGGGCAATTATATAAAAAGGAAATAGATCAAATATGTAGGAGATGTGTGCCAGAGCATGAAAAGGTGGGCATTTTAACAGAAGCCCATCAAGGCATAACTGGAGGACACCAAGCAGCAGAAGTCACCAAAAGAAAGATACTGCAAGCCGGGTTGTGGTGGCCCACCCTGTCAAAGGATACCCACTTCTTCACTAAGAACTCTAATTTATGCCAATGCTTGGGCCAGCCCACAGACAGGGACAGGATGCCCATTCATCCGGTACTACCCTTACAACCCTTTGCCAAATGGGGGTTGGATTTCATAGGACCCATCAAGCCAAAGGCACAACCAATTGGTTGTGAATACATACTAGTGGCAACAGACTACTTCACTAAATGGCCTGAAGCTAAGGCACTAAAGAAAAACACTATTGCTGAAGTAGCCAAGTTCTTGTACGAGAACATCATGACCAGGTTTGGGTGCCCAGTGGAACTAGTAAGTGATCAAGGGACACACTTCCTAAACAAGGTAATGGAAGAATTAACTACAAAGCACATGATAATTCACAAAAAATCATCAGTTTATCACCCGCAATGCAATGGACAAGCGGAATCCACCAACAAAATACTGGTAAAAACTCTCAAGAAAATAGTGGAAGGAAATAAAAAGGAATGGGACAGGAAGCTGAGCAGTGCATTATGGGCATACATGACATCATACAAAGTGACTATAGGAATGACCCCTTTTAGAATGGTATACGGGCTAGAAGCAGTAGTGCCAATGGAATTCATGATACCCAGCCTAAGGATGGCAATACAGCAAAACTGCCAATGAAAAGGTCCCGATAAGAGCGAATCCATGAACTGCTAAACTTGGAAGAAGACAGACAGCAAAGCATCCTGGTGACCGAGGCTGGGAAAAAAAGAAGGAAGGCCCGGGCAGACAGACATGGTAAACAAAAGGTGTTTAACAAAAGGGATCATGTCTTGATGTTCAATTCCAAGCTTGGCAAACACCCGGGAAAGCTAAAGCTCAGGTGGATTGGACCATACATAATCAAGGAAGAAATAGCACTAAGAGCATTCATGCTGGAAAACCTAGATGGGACACTACACCCGGGAATTGTTAATGGATGCAGGCTAAAACCTTACTATGGAATGGAGCAACCAATGGAAGAAACTGCGCCTTCTCAGATATTGAGTATTCGGTGCGAGCCAGTGACCTTGGGCAGCAGAGCTGCAAAAAACAAAAGACAGAAAGAATGGTGGGAAACAGGCCCAACAAATTAATAATGAAAAAGAGAAAGAGAAAATGAAAAAAGGTAAAAAGAAGCAGAAAGGCAAGTTTCAAAATGATGACATGCAAAAAGATGTCGAATCGAGAGTAATCAACGACCATCATGACAAGACGATCAACCTCGAAACAAGTAATGACTCACCAACCGAAGAAATTAAAACATTGAACAACAATATTAACAAGCAAACGACTGAAGCAGCAAAAAGCGCAAGTGACAAAATGTCTTTAAGCTCTCAAAGCAAGCGAGCACCAAACAGAAGCTCGAATCAAGCACAACAGAACAATCAGACAGACAGTATGGCCAAAGGAAAAGGAACATCCAAGGCCATACAGCCAATGCCCCTATGCGTTATACCATCACTCAGCAGTCCAAAGAACGATGAGTGGGCGACAGAACCAGGGTTCAAGAAGCTGCTCAACCAAAACTGGGCAGCACTAGCACAACCCCAGGATGCTGAAAGTCTCATAAAAATATTTGTTGAAACAGATTCGATGGTTGTACCCAGAAGATTACCCATACTCATAGACACTCAACTAATACATGAGGTGCTTGGTTTGAACAATGAAGGACTCACGAATTCTGACAAAGCTCACCCAGTGCAGAAAGAAATACCCAGCACTGGTCAGATGAATCAGACCAAGGATGTGAGCAATCCAGAAAGGAGGTCACAGTTTCAATTCTACTTACATAATATAATGCACATGGCAAAGAATGAGGACATGTCTGCAAAGAACTACATCATATTGAAAGCTGTTGAGGAGGGAGTTGAGATGAATTGGGCAGCAATTTACTTGGATAACCTTAAAAAGAGAGCAGCAACAGTCCTGGAAAAGGGAGGGCCTACAGTGGTGCACGCACATTTACAAGCACTTGCTCAGGCAGCAACAAGGGACCCTGAAGCAAAAAAGGTGAACACTCCCAAAAAAGACAGGCAAAAGGAAACAGAACAGAGGCCGATTCCCCCAAAACCAACACCCTCGGTGGCACAATCTGAAGCTGGCACCAGCAAAAAGACTCCCCCGGTCTCGTTCAAAGATATGGACGATGCGAGTAAAGCTAATCCATTTGACAAAGTGGAAGATCTACAGGGAAAGAAAAGAAAAAGGGGTAACAGGAGTGAACCCGGGAAGGCAGATCAGCAAGAAAAAGAACAACAAGCTGAGGAAGAAAAAGAACAGGAGAAAAGGCAGAAACAACAGCAGGAAGAAGCAAAAAGGCAAGAAAAAGAGAAGCAAGAAAAACAACAACAAGAGGAAAGGAAAGGAAAGAAAGGGCTGACAAGGAAGAACAAGACAAAAGGGCAGAAGAGGAGCGCAAAGAAACCCAGGACAAGGGGAAAAGTAAGGTGGAAAACAGTAAAAATCTTAAGCCCACAGAAGACGTCACCATAAACCTTAGGGATGAAATGGATGGAGAAGATTTCCCGGATGCCCCAGTAACAGATTTAGATCGGGCTCTAGAGCTAGCCCTGATTCAACTGGACAAAATCCAGGTGCTCCACAGGAGGAACATTGATGAACACAACTACATAGCCAAGTTGAACAAAAATGCCTAGAACAGGGTTGAAGGAGCACAAAGCAGAATAAAAGCATGTAAATCCATGCTCATGGGACCATCCAGCCTGAAACTAAAAGAAATGATGAAGGAGGAGGCCGATGTGCTGCAAAAGAAACACGATGGGGAGATAGAATGGCTAAAGGGAGTGATCATAGTGAAGGATGATGACAGAAAGGTTGCAAATAAGAAAGCTGAGGAAACACAAAAATAATTAAATGAGCAAAAGGAAGCGGTGGCCACAGCCAAGGAGCAGGAAAGACTCGCCCGGGATGCTCACAAGAAAACGCAAGCGGCATATGAAGAAGCCCGGCAAATTGCTAAAGCATTACCAAGAATGCAAGCGCAATAGGACACACTCAAAAAGGAAAAGGCCCAAGTAGTAGCTGAAAAACAAAAATTAATGGAAGAAAAGGAAGAAGCGAAAGAAGCAGCCAAAATCAAGGATGATGTGATAAAGGCTCTACAGCAGGTGTCAGAAGATTGGGAGCAGACTATGAAAGAAGCAAAAAATGACATGATAAGGAGCAAAGCCATCGAGGAGCTCCTCACGCAGGAAAATAAGCTGCTCAAGCAAATAGAAGGGGAGGACGAGGATGTGATCCTACTAGCCCTGGGAGCCAAAGACACCCTGATGAATGCCCTGCTTGAAAGATTAGGCCAAACATGGGATAAGGCCCTCACTCAAATGAGCTCTATGAAAGAAGAAGTGGTAAACAAAGCAGGACAAAGGAAGGAAGCCAAGAATAAGTCAGGAGATGAGGAAATAAAAAGATATAAGGAAGAAGCAGCTAAATGGAAAAAAGCTTTTGAAGAAGCTTCTTCATTAGCCCCACTCATGGCAACCACAGGAGATACCTCCAAGGAGAAACACTGGGAAAGAGAAGCAAAGAAATACCAGGAACAAGCCCGGGTGGCAGAGCAGAAGTATCAAGAAGCTCGACCAACTGACGAGTATGTTAATCTCGTCAAGGACACAACATTAGAGAATAGGAAACTGATAGCTGAGAACAAAAAGATAATTGAAGAAAACAATGAACTCAGGGACTTCAAGGGAAAGATGGGAAAGTTCATTCAGGAACAGAAAAAATACGTGGAAGAATTACAGCAGGCCATACGCACTAAGCAACAAAGATTGAATGCCAAGCAGAAGGTTGCGGACTATCCCACCAATGAGGATTTTACACTAGAAGCTGAAATAGGCTATGAAGTGGATCTGTTAACTCAAGCAGAGCTTTTACAAGACGGAGGGCCTGAGGCTTTTAAGACTACCCTGAAGATATCATTTGAAAACCACAAATTAAAACAGCAAGTCAATGAATTGGAACATCAGATGCACAGAGCTCAGGTCGACGCCAATTTAATCCGGGCATTCGATGAGGAACGGCTTGCAACAGGAGCTCACAAGCTTACCCGGGGAGAACTGGTGCTGCAAAACAAAAAACTTAATGATGAAATACAAACTCTGTTAAGGATTCCGCAGCATAATGAAGACTTTGAGCTGTACAAGACAGCTGCACATGTGCTGGTCAGTGATTATGTCAGGCATGATTGGCCACTACCACAATCATTTGAGGAAAAGCACTTCATACTACAAAAAATATGGGAAGAGCCCCTGCCAGAGGATCACCGGTATGGAAGGAAGATTTATGCAAAAGGACCTCAAGGGCAGGTTAGACCTCCTATAGTACCTGCCTTTACCTCTGCGCGTTTTCAAGAGGAAACTCTCAGGCAATTTCAGCAACAGTACATTGAGAGGCACCCATGGGCAACCCCAGTCAAAGCATCAGATCAAAAAGGGGTGGAAGGATTGGGATTTGAAAAGAAGAATTATAGGAACAAGTCACCAACATTCATAGCTGAAGGTTCAGGTTCCCAACCAGCCGTGCCAGGTGTTGACCGAAGGACGCGAGACTGCTCCCTTAGAGCAACCGACCGATCAAGAGAGCGGGACCACCACAGATGCCGCCAGCACTCAAGGAGTGGAGTAGTGGGGTGACAAGGAGGTAACGGCCACCCGGGTCTATAAAAAAACACCTCTATTTCCATGCCCAGGGTGACGGGTCCTTTGTAATGCAGTATTACTGAATAGGAACAGGGAATTCAACACCCTTGTCTCTCTCTCTCTCTATCCCTCTCTCTGTGTGTTCTTAAGTATGTAAGGATGGTGAGGTATCCCCATTCTAGGGAAGCTCAGCGTGTGTTAAAGTAGTAAGTCTATCTTGGAATTACATATGCTGCGGGTAAAATTAGTGTGTGTGTACTTGCAAGGGTGTGTGTGCATGTACGTTCTACAGGACACGCTGAAGAGTGGTCAAGGAACCTGAGGGGGTACTTGCCACCCCGGGTAAGGCCTTGCCCGTGCCCTAGGCAACACTAGGATATCTATCATCTTAAAAGATTAAAAAACACTTCCCAATAAGTATAGAAAAATCATAGGAAATTGTTTTATAGAATGTCCCTCGAGCACCAATTATGCCAGAGGGAATCACCACAAACTCATAGCGGCCTTGTTCGGTTCTAAAAGCTGTTTTTGGAATGTTGGCCTAAAAAATCCAAACTTGGTGGTAGCCACTCTTCAAGTTGAAGCATCTAGAACTTGTTCTTGATTGTAAGCTTGTTTCATGATCTATATAGTCGATGCACAATTGGTGCGACCTTTCCTTATTTATGACAGAGAGGATGGGTGATGCGAATGGAGATGACCTCAGACGGATGAATCTAGCCCAATCCATCTCCAATTTCCCTTCCAATGCTTTTGATAAGCAATAGGAAACTCGCTGGGGGGTTTTGGGTCAGGAATGAGCATGATCCAATGGTCTTTTGGTTGATAGGGTGGAACTTTCAGAGGAAGGTCATCTCTTAACAGGATGTGATGATACCTTTTCAATCCCGGGTTCGTGTTCTAGTTGTGATATTGTGGCGTTGGATCCATAAATGAAGCCAACCAACTTGGGATTATAAGTTGCAAAATGCTTTGAAGAAATTCGAACATACAATAATGCAATTTTGGCTCCCTTCTTGATGACTCACTTTGCCTTGAGATGTGAGATGAATGGGATACCTAGAAGACTAAACATCAGTGAGGGTGACTAGGGTAGGCACACCTTTTGTGATGAAGAACGTGCTCATCTTGCTATCTAATCATTAGCAAAATAAGGGTTCCCAAGGATCATGTCACACCCTATGAGGGGAGCGGCAAGAAAATGTTGCTCAAATGCTACTTGTTGAATAAACAATTGTTCCTTTTTTTGCCACCTTTTCGGTGATCTGCATGCGGATACCTGGTGTGAACCCATCAACATCGAGCACAAAGGGCAGCATGATACACTCTAACTAGATGTGGAGACAAGATCCGTTGTGCTACCAGTGTTGAGGATAATGGTAAATATGTGGCCCTTTGTACCACCACGCTTGTGGCTGGGACTACTGAGGTTTTTGAAGCTAGGGTGGTTGGTTTGATTGAGGCTTATTGCCTTTCCTTCCACATCATATAGTCCTCCTTCCCATGCTGTTGATATGACATCACAAACATCTCTGTTCAACCATATAGGCCTTTTGCTCCTCTACGTATAGTAATCCACCTATTATCCTTGCCCTTTGTTTTTGTTGGGAGTCATCTAGGCTTGCAACTATTGCTTAGTTTCTCATTCTTGTTGTTGTTATTACTGTTGTGGCCCTTCCCATTATGCTACTGCAAAGAATTCCCACCTATTGCTTGCTTTGGCTTACCATCATTTAGCTCTATCTCCTTGTTTTGTGTCAGTGCCAATGCGTCCTCATATGTCTTTGGGTTGAGATTTCTGATCGCATATATGATTTGAGGAATCCAACCCTCAAGTGAAGGCCCAGAGTTTTTACTTATCCGTAGCTTCTATTTGCTAAGCTAAGGTCAAAAGTTTGTTGAAGTAACTCAAATTTGGCATTCCTTTCTACTTGAGTTCAACAAAGTCATCCTCCAATGTAGTGAGTTATTGTGGAGGGAGAAAATAGTGCTTGAAATTTGAGATGATTGTGTCC
Source organism: Cibotium barometz (assembly GCF_041138505.1). NCBI lineage: Eukaryota > Viridiplantae > Streptophyta > Polypodiopsida > Cyatheales > Cibotiaceae > Cibotium > Cibotium barometz. The sequence goes on from NC_141073.1 coordinate 14,510,195, forward strand.
CAATTGTAATGTTCTCCAATCATATTTTGGCATATGAGGGTTCTATACAGTCCAATGCTGCCACCATGGCACAGCCTTGCTTGTGAGATGAGGGGCTGCTAGGTGAACCTTGTCCTACGGGTCCCTAATCTTAGCTAACATAAAGTGAGCCATAAATTGTTTGATGAACTTATTGACTACACCATTTTATCACTTACCATCATACTTGATGAAGCTAGGCAAGCTGCAAACCAAGGGTTGAACTGTGATAGTACTACCTGGTTCTTTTCCACCGTCATAGGGAAAGAACTCTTGTCCCCCTTTGCAACCGGATTGCCCTCATCCTCGACCTCCTCCTCAATCCCCTCTACGATAGGATACTAAAACTTCAGGTTTGGGGGTGGGGTCTATGGTTCTCCATTTCCCAAACTTGGTGCTAGAATGCATTCTTGCAGGGCTATCACCTACTGTTGTGTCATGACCTATGTGATAGACAAGAAATTCAATTTTTGGGAATTCAAGGCATCTGCAAAAATGTAAATGGATTGTATCCATCTTGTCTAATACCTGCGATTGGATGGTACGGATTTGCTCTTGTACTTGTCACTCCATGGTACCTCAGTTGTAGGAAATGGTAGGTCGAGCCCAGGAAATGGTGTTTATGTGTTTCTTGTAGATTCCATCATTTCTCAAGCTTGGAAACAGCAAGGAAACTTCATTTTTTTGTCCCAAACAAAAGGTTGAATTTGAAGGCCATGTGGTAGATATTAAATGTTAATAGTGTCTTTATGAAACATATTACATGCAAATCTCCCTTTCTATTGACACACAGAGAGCCACAAATCCATCACACACACACACACACACACACACACACACACATACACACACACACACACACACACACTATGATGAGAAGGACAAATTTTCCTATAAAAGCAACCACTGAAAGGAATTTACAGTTAAGAGTGCATCTCTTCTCCTTGGTGTGGCCATGTTGGAAAGGTTTGGATAGGCAAGTAGATTGTGAATGAAATGAAAAGTGAATATGAAAACCTTAGATTTGTCAAAATATCTAGGCACGGGTTGCTGTAGAAGCAGATCGAGCTGGGCAATGCTCTAGTGGACTTGATGTTGGGCGCAAGGGGAAACAAATCCATGAGACATTGCAAGGCAGAGGCGAAGGCGCACACAGAGAGAGAGAGAGAGAGAGAGAGAGAGAGAGAGAGATTAAAAAAAAGGAAAGGGGGGGGGCGGAGTGCCAAGCACTCGCCCCCCCTTCCTTTTAAAAAAAAAAATGTAGTTTACTTTTAAGCTCCTCCCCATCTAACTAATTAATGCAATTTCATTTAGGATTGGGGAGGCATATTTAATGAAATCAATTTCATTTAAGATTGGGGAGGCATAATTGCTGAAGTAAAACTTGCCTTACAAATTAAACTCTTTGTGTAACTAATTTCGCTTTTGTTTTTTGAGAGGCACTTGTTTAAAACCTATCTTCAATGACAACAACAACGATGCCACATACTCATCACAACTCTGTTTAAGACAAATTGAATGGTTCTCAACTCTTTACTCCCATTCCACTACCTAGCATTATACAACAACTAGCAACACCTAAATAACTTCCATGTAATTTTTGTCCATTCTTTAATACGCGAAGCTACTAAAAATTACAAATCACAGTGTTTGTTAATTTGTCGCTTTGTGTGGTGCGTATAATTTTCTTAGCAGAGTTTAGGCGTGCATACCTAGTTGTCAAATGTAATAAGCTCAATGAATTGCACAATCTCTCTCTCTCTCTCTCTCTCACTCTCACACACACACACACACACACAAAAGAAGTTGCAAGCTCTCTCTCTCTCTCACACACACACAAAAGAAGTTGCAACTGAAGCTGCTACTTATTGAAACTGTGGCACAACCACAATCCTCCGCAGGAGAATATTGATGTTGTTCTAGTAGACCCTGCGTAGGAGGAGGGGCAGGTTCCCTGAAGATTCAGAGCCAGAAGGCACAATCCAGGAGAATGCAAAACCGGAGTTTGAGCCGATGCCGGTGAGGCCAACGAGGGTGGGAGTGAGGAAGAAGTAGCTTTCGCAGCGGGCGCCCGTGGTCTCTGGCCAAGGCAAGGGGACATTACAAGCTCTAGCCAAGTGAAACTCGGTGGCATCGTCATCGTCCACAAAGGAAAGGACAACGGAGCGGTGCCAAGCACTAAATTGCCACCCAAGCTTCTTCTCGGTTTCGGTGTTGGTGACAGTGAAAGCAGTCTCCAAGGTGATGTTCTCGGAGGCGGATGACGAGAGCGCTGTCAACTTGAACTTGTACCCTTCATCGCTCTGGTTGCCCGTGAAAGAAACGGAGGAGCCGAAACCTGCCGTCAATCCCCCTTTGGCTATCAATGCATTGCTGAAAGGAGCCACAAGGTGGTACTCCACATCGAACTGTGCTGGCACGTCGCACACACTCTGAAAGGGGTAGGCATATGCAGCCTCTGGGCAGCCTTCCTCGCGAACCACGCTGCCCACCTTGCCGTGAACCGGCACCGCTGTCCGGTCTGCCGGTACTACAGCGCCTATTAGCGCCACCATGGCACCCATGCAGAACATGAACATGAATATGCTGCAGAGCACCAACCAAAATTAGTGTGCTGCTCTGGTCAGCATATATACATTAATTAAGCTGCAGTAA
>NC_141073.1:14515367-14665367 GCF_041138505.1 Cibotium barometz
TAAGGATGTTGCTATGGCCATCGATGCTGGTTTTCAATACTTTGCCATCGACAAGATTTTTTATGCAGGGCAAGGGCTCTTTGAAGTTCTACTTCATAATCCGGAAGATAGAGATCAATTGCTCAGCACTCCTACTGTTCTATTGCATCAACAGGTTGTGCATGTATTTCCTTGGAAGCCAGTGAGACTCATAAAGGAAGATCTTCTCACTAACTCTCCGGTATGGGTGGAGCTGTTTGATTTACCTGCCTTCTTGTGGGGTGGCATCAATGATATAGTAGGCTCACTTGGGAAAGTGCTTTTCTCACCCTCAATTAACTCTCCTAATAACAGGAACAAGGTTTGTATCATGTGGAAGACAGATGAAAAATTCCCTTCCACATTAGAGATTGACATCGGAGTGGACAGGATTGTTATTTATTTGAAATGGGGATCTCTTACAGGAGCATGTTCTCATTGTGGTAATATTGGGCATTTCTCCAAAAACCGTCCTACTCTCTCAGCAGTTGACATAAAGCTCATTCCCAGTTATCCTGGAAGTAAAACGATGGTTCCTTCTGAGCACATCTTTGGGAAAACCCGGCTCCCTGCGTCACAGCCTTCATCCCCTCCTTCTGTTCCTAGACAACAGGGGAGGCCTCCTATGCATGCTTCTCCTCATAAGGGACATATGAATCCGGTCAATCAGGCATCTGCATCAGTGCCTCCTTCTACTTCCAAATCACCTCACAAAGGGAAGAGGGCTATGGATTCTGATGGGTTTACCAATGTGTCGTACAGGAGAGCTCTTACTAAACCCCGAACCAGGTACTCCTTTTCCTCTGGCTATTCTAATTATAATAATTATGCTGCTCTTGCTCAGGATCTTGCGTTAGAGGAAACTATGCATACAAATAATAGCTCAGTTAATCTTGAGATTGTCATGAATGATTCAGAGCAGTCTAGGGAGCCAGGGGAGATGGTTCCAAATACCCAACTTGCATGAAGATTGCTTCCTTCAATCTGAAAGGCCTTCATAGTCCTGATAAATTGAAGGCTTTATGGAAATGGATTTTAGAGCAGGATTTTGATGTGGTTTGTATACAGGAACATAAGCTGCATGATAAGGCACACTCGGTGGGTCATTGTCATCAGTACTCTCTGTTTTATGGTGGTTCTCCTGATGGCTACTCCAGTACATTGACAATAGTAAAGGATAATCTTAATCCTACACTTCTCCTTAATCATGCTTCAGGCAGAGGGCTCTTTGTCTCATGTAGATATGATGGTATTTCTATCTCGGTTGGTAACTTTTATGGGGCCAATAATTCCAATGCTCGATGTCAGTTATAGGATTGGCTCTGTACTGTTAATATGGTGGATGGTTTTCTCTGTGGGGATCTTAACATGCTGGAATTTTCTCATGATTCTGCAACTGGTGCAGGTGTTTTGTTAGCGGCAGAGAGAGATGTGTGGTAATCTGCAAGTGCTCATCTATGTTTACATGATATGTGGGTTCAGTGCCATGGTATGGATTGCTGCGGATACACTTTCCATTCCGCATCTCACTCTAGAGCATGGTCAAGGCTGGACTGTATCTATGCTATGGGCCTTGACTGGCTGCCACCAGTATGTGATGTGCAGGTATGTAGCGCAATGCACCTTTCAGATCACTGCCCGCTACTCCTTCACATGGCTGTGTTTGGTTGGCAGCATGCTATGGGCGCTATGCATCAAAAACGGCTGCTTATGGTTAATAACACTCATCTTGGGCGGGGCCTTTTTCATAATACTGTTATCAACTTACTGCAGTATATTCAATCGCAGCCCTTCAATAATTTGCAAAAGTGGCAGGCCTTTACTATTGAAATGCAGCATGTCATTCGTAAATGTGGCAAGTTTTATGCTCAGCAAAATCGAAATCATATTGCTCATGCTCAAACTGCTTTGGTTCGCCTTCGCGAAGCGGGTAATGTAAGGCTTCTAAATAAGCAGGAAGAGGCAGAGCTTAGAAGATAGGTTAAAATTTTGCAAGAACATGACACTGCAGAGGCATCCAAAGCGAGGTCTATGAAAACTTACTATATCGCGTGCGTTCAAGGCCTATTTTAAAAATCCCTTATTTGTGAATTTTTGAATGAATTTATGTATCCTTTTCTATTCAAATCTGTATTTTTTTTCCAAAATATAAAAAATAAATCCCCTATTTAAATATATTTTTGTAAGTTTTATATATTTAAAATATATTTCTATTGAACTCACCTGATAGGCAATTTTTTTGTAAGTGACCCCCCCGAGGGTAATCTTCAACACTGGTTCCTCGGATGCCAATTTCTAGGGTTGATTTTCCTCCAAAATTCGTAAAACCTTCTCCACATCCAACAAATTGTTGCTCATATGTTGTTAAAAAAACTAGGATATCATCTTAAAATATTAAAACACACTTCCCAATAAGTATAGAAAAATCATAGGAAATTGTTTTATAGAATGTCCCTCGAGCACCAGTTATGCCAGAGGGAATCACCACGAACTCATAGCGGCCTTGTTCGGTTCTAAAAGCTGTTTTTGGAATGTTGGCCTAAAAAATCCAAACTTGGTGGTAGCCACTCTTCAAGTTGAAGCATCTGGAACTTGTTCTTGATTGTCAGCTTGTTTCATGATCTATATAGTTGATGCACAATTGGTGCGACCTTTCCTTATTTATGACAGAGAGGATGGGTGATGCGAATGGAGATGACCTCAGACGGATGAATCCAGCCCGATCCATCTCCAATTGCCCTTCCAATGCTTTTGATAAGCAATAGGAAACTCGCTCGGTGGTTTTGGGTCAGGAATGACCATGATCCAATGGTCTTTTGGTTGATAGGGCGGAACTTTCAGAGGAAGGTCATCTCTCAACAGGATATGATGATGCCTTTTCAATCCCGGGTTCGTGTTCTAGTTGTGATATTGTGGTGTTGGATCCATAAATGAAGCCAACCTGCTTGGGATTATAAGTTGAAAAATGCTTTGAAGAAACTTGAACATACAATAATGCAATTTCGGCTCCCTTTTTGATGACTCACTTTGCCTGGAGATGTGAGATGAATGGGATACCTAGAAGACTCTAAACATCGGTGAGGGTGACTAGGGTAGGCACACCTTCTGTGATGAAGAACGTGCTCATCTTGCTATCTAATCATTATCAAACTAAGGGTTCCCAAGGATCATGTCACACCCTATGAGGGGAGCGGCAAGAAAATGTTGCTCAAATGCTACTTGTTGAACAAACAATTGTTCCTTTTTTTGCCACCTTTTCGGTGATCTGCATGCGGATACCTGGTGTGAACCCATCAACATCGAGCACAAAGGGCAGCATGATACACTCTAACTTGGCATCTAGATGTGGAGACAAGATCCGTTGTGCTACCAGTGTTGAGGATAATGGTAAATATGTGGCCCTTTGTACCACCATGCTTGTGGGTGGGACTACTGAGGTTTTTGAAGCTAGGGTGGTTGGTTTGATTGAGGCTTATTGCCTTTCCTTCCACATCATACAGTCCTCCTTCCCATGCTGTTTGACATGACATCTTAAGCATCTCTGTTCGACCATATAGGCCTTTTGCTTCTCTACGTATAGTAATCCACCTATTATCCTTGCCCTTTCTTTTCGTTGGGAGTCATCTAGGCTTGCAACTATTGCTTAGTTTCTCATTCTTGTTGTTGTTATTACTGTTGTGGCCCTTCCCATTATGCTACTGCAAAGAATTCCCACCTATTGCTTGCTTTGGCTTACCATCATTTAGCTTTATCTCCTTGTTTTGTGTCAGTGCCAATGCGTCCTCATATGTCTTTGGGTTGAGATTTTTGATCGCATATATGATTGAGGAATCCAACCCTCAAGTGAAGGCCCAGAGCTTCTACTTATCCGTAGCTTCTATTTGCTAAGCTAAGGTCAAAAGTTTGTTGAAGTAACTCAAATTTGGCATTCCTTTCTACTTGAGTTCAACAAAGTCATCCTCCAATGTAATGAGGTATTGTGGATAGAGAAAATAGTGCTTGAAATTTGAGATGATTGTGTCCCAATTGTAATGTTCTCCAGTCATATTTTGGCATACGAGGGTTCTATACAGTCCAATGCTGCCACCATGGCACCGCCTTGCTTGTGAGATGAGGGGCTGCTAGGTGAACCTTGTCTTATGGGTCCCTAATCTTAGCTAACATGAAGTGAGCCATAAATTGCTTGATGAACTTATTGACTACACCATGTTATCACTTACCATCATACTTGATGAAGCTAGGCAAGCTGCAAACCAAGTGTGATAGTACTACCTGGTTCTTTTCCATCGTCATAGGGAACGAACTCTTGTCCCCCTTTGCAACCGGATTGCCCTCATCCTTGACCTCCTCCTCTCTATGATAGAAGACTAAAACTTCATGTTTGGGGGTGGGTTCTATGGTTCTCCATTTCCCAAACTTGGTGCTAGAATGCATTCTTGCAGGGCTATCACCTACTGTTGTGTCATGACCTATGTGATAGACAAGAAATTCAATTTTTGGGAATTCAAGGCATCCGCAAAAATGTAAATGGATGGTATGCATCTAGCCTTATACTTGCGATTGGATGGTACGGATTTGCTCTTGTACTTGTGAGTCCATGGTACCTTAGTTGTAGGAAATGGTATGTTTCTGTGGGGTCACTATATGTAGAATACCCCTATCACGTGCGTTCAAGGCCTATATTTTAAATCCCTTATCTGTGAATTTTTTTATCCATATAATATCCCCTTTTCTTTATGAATCTGTAAATTTTTTTTGAAAAAATTTTAAATCATACCCTTATGTAAATATATTTCTGTAAGTTTCATAAATTAAAAATATGCTTCTATTGAACGCACGTGATCTTCATATTTTTTTGTGAGTGACCCCCCCGAGTGGCAGGTCGGGCCCAGGAAATGGTGTTTATGTGTTTCTTGTAGATTCCATCATTTTCCAAGCTTGGAAACAGCAAGGAAACTTCATTTTTTTGTGTCCCAAACAAAAGGTTGAATTTGAAGGCCATGTGGTAGATATTAAATGTTAATAGTGTCTTTGAGAAACATATTACATGCAAATCTCCCTTTCTATTGACACACAGAGAGCCACAAATCCATCACACCAACACACACACACACACACACACACACACACACACACTATGATGAGAACTCGGATGAGAAGGACAAATTTTCGTATAAAAGCAACCACGGAAAGGAATTTACAGTTAAGAGTGCATCTCTTCTCCTTGGTGTGGCCATGTTGGAAAGGTTTGGATAGGCAAGTAGATTGTGAATGAAATGAAAAGTGAATATGAAAAGCTTAGATTTGTCAAAATATCTAAGTGTTAACAAAATTTTAAAACTACAAGAGTTTCAAGAAGAAGACATGGTATTTTTGAAAGTAGACGGAAGAAAAGCTCTCTTTGACTCAAAAAATTCAAGAAATGGGGACCTTGCTATGGAGGACCATCCATTGGACTGGAGATCAAGCTTATTGCATAAAGTTTTGATGTCTTAGTCTCCTCAAGAAATACTTGATAGACTCTCTGGTCTTGCAGAAATCAAATTTAAAATGAAACTTTTAAGACATTGTGTCCTCTCTCTGTCTCTCTCTCTCTTTGTCAAATGTAATAAAGCAACAAAATATACAAACATAATTAGTTTATTTGTGCATATACTTGCTCAAGTAAAACTTGCCTTACAAATTAAACTTGTTTTGTAACTAACTTCGCTTTTCTTGTTTGAGTGACACTTGTTTAAAACCTATCTTCAATGACAACAACAACGATGCCTCCAAACCAGGTACATACTCTCTCTCTCTCTTTGTTAATGTAATAAACCAATGAATTGTACAAACACAATTAGTTTAATCGTGCACATACTTGCTCAAGTAAAACTTGCCTTAACATCCAAGATGCATAATAACATCTTGGATATAAATTAAAAAAAATTATTTTAACATCCAAGATGCATAATAGCATCTTGGATGGAGAAGCTAGAGAAAGATAGCAGGCTAGAGAGAGAGAAGCTAGAGAGAGAGAGAGAGAGAGAGAGAGAGAGAGCAAGCTATGCGCGAGAAGGGAAGGGCCAACTGGGTTTGGATTGTTTTGAACAAATGCATCGTAATGGCATCGTTCCAACTGAAGTGACCTATGCCTGCATCCTCAAAGCCTGTGCTGCTGGAGCCATTGACAAAGTATGGAGGCAGGGGCTGTTGGAGGATCATATTGTATTGCGTGGTGCTCTCGTGGTCATGTATGCCAAGTGTGGCGCTCTTCGCCAGGCGCAAAGTGCTCTAGAGAAGCTCCCTTCTAGGAAAGCTCTGTCCTGGATTGCTTTGATTGCAGGATGCTCAAAATGGGCAAGGCCAACAGGCTCTGCATGTTTGAAGCTGTTGACAAGGGGAAACAAATCCATGTCGAAATTTCAAGGCACGGGTTGCTGCAGAAGCAGATCGAGCTGGGCAATGCTCTAGTGGACCTGTATGTTGGGCGCAAGGGGAAACAAATCCATGAGACATTGCAAGGGAGAGGCGAAGGCGCACAGAGAGAGAGAGAGAGAGAGAGAGAGAGAGAGAGAGAGAGAGAGAGAGAGAGATTAAAAAAAAGGAAAGGGGGGGGGCGGAGTGCCAAGCACTCGCCCCCCCCCTTCCTTTTTTTAAAAAAAATGTAGTTTACTTTTAAGCTCCTCCCCATCTAACTAATTAATGCAATTTCATTTAAGATTGGGGAGGCATAATTAATGAAATCAATTTCATTTAAGATTGGGGAGGCATAATTGCTAATGGGATATATAAACAAAAAAAATTATTTACATACTCAATACATAATGGGACAAAAAACAAATTCCACGGGTATTTTTTTTTCGTCCCGATCAAGATGGTGGTGCCGAATTTTTTTTCCCGGCCCTCGACCCCTGTAGGCTGTCGTCCACCGCCCACAAAAAATAACTAATAAAAAAAACCCCCTCCCCCATTTTTTTTAAAAATTGAATGCTTTGGACTATTTCTCTCTCAAGCTTCTCTCTCTCTCTAATTTCATATTCTCTCTCTAGTCACCCCTACCTCTCTCTCTCTAGCCTCTCTCTCTCTAGCCTCAAATTCTCTCTCTAGTTGCCATCGCTCTCTCTCTCTCTCTGCCTCTGGTGCGCCTGCAGGCTGCAGTCCACACATTGCATACATGTTCACGAGACCACCACACTTGCCATACATGTTGACGAGAGCACAGCCTGCACTGGCAGTAGAGCACCGCCTGCACCGCACTTGGCATACATGTTGATGAGAGCACTGCCTGCACCACCACACTTGGCATACATGCGATGGGGCAGCTTACACTTGGCATACATGTTGCCGAGAGCACCGCCTGCACCACCACACTTGGCATACATGCGATGGGGCAGCTTACGTTTTAATGGTGAATATATATGCAGCAGCTGGCGGCCAAAGACATTGAAGCCATGAGAATAAGGAATAAAGCATGGAAGCTTGCAGCATGGACTGATCCAAATAATAAGGTGCAGAGCATGCACAGAGCAAAGAGATCGACTTGAAGCTAGAGGATATGGAACACAAAATGTTGCAGGTAGGCTTCTTCCCAAATGAGTTGGGTGTCACGAACCCCTGCCTTTTATTCTCGCCATGGATTTGTTTTGCCTTGCCGTCTGCTCTGCAGAGGACCAGAACGAGAGAGAGAGAGAGAGAGAGAGAGAGAGAGAAAAAGTACACAAAAATTTGAAAAAAAGGAAAGGGGGGGGGCGCGTGCCTGGCACACGCCCCCCCCCTTTCCTTTTTTTTAAAAATGACCATCCAACTTTGCATTTTGGATCCAGCAGCCACAACTAATTAATTAATAGCATTATTTTTTACTTGTTGGGAACCATAATTGCTGAAGTAAAACTTGCCTTACAAATTAAACTCTTTGTGTAACTAATTTCGCTTTTGTTTTTTGAGTGGCACTTGTTTAAAACCTATCTTCAATGACAACAACAACGATGCCACATACTCATCACAACTCTGTTTAAGACAAATTGAATGGTTCTCAACTCTTTACTCCCATTCCACTACCTAGCATTATACAACAACTAGCAACACCTAAATAACTTCCATGTAATTTTTGTCCATTCTTTAATACGCGAAGCTACTAAAAATTACAAATCACAGTGTTTGTTAATTTGTCGCTTTGTGTGGTGCGTATAATTTTCTTAGCAGAGTTTAGGCGTGCATACCTAGTTGTCAAATGTAATAAGCTCAATGAATTGCACAATCTCTCTCTCTCTCTCTCTCACTCACTCACACACACACACACACACACACACACACACACAAAAGAAGTTGCAAGCTCTCTCTCTCTCTCACACACACACAAAAGAAGTTGCAACTGAAGCTGCTACTTATTGAAACTGTGGCACAACCACAATCCTCCGCAGGAGAATATTGATGTTGTTCTAGTAGACCCTGCGTAGGAGGAGGGGCAGGTTCCCTGAAGATTCAGAGCCAGAAGGCACAATCCAGGAGAATGCAAAACCGGAGTTTGAGCCGATGCCGGTGAGGCCAACGAGGGCGGGAGTGAGGAAGAAGTAGCTTTCGCAGCGGGCGCCCGTGGTCTCTGGGCAAGGCAAGGGGACATTACAAGCTCTAGCCAAGTGAAACTCGGTGGCATCGTCATCGTCCACAAAGGAAAGGACAACGGAGCGGTGCCAAGCACTAAATTGCCACCCAAGCTTCTTCTCGGTTTCGGTGTTGGTGACAGTGAAAGCAGTCTCCAAGGTGATATTCTCGGAGGCGGATGACGAGAGCGCTGTCAACTTGAACTTGTACCCTTCATCGCTCTGGTTGCCCGTGAAAGAAACGGAGGAGCCGAAACCTGCCGTCAATCCCCCTTTGGCTATCAATGCATTGCTGAAAGGAGCCACAAGGTGGGGAAAAATGTTTCTCACAGTTACGGTAGCTTCTCTGTTGGAGAAAAGTTACGGTAGCTTCTCTGTTGAAGAAAAATGTCTCTCACAGTTATGGTACCTTCTCTGTTGGAGAAAAGTGAAGAAAAGTGGCCGTCTCGTGAATCATTAAAAAGTTGAAAGGTTTAAAGTTATTTTTCCACTCTGCTTTGTGATAGGGCTCTAGAAAAGATAGGTATGGAACTTGGAGAGTATGTAAAAAGGACGTAAAAACAATGCACACTTGTCTTTTTGGCGGCATCCTTAGGGATAGTTTTTTTTAAACCAAGTATGGGAATGTGAAAGCAACCCTTGGAAAGTGAATTATAGCCCATGTGACCAAACTTATTGTACAATGTATAATGATGCTAGCCTGACACTTTGTTGCGTTGTTGTACTCTTCGTGGAGACAAGTGAACGGCTTTCAATAATGCACCCTTGTTATCAGACACACACACATTCGTTACTCGCAATCCATATGAACCATACCAGCATCTACTAAGCATATTCCACATCCTCTGAATATCATCAACAATAAGAGAAAAGATCGGAACTTGGAGATCAGGATGCAAAAAGGACAACTTTCGTGCTTTGTTGTGTGAACTTTGTGGAAGCAGTAAAAGAAAGTATAGAAAGTGAATAGCCCATGTGACCAAATTTACATTACAATTTAAACAATGCACAATTGTCTTGAAGTGATCATTTTTGCGACATCCTTCGGAATAGTTTTTGTTTTATCGAGTACGGGAATGTGAAAGAAACTATGGGAAAGTGAATTATAGCCCACGTGACCAAATTTATTGTACAATGTATAATAATGCTAGCTTTACAGCTTTGTTTCTTTGTTGTACTCTTTGTGGAGACGGTATGTGAAAGTGAATGGCTTTCAATAATGCACCCTTGCTGTAATATATATATATATATATATATATATATATTTATATACAGACAACAATAGTAACGAGGTTTACCAGCGTATCGTAATTTGGATCATTGATGATGTCAGACGATGAAGGAAGAACGTCGACTACTTCTCTTCCAAAGGCAGATGATAGAGGGAAAGCAGCGGCTAGTGCGGGCTCCAGTATAGAGTTTGCAGATCTTACAATGGCCAATGTGGCCAGTTTAATTTTGGAAAGGGATGAATCTTGACAGCAGAGGAGAGAGATAGTGATCAAAAGGAATCGCATGAAGACTGCCTATCAGAGGCAGAAATCAGAGGCAAAAATAGGCCATTCAAAATCTGTGTTTTTTCTTAAGTCAATGTGGCCACTCGTTCGCGCTAGCTTTACCACCATATCCACCTTGGTGGTAGCATACCAACACATTTTTAACACATCATTATGCGCGGCATGTGCCATGGGCTAGTCTTACACCACCTCCTGGGGACTTTGTATCTTTGTTTATGAGTGTGTTGGTTACTTTGATCGCTTGTCCATCATCTCTTAGTATATAGGTGTGATGCCATGGTGCTTGACACGCCCACGTAGCTTCCATGCACTAGCCGGGTAGCTCCCCCAAATCTGACATTTTAATGTTTGTTTGTGAAAACTATCCTATAGACACCCGTCGCGGCGATCCGCAAACAATGGCGCCGCTACCAAGGAGTGCGGACTTAGGCTAGAGTATCCACCTTGAGCTCTTTGTGTGTTTGTGATAGGTTAGGATCTCCCATTGTTCATTTTATTTAGTTTTAGTTGAGAGGTTGGAACGGGGATTCCAAGGCTCTCGAGGGTAGCCAGGGGTCAGGGACCACCAAGGACCTTCACTTAGGATTAGGGAGTGAATATTGAGAAGGAGTGAGTGTGGGGAGTGAGTAAGGTTGTTTTGGCCTGATCTTCCAGAGCCATCCGGATTTGATTATACCTGCTGAACCCATCCAGAAAAGAATAGAAATCATGCCCTGCTACATCATCCAGAATTGAGTCCATGTATGGCAGTGGAAACATCCAGGATGGTAGCCGCATTTAGCTTCTTGTAGTCCACACACATCCTCAGCTTCTTGTTCTTTTTCTCCACAATGACGATCGAAGAAATCCAATCCGAATTCTCTATGGGTGCTATGAAACCAACTTTCAGCAATCTATCCAGCATCTCCTTAACTTGCTTTGCCACATGCAGATTCATGCGATACCGTTACTGTCGAGACGGAATTGCATCCTGCTTCAAGTGAACTGATGATGATAGAACTACGGATCCAACCCCTTCACTTCGATTAATCCCATGCGAAAACATCCCAAAATTCCTTGAGCAATTTGACTAGCTGTGTGCAAAAATATGCTTCCAATAGCGTGCTGACTTTGCCTGGCTTTGACACATTATCATGTCCCAAAAAAATTGTTTCCAAGACATCTTCCTCAACCCTTGTGATTCTTCTCATCTGCGCATCGAACACACATTCTTTTTCTAAAATAGTCTTCATATCATCTTCCGACTCAAATCCATCGATTGCCAGCATATTCTCCACTAGAACTTTCCCTGCATTTGCTGTCGTCAAACATACTACTGGGCTAGCCACTGCATATTTTGCTGCTATGTATGCCACATCCACTGAATAGAGTGGTATCAACTTGGCATTTTCCTTAAGAAATTATTCCTCCTCATCATCCTCCAACTCTTCCACCATATTCATTGTTTCTGCAATCACCGGCCAGATTGCACTTCTGAGTTGACTACATTCTCGCAAGGAGACCTTCACTTTCTTGCACTCCCGACAAATGCTCATCTGATTAAACTCCCAGCTATGCTGCACCTTTGCTTGGCGCAACTAGGGTCTGCCCAACAGCAGATTATATTCATCATTGGCATCTTCCATGCACATTACCACAAAAGACATAGAAAATGAGACTCCCCCTATGTCCAACACAATCCCTTTGAGAATCCCAAGAGGCCGCACTCATCTTTGATCTGCCATTCATACTAGAAAAGGTGCAGGAAGCCACTCCAATCATCCCATTTCTTCACAAGTCTTCCGAGTCACAATGATGACTCCTGCCCCACCATCAATTAGTACCTGATCGATCACCAAGCCTTTGTAGCCCACATAAATTTTTAGAATGCGGGTATCCGCCACACCGGCGCTTTGGGTACTAGGTCAGCTTGTGCAATCTGAATGGCATCATCTCCCATATCTGGCAATTGTTTACTCAAAGCCACCAATGGTAGCAAAGCTTTATGAAAGTTGGGCACTACCCGTGGTAATTTACGAAGTTTGACTTGAATCTTTGCTTCCAACATTGGCCCATCCCAAGCATCCTCCTCTGTTTGCAGCTACTATTGAGGCTACAATGTAGATCCTTCTAACACCTGCGTTTGTGAATATGTTGGCATATTGCCATCCATGATCACTGTTACAGCTTTCCAAAATTGTACTTTCATTAGCACTTGTCTTGTGTCCCCCTTAGGTGATTGCTCCTGCACCCAAGCATGCACCTGCTGGCACACCTCTTCCTGTGCTTTGGTAGGATTTTTTAACTTTGTCCCCGAACACATGACTATGCAGACTTTCGGCTCCACTGCGCCTTCTAAAGGCTCGATTTGCACCATGAACACACTTGGTTGCTTGCCTCCGGCCTGAGCTTGTTTCTCTCATTTCTTTGGATCATATTCTTGTGCTATCGGGAAATCTTGCCACCAATTACCTTCCTACATGCATAATAAGCATATTTTTGGACAATCGACCGCCACCCTGATGGCAACCATGGCCTCCACCGCCGCGTCCACCACATGTGTAGGGCCTTCTAAACTTCTTGTGTTCAGTGCCCATGCAACTCTCTAATCCGGTCCCTCCTTCTCCTTCCCAGGAATGTTCATTTGAGAGGTAGGCCGAGCTTTTTGAGCCAAGCCATTATAGTAACACTCAGTGGTGTTATGTGTGTTAGTTGTGGAGATTGCACACCATTTGTTATTCAAAGCACAGTCAGTGGCTTAATGACCCGGATTGCGACACAAAGAGCAACAAATTTTCTTCATAGATTTAGCTGCAACTGATCCCCTGTTGTACTTGTATTTACCTTCCCACTTTTATGAGATTTCTGAGTCTCCTTCACAGGATCCTCATTAGAATTAGTGCTAATAGTATCATCTGAAGCACTCTCCCCACTCTCTGCATCGGAATCCTCATCAAAGCTCTTGCACTATTTGCCATGCGATGAACTTTTCCCTACCTTCTTCTTTGTCTTCATTTTAGTGGATCTGTCATCATCTTCCAACGACTCTCCTGCCAAGATTACCCTTGCAAGCACATCCAACAGTGCTCTATTGACTTTATCCACGATAGCCAATGCTGTCCGAAGATCCTTCGACAGACCTTTCAAAAATTATTCATTGAGCACCTCCGACGTGCACTCGCCTTGTTTGAGAATCTGTAGTTTTTCAAGTTTTGCACTACAATTTTCTCTACCCAAAAACGCCGCAAGAATCCACTCGCACAACATCATAATACAAGAAATGATCTACCGAGTATTTTGACAGCCATCTGGATGCTTTACCACTCAGAGTAGATGCAAATACTGACTCTTTATGCTATTGTACCAGTGGAGCTGGTACATTCAACCCATAAATCTTGTCAAACTTCCAACCATGCGCATCAGGATCCTCATCTGACTTTCGCTAAAATTTTGGATACTTTGCTGCCACCGCCATCACCAAAACTTGCGGTTGAGCCAGTGCTGTTTGAGGAAACAATTGGTGTGCGGCACCCCTTGGCAAATGCAGTTGTGTTACAACCAGTCGCCCCACCCATGGGCGGCATATAGGCGGCCAAGACGCGGGCAAGACCGTGTCCACCGCCTAGGAACTAAACTGGATGCCCCATGACCTCCCAACGGATCTGCCCCAGGAGGAGCTCCTCCTCGGAAGAGTCATGATCCGCCACTGCACGCCCACGTAGTGACCTCCGAGTAGATGGCACAACCGACTCAGGAGGACCATGAGAACGTGTGCCCATGCAACCTCATCATCCAAGAACCATCATGGCAAGAAACATCGTGGTTGCCATGTGGATCACGCTACTTAACCTAAGTAATTGATATGCGACTGATTACCCTCTTAACATACTAGTAATCGGATTATAGTGCTGAACCCATCCAGAAAAGAATAGATATCATGCCCTGCTACATCATCCAGAATTGAGTCCATGTATGGCAGTGGAAACATCCAGGATGGTAGCCGCATTTAGCTTCTTGTAGTCCACACACATCCTCAGCTTCTTGTTCTTTTTCTCCACAATGACGATCGAAGAAATCCAATCCGAATTCTCTATGGGTGCTATGAAACCAACTTTCAGCAATCTATCCAGCATCTCCTTAACTTGCTTTGCCACATGCAGATTCATGCGATACCGTTGCTGTCGAGACGGAATTGCATCCTGCTTCAAGTGAACTGATGATGATAGAACTGCGGATCCAACCCCTTCATTTCAATTAATCCCATGCAAACACATCCCAAAATTCCTTGAGCAATTTGACTAGCTGTGTGCAAAAATATGCTTCCAATAGCGTGCTGACTTTGCCTTGCTTTGACACATTATCATGTCCCAAAAAATTTGTTTCCAAGACATCTTCCTCAACCCTTGTGATTCTTCTCATCTGCACATCGAACACACGTTCTTTTTATAAAATAGTTTTCATATCATCTTCCGACTCAAATCCATCGATTGCCAGCATATTCTCCACTAGAACTTTCCCTGCATTCGCTGTCGTCAAACATACTACTGGGCTAGCCACCGCATATTTTGCTGCTATGTATGCCACATCCACTGAACAGAGTGGTATCAACTTGGCATTTTCCTTAAGAAATTATTCCTCCTCATCATCCTCCAACTCTTCCACCATATTCATTGTTTCTGCAAATCACCGGCCAGATTGCACTTCTGAGTTGACTACATTCTCGCAAGGAGACCTTCACTTTCTTGCACTCCCAACAAATGCTCATCTGATTAAACTCCCAGCTATGCTGCACCTTTGCTTGGCGCAACTAGGGTCTGCCCAACAGCAGATTATATTCATCATTGGCATCTTCCATGCACATTACCACAAAAGACATAGAATAGATTATATTCATCAATCGGATTATACCTACTGAACCCATCCAGAAAAGAATAGATATCATGCCCTGCTACATCATCCAGAATTGAGTCCATGTATGGCAGTGGAAACATCCAGGATGGTAGCCGCATTTAGCTTCTTGTAGTCCACACAAATCCTCAGCTTCTTGTTCTTTTTCTCCACAATGACGATCGAAGAAATCCAATCCGAATTCTCTATGGGTGCTATGAAACCAACTTTCAGCAATCTATCCAGCATCTCCTTAACTTGCAGATTAAGATTGACTGCATAGACTTATGATTGATAACAATAAGAAATAGACCGAAACATAATAGACTGCAAATTAACCTTGCTCTTCACACAACCAGTGTGATCTCTCATTATCTACCCCAAAAAGAAAAATAAATTTCCCCATTCTCGCTTAACCCTGCCTACTAGGGATTCGTTGAAGAAGGGATGGTCGTCCATGACCATCCTCGCCATAAAATGGCTGCGAAATTTTTTCCAGAGTCTCCTTTGTACGGAGGACTCTCAAACGAATGAAAAGATAGACTAGGCTTTACTCCAGTCTCAAGGGAAACAAATAGGCATTAAACAGGCTTTTTCCCCAGCCGTAGAGGGAAACTTTCACACGAATAAGCATAAAACGTTCTTTTTCCCTAGCTGTAGAGGGAAACTTTCACATGAATAAGCATCAAACGGGCTTTTTTCCCAGCCCGTTGAGGGTAGACATCTTAACAACTAGAAATTATTTAAATACAGTAACTTTAAAACAAACTTCTCTTATGGACAATTCATTTACTCAATCCATGGCCAGATTATGGCCAATCAGGAACAACTTGAATCCTCCAAAAAAACAACTTTTGTGACACCACCATAGATTGAAATGAACTAAAGCTAAATTCATCTTTCTTTCCTTGTGCAAGCAGACTCACAAAGCTATCTTACACTTTTAGACATTTTGGGGTTACACCTACGTTTCAAATGGCAACAACACAAGCACATCCTTCCCTCTTCCTAACTACAATGTAAATGTATCAAACAATGTATATGCATCCTTCCCTCTTCCTAACTACAAAGTAAACGCATCCAATGAAGTGTATGCATCCTTTTCTCTTCCTAACTATGATGTAAACGCATCCAACAAAGCATATGCATCCTTTCCACTTCCTAACTACAATGTAAACGCATCCAACAATGCATATGCGCCCTTCCCTCTTCCTAACTATGACATAAATGCATCCAATGATGTGTATACGCCCTTCCCTCCTCCTAACTATGACGTAAACGCATCCAAAAATGTGTATGCATCCTTCCCTCTTCCTAACTACAACGTAAATGCATCTAACCACGCGTATGCATCCTTCCCTCTTCCTAACTATAACGTAAACGCATCCAAAGATGTGTATGCATCCTTCCCTCTTCCTAACTATGACGTAAATGCATCCAACAATGCATATTCATCCTTCCCTCTTCCTAACTATGATGTAAACGCATCCAATGACGCGTATGCATCCTTCTCTCTTCCTAACTATGACGTAAATGCATCCAACAATGCGTATGCATCCTTCCCTCTTCCGCACTATGAGGCATATGCATGCAATGACGTATTTACATGCATTTACTCTTCCTAACGGTGTATGTATGCATGCAACGATGCATTTACATGCATTCCCTCTTCCTAAGGATGCTATGTTTGCATTCCCTCTTCCTAACAATTCTATGTATGCATGCAACAACGCATTTACATGCATTCCCTCTTTCTAGAAATGTATGTATACAAGCAACGATGCATTTACATGCATTCCCTCTTCCTAACGATGCTATGTATGCAAGCAACGGCGTATTTACATACATTCCCTCTTGTTAACGGTGTATGTATGCAAGAAACGACGCATTTATATGCATTCCTTCTTTCTAATGATGTATGTATGCAAGCAATGATGCATTTACATGCATTCCCTTTTTCTAACGATGCTATGTATGCAAGCAACGACGCATTGACATGCATTCGCTCTTCCTAACGGTGTATGTATGCAAGCAACTACGCATTTATATGCATTCCCTCTTCCAAACAATGTTAAGTATGCAAACAACGCATTTACATACATTCCCTCTTCCTAACGCTGCTATGTATGCAAGCAGCGATGCATTTACATGCATTCCCTCTTCCTAACGGTGTATGTATGCAAGCAACGATGCATTTATATGCATTCCCTCTTCCTAAGGGTGTATGTATACAAGCAACAATGCATTTACATGCATTACCTCATCCTGACGATGCTATGTATGCAAGCAACGATGCATTTACATGCATTCCCTCTTCCTAATGGTATATGTATGCAAGCAACGATGCATTTACATGCATTCCCTCTTCCTAACGATGCTATAAATGCAATCAACAATGCATTTACATGCATTCCCTCTTCTTAACGGTGCTATGTTTGCAAGGTAGTGGAGTTAGAGCAACCCTCAACATAACAAGGAATTTCTCAAGAAAAGGCATAGCCACTTTGAGGGCAAAGCAATGGGATCCTAGCATCATCTAGTGACCTACAATGAAACCTAGAGTTCTCTTTAATGGCATAGTAGGGAAAACCTTAACCTTCTTTAGGTAATGGAAATTTGGCAACATACAAAGCAATGACTACATAGCTATATTCAGCCAATGAAGTTCATAGCAACTTCAAGGGAAGGGTCCCTAGCAATGTGCCAAGCAATGAACTCTTAGCAATAACCAAACAATGGATTCATAGCAATGATCAATCAATAGGTTCATAGAAATAATCAAGCAATAGGTTCATAACAATGATCAAGCAATAGGTTCATAACAATGATCAACAATAAATTCAAAGCAATGATCAAATAATAGGTTCATAACAATCATTAACAATAGATTCAAAGCAATGATCAACAATAGATTCAAAGCAATGAAAGACTCATAGCAAGATGAAAGAAGAGGAGAAAGAGAGCCAACCTACCCCAATTGGGGGCAAAGCTTGAGGGTTCGGATCCTTGAATAGCCCCTTGCCTTGATTCTTTACTTTCCTCATTCCCTCTTCTTGCCCTTGCTTTGCTTTCCTCATTCCCTCTTCTTGCCCTTGCTCTTGCCCTCTTCTTGCCCTTGCTTTGCTAGTGGCTTCAAGGGTCCAAAAGAGAGAGAGGGATGCTCCCAAGCTATGTGTGTATGAGGATTACTTCCGCTAGCCACAAGCCTTCCACCGCCAATGAAAAAGCTCTCCACCTTCCTTCTTGCCAAGCTTCCCTTTGCAAACCCCGTCTTTCCTTGCTTGCCTTCTTGCCTTGCCCTTTGCTTACCTTAGCCTTCAAAGGCTCCTACCCAAGCTCGATGGAGAGAGAGAGATGCTCAAGCGCCTCCTCACGGCTGTCTGCACGTGTGGGTTCACGAGGAGAGAGAGAGAGAACGTTGGCAGCCGATTTACAGACATTGAGAGAGAGAGATGCACTTCTTGGCTAAAATTTGGATTTCTAAAGCTTAGAGAGAGGGAGAAATGCTTCAAGGCTATGGGTTTTTTAAAAAAAGACTAAGAGAGAGAGAGAGACTACGTTTTTTTCATTTAGAAGGGATGTGAGAGAGAGAGAAACTTTTTCCCCAAGCTAGGAGGTACATGCTTCATTCCCTAAGCCTTTCACCTTTCTATCCTTCTCTTACACAAAATAAATTCATGGTACAAGGTGCCCTTCTCTTTTTTCTTCCCCTCCTTTCATCCTTACAAGTTAAATTCTTCTTACAAATTTGTCTGTCCTTTTTGACAAACCCAATTTCTATGCTCAACTGCATGTCCCCATCCCATTACTTCCTTATCAAGGCTAGTTGGTGCTCCAACTAGGATTTAAAATCCCAACGGAGCTGCGAGTTCCTGCGTTAAATCCTTGCCCACGTAGTTTTATAAAAAAATTTTACCAAGGTCCGGGATTTAATTCAAGCGATTGAAAAATTTTGTGGTATGGCCGTCTTCGTGTCTTAAAAGAAAAAACTTCCAACGCAAAGCGAGGATCGAGCGGTCTTGTACACCTCGCTAGAGTTCTTTTTTAAAAAAAATTAAATGTACCATGGGTTTGGATTAAAAAAATAAATCTTTAATTCTCTCGATGCAACCCTGCTCATAATTAAAAAATTTGACTGACACATAGAGAACAAATTGAACCCATATTTCTGCTGCTGAACTTGATCCATTAATTTTTCAAAAGAGCATCCATATTACATCAACGGAGGGGGGAATTTAAATTACAAAAACTTTTGGAAGTCGGTAAAAGCTGTTGATTTAAAAATATATCATTCGAGGGCGGGGAGGGCCCTTACAAACTCCCCAATAAAACAAAAAAACTTTCCTTAGCTCGATAGATATGGAAATTTCTTTAGAAGCTGGTCCCAGTCCTCCCAAGAAGCCTCTTCAGCAGGGTAGCCCACTACACCAAAACTTTGCGTAGTGTCCTGGTCCTCAGCCGTTTTTCTTAGGACTGTAAGATAACTTCAGGTTCTGCCAGTACCTCATCTTGCGACACAAAAGCGACATCATCAACTCCTAAAACATGCTATGGATCAGGACATACTTCTTTAACAAGCTGACAGGGAAAACATTATGAATCTTAAGGTGCGGTGGGAGCAATAATTCATAGGCCTGATGCCCTATCCTCTTTGTGACTTGATAGGGGCCACAATA
Source organism: Cibotium barometz (assembly GCF_041138505.1). Lineage (NCBI taxonomy): Eukaryota > Viridiplantae > Streptophyta > Polypodiopsida > Cyatheales > Cibotiaceae > Cibotium > Cibotium barometz. Next base: position 14,535,027 of record NC_141073.1, read on the forward strand.
TCTAAAGGCCAACTTTCTGATCTTTCCTAACTTTAGGGAACTCCTCTTAGGCTTAACTCTTAGGAAAACCATTTCTCCCACTTGAAACTCTCTGGCTGATCTTTTCAATTTGGCGTAGCTCTTCTGTCAATCAATGGCTACCTTGAGATTTTCTTTAATTGACTTGAGTTGTTGGTCCATTTCTTCAAGCATATCTTTGGTAGTTGGCATTGAAATCAAAGGATCTAACAACTTGAGGGGAGCTAGAAAATCTTGTCCAAACAAAGCCTTAAAGGGAGTCATGCCTAAGCTTCTGTGATGAGATAAATTGTAGGCAAACTCTGCAAGGGAAAACTAATGTTAATTGACATTAATGTTAATTGCAACGACACATACACATGCTTTCCTCTTCCGAACGAAGACCATGCAATGATGCATTTACACGCATTCCCTCTTCCTAAATATACTATGTATGCATTCCACGAAGCATTACATGCATTCCCTCTTTTGAATGATGATGCAAACGCATGCAACGACACATTTACACGCATTTCCTCTTCATAAATATACTTTGTATGCACGCAACGACGCATGACATGCATTTTCTATTTTGAATGATGCTATGTAGGCAAGCAATGACGCATTTACATGCATTCCCTCTTCCAGGAAGTCTAATAATGTCAAGAAGTGCATGAACGTAATAAGTCATGTTGCACCTTTAATCTGGAGGTGCCACATGACGTGAGCTGTTACTGTCATGGAGGCCCTCCATGATTGAGAGAGAGAGAGAGAGAGAGTGTGTGTGTGTGTGTGTGTGTGTGAGAGAGAGAGAGAGAGAGAGAGTCCAGGGACTCTTTGCTAAAGGTGCTCGGGCATGTCAGAAAGAGCGAGAAGCAGAGATCGAGGGAGAGCAAGAACCGTTGCAGAAGATCCCAATTTTCATTCAAATTGTAAAATTTGACGTTCTTGAAACATACTATTTTTTTATTTTCTCAAAAATGGTAAACTTTAAGGTTCTTGAAACCACTTGGAAAGAAGTGTCAAAGACATTGGTTTTTGTACCACCTATTCATGCTTCCACCCTTGATTGTTGTTTCCTTTTCTCTTCTCGAAGTTGATGGGCTTCCTTTTCTCCTGTGGTTTCTTCTTCTCAGAGTTCACTTTGGGCTTCTTGTTGCTTCTTTGGTGATGCTGTCCTATTTATAGGCACTGGAAACATTTTCTAGAGTTAGGTAATTACCTACCTCTCAAGTGACCATCCAATAAATGAGCCTAATTAACACACGTGAGATGCCATATTCTAACATAGAGATCCTCTAGTTTAGACCATACCTCAAAGGCACTATTGCAAGTTTGCACTACCGGGGAGACTTCTGGTGATACACAAGGACCCATCAAAGCTGCACAAAAACACCTCCGCAAACACGCCTATTGAAAGAACCAAACCGAGCCCTTTAACCGCTCTCAGAAGACACTCTCCAAGAAGAAAATTCAAGAAAATGCACCAGAATACCCTCTCTGAAGAGGGGAATAGCCAAGGAAGAAGTAGGCCGCAAAGCTGCTTGTAGGGTACCTTTGGAAAATACCTCCGATACCATTGTCCAAGGTTGAAAACAACCCCAAAAGTGCAGAAAATAGCAAAAAACAGCCACCAAATAGCTTCTCCTAGTCACCCGACGCCCCGCACAACAGTCAAGAGGCCACCACCTAGCAAAATGCTGATGAAAGAGGGATCCACAACTGAAAACGCTGATGAGATATAGTCCGGGGCTGAAAAACGTTGTAGGAAGGAAGGTGCCAATGCTGAAAATGCGGAGGAATAGCAGTAGATTGATGTGCAGATGCTTTAGCCTTCACATAACTAGCCTTCACATAACCAGCCTTGTTGGAAGCCACTTACATTTATGCTCCATGAACTAACTCATTACTTGCTCTTGAATCGGCTCTTCGGCTCTCCAAGAAGCAACCCTAAACCCTAAACCAGTTGCAGGCGCCCAGCAAGAAATACGCCCGGCTTAATGCACACATCGTCATAACACGCATTGATCCATGCATTGATCTCCCACAAGCGACCTTGCATAATGAGCGTCCTCGTTACATGCCACAGATCTTTGTTTATTACATTTTTAAAATTGTTCAATGAGAGAGATGCAGAGAGAGAGAGTAGTATGTCTCATCTATTTTGTATATGCAGGTTTCTATATTCTCGTGGAGCTGTAGACACACCTCTTTGATACACCTGCAGTATGAGTGATCCCACCAATGGCGCTCACCCGAGCGCCGCAGACATAGATCGCTTCTTGCTTTCTCTTTCACTTGATCAGCTAGATCAGGTGTTGGGCAGAGCTGCGACTATGAGGAGATCTAGTACATCTCAGTCGCGATCGCGCTCATAGCAGACTCCTCCTTCAAGATCGTGCTTGCACCAGACCTGTCCTTTGCACTCAGAGCATACCGTTGCGTCGGCCATGAGCCGACGTAGTCATCGTAGCAGACTTTCACGAGAGTCTAGGCCCGGTTGTTGCGACGGGGACGACGATGCAGTTTCTCCTACACATGCGGCACAGAGTGCTCAGAGCACGCCGAGGAGTGTCCCGACCACTATACAGGAGACGCCTGAGGTTTTGGCCAACGAGGGTTCTCCTTCTCCAATCAGGACTCCGACAGTTTATGGCAGGGAGGTGCCAGAGGGATATTCATACCTCATCGATCGTACAACCACCGGTGAGATCATCATGACCCCTAAGGGGAAGAAGGTTATGAGACGCATGCACAAGTTGTGGAGACAGATCTTTTGACACACTGTCATGGTCTCTTGGAGGTCCTTGGATAAATCCTCCAAGGACTATATTATCAGTACACTGCATCATGAGTATCCATGCCCTCTAGGGGGGATGCTTTTGATGATATTTGGATGGGTGTGCACATGCACGACTACATGAAGCATCGAAGTTCAGACACACGGACTACAGATACTCAACCTGCCTGGCTTGACAGAGAGGAGTGGAGGGGTATCAGAGAGGAGAGGATGACCACTCCAGACAGGTGGCAGCAGCAGCAGAGGGACGCAGCCAGAGCTCGAGTGGAGGCTAGATCATCCCATCACCTTGGGAGTGGCGGCTGGGCCAGTTTCGAGGAGGATTTTGTAAGATTCTTGCATTAAACACTCTTTTACTTATGCATATTTTGACTGGCCAGCCGCGTGTTGCATAAAATCTGACTTTTGATTTGAATTTATGTTCAACAGTATGAGATCACTGGGAGAGCGCCATCTCGGTTGTAGAGGGCATATGGACAGAAGCAGGGCTTTTTGGCCACCATTGCAAACTCTCCAGGTGGATGTGAAGTTTGATGACAATAAACCTGAAATGATGGGAGAGTCTTATGCTCATCTTATGATGGGCCGAAAGATGGAAAAAGAATCGACCTTGCTAATCCTAGTGAGGAATCGAGGCCTGTCTATATTGCTACAGATTTGACTCCTGAAGAGGAGGAGTTGTTGATCTCAACGCTCAAAGAATAGCGAGACATTTTTGCATGGAGCTACAAAGACCTGAAAGGAGTAGAGCCGACTATATGCCAACATACTATCCCCATGAAGGACGATGCAAAACCGCGAAAACAAAGGCCTTACACGTACAATGATAATTTTGGAAGAAAAATCAAGGAGAAAATTGATAAGCTGCTAGAGAATGAGTTCATTTACAAAATTTAGCACACTGAGTGGGTATCACCAATTGTGATTGTGTCAAAAAAGAACGACAAGCTGCGAGTCAGTGTTAATCTTAAGCAAGTAAATGCTGCAACCGTAAGAGATAGCTACCCTCTACGTATCACTGACCATGTGTTAGAAAGAGTAGCTCGAAAGCAAGCTTACATTTTCCTTGATGTTTTTTTGGGCTATAATCAAGTGTCCATAGCACTACAAGACCAACACAAAATAGCTTTTGCCGCTGAATGGGGTATTTTTACATATTGGGTTATGCCATTTGGGCTAACCAATGCTCCAGCCACATTCCAGAGGCTAATGGCTCATGAATTTAGAGAATATCTGTGGGAATTCCTTGAGATTTTCATGGATGACCTGTGCGTACATTCAACTAAGTGAGCCGATCATATAGACCACATCCAAAAAGTCTTTGAGAAGTGTCAAATTTACCAAATCTGTCTCAACCTAAAGAAATGCAAGTTCATGGTTCGACAAGGCAAAATTTTAGGGCATATAGTGTCCAAAAATGGCATTTCGATGAATTTAGATAAGATTAGTGTAATTGTTGAACTTCCTAGACCCGTAAACCCTAAGGGAGTACAATTTTTTATGGGCCATTGCGGCTATTACAGGCGGTTCATTTACATGTACGCCGAGATTGCAAGACCTTTGTATGCTTTTTTGGTTTTTTTTGAGTGGACTCTAGCATGTGAGGAATCATTTGAAAATCTCAAGACAACATTAATTTTGGCACCTATTTTAAGGTCACCAGATTGGGATAAGGTCTTCCATGTGCATATAGATGCATAGGATGTATACTAGCTCAACCGGGAGAGAAAAACATGGATTTCCCTATCTCTTATGCCAGCTGACAAATGAACATTGCGGAAAAGAATCACACCACAATGGAACGCGAAGGTCTTTCAATGATCTATGTTGTTAAGAAGTTCCGCCATTACCTCTTGGCAAGCGAGTTTGTATTTTTTGTGGACCACCAAGATCTTCTATACCTTGTAAATAAGCCATGATCCACAGGACACATTGTGTAATGGTTTGTCATTCTTCTTGAGTTTGATTTCACTGTTGCCGTAAAAAAAGGGGTCTACTCATCAACGGGCCGATCACTTGTCTAGAATCACTTCCGGAGAAGAGCCATGTGGAGTAGATGATGACCTTCCAGATGCGGTTCTCTTCCGGGTGGAAATTGTGCCTAAACGGTGTGAACGAATTGTTCATTTTTTGACTTTGTTTACTCAACGAATTGGAAGACGATCTTAATACTAAAACTGAATTTCTAGAGGCTAGTAAGCGCTTCCAACTTCTTGCGGGAAGATTGTATTACTTAGCTGATGACGGAATTTTGCATTTAGTAGTTTGCCTAGATGACTACCCCGTTATCTTGAGTGACTCGCATGTGAGCTCCTGCGGTCTCCATTTCTCTAAGGAAAACATGACTCGATGAATCTTATGGCAAGGATATTGGTGGCCGATGCTTCATGATGATGTTGCCAAGTTTACTAGAGACTGTAAAAAATGCGTTTTTAAGAGACCTGTTCCTCATGCCACTCTTTACCATCTTAGTCCCAGTCCTAGTTAGAGTGCGTACATAATTGAATATCTCAAGAAGGGAAGATTGGAAGATTCCACACCTAAGCATTGACAACAGGCTCTTGTTGTAGAGGCTGCAGCCTATACTTTTGTAGGAAAGCAACTCTACAAAAAAGGCAAGGACGGTAATTTACGCTTATGTGTGTGCGAGAATGAATACATTTCCATATTATGCCAGGCACAAGCGGGAATAGTGAGTGGGCATTTTTTGAGGGAAACCACAGCACAAAACATCCTTTGGTTAGGTTTATGGTGGCCCACTCTATTTCATGATGCACAAGAATGTGTTAAGTGTTGTGAGCAGTGCCAGAGGTCTAACACTCCTACCATGTACGACAATATGCCATTACGGCCTATGATGAGTACAAGAGATTTTGCCAAATGGGGAATTTACAAAACTTGTCGAAGGATCTCGAAATGATTGGGAGATCAAATTGTACAGTGTACTATGGGCATATCGAACGGGATATAAAACATCGATTGGCACCACGTCTTTCAATTTAGTCTTTGGACTAGACGCTATCCTGCCTATAGAATTCTTGGTACCAACTTTACGCGTAGCAACTTCCCTAGATTGGAAGGGACTCAAATTTTTTGACAGGGTAAAACAATTGGAATGCCTTGACGAGACACGATAACAAGCCGTTGTTGGCATGTATGCGGAGAAAAGGTGTCAAAAACGTTGGCACGACAAGAATGTATGAACTAAAGAGTTCCAAAATGGGGACTTAGTGTTGCTTTACACAGTCAAGAATTAGAAGCGTAAATTAAAATTGAGAGGACTAGGTCCATTTGTTATTAATGAGATCACCACAGGTGGTACAGTACGATTGGAAACATTGGACGGTGAACCAATGGCAACTTTCATCAACGGTAGTCACTTGAAAAGATTTCATGAGCCTTTAACGGATGGTATGTTTGAGCGTATGCATGCAGCCAAGAACAGGAAGTTGGCACTCCAACAACTCAAGGAAGATGCTTAAGTGGAAGCCAAAGAATGGATGGCTAAAGACGAAGCATGCCGGATGCAAATTCAATGGTCGAATTACAAAGCAACAATGGAGACAATTACATTGAGCCACTGCTAGTGTCAATTGGTATCTCTTCTCCCACACTTTTGCTTACAGCCATTTTGGATTCAGGGGCGGATGTTAATGTCCTTTCGGCAAAAGCTTACCAACACTTGAGTGCTCATAAGTTGCTACCTTCATCAGCTAACTACAAAAACACTTGAGTGCTCATAAGCTGCTACCTTCATCAACTAACTTTTGTGTAGTTTCACAAATATAGAATTCGACTGCTTAGGGGTACTCACAACTACTATATATCTACAAGGTTGCCAAGAAGACCGCATTTTTTACGTGTCGGCAAAAGCAAAATGTGCACAGGAAGTCATACTAGGCAGGAACTCGATGGCCAACCACAAGTGCTCTATTGATTGGGAAAAGTAGGTTATCAACCTTACTATGGATCAACAAAAGTTGACACTACTTCCTCTAAAGGAAACAACAAATCCCATTGTTAAGAGGAAATCAGTTGCAGATAGCTCTCAAGTGAATACGCGTAAGCTTCCACAACAACAACCACTCAGAATATTACACACAAGGGAACCAAGCCTACCACCAATTTTTACCCATACCAGAGTTTTGGGAGCTAGCCAAAGGTGGCTACCTAAGAAGCTCAAAAAAGCCCAAGGGTATTATGAGGAAAACCGACAACTATGGTTACCGAATAAGGATCAACTTCACAGACCTTTAGCATCAAAGTATCAGTAGATACAAGTCTGATAGAACCAAAAACAACAAATACAAACCCTAAACACATGATCAAGACACAACCAGATAGACTTACTACCAAGCAATGGCTACCCAAGAACAAGCTACTGCCTGTGCAAGACGAAAATGTTGTTCGACACTTAGGAACTACCAAAGTAAACCAAACTTCAGTCAAAGTGCCAACATCCAAGATAATTATTCCAACAAGCCCAACAGATTTCAATATTGTCCTTCTTGCAAAACAAAACGGCAAGGAGCTCATGGATCTAGATACTACCAAGGTCGAATACTTGTCCACAGTCCCAAAATTCATAGGCCATTCAAATATAAGTCCATAGACAGCTCTTAGCTCTTGGTCCTTGATAATGATGTTCTCTACCTTGCGATATAGGGAAACTATAGATCACTCATTGACCAATGTGTATGAAAACACAATGTCATCCGAGGACTAAACCCGTCTAGAGCTTGGAAACTTCCTTCTCAGGAGTATGCACATTAGCAAGCTCAAATCACTAGACTACCCCTTTCTTATCAAAGCTCAACACCTCCCTCAATCCCTTACACACATACACTTCAACTAAGAGAATAGAAATGAAGCCCACAATCCCACATGCCTTGCTACATTCCTAATCTACATACCCTAGCATTCTCTAGCTTCATTTGATTGATTGAATATACTTTCCTAATCATGCAAGCACCTCGGGGGGTTCACTCTATGAAAACTTACTATATCGCGTGCGTTCAAGGCCTATTTTGAAACTCCCTTATCTGTGAATTTTTGAATTAATATTATTTATCCTTTTCTATTCAAATCTGTAATTTTTTTCCAAAATATAATAAATAAATCCCCTCTTTAAATATATTTTTGTAAGTTTTAAATATTTAAAATGTCCTTCTATTGAACTCTCGTGATATGCACATTTTTTGTAAGTGACCCCCCCGAGGCAAGCACTCAAACAATGTGAATCCCACTTGTTCCCACAAGCTCTAGCAAGCATGCAATCCACGATTGTCAAGCCCACAAGCTAAGAGAAGGAGTCAATCCAATGGGTAGCTCATTGCCATGGGTATGGGCAAGAGCAAGCTTCAATGGAGACCTCCACACACTACCCACAAGCATGCATAAACAAGAAAGCAAAGCATTCAACTAAGCAAGACTTAATCTACTTCAATACATAAGCGATAGAGAGAATAAGGTAGAGACTTCTCATTAATCCAAGGAGCATAAGCTCAATAGTACATAAGAGGGAAAGAGAGGGAGCTTAATGCTTGAGAGCTCTTCTCATTAGCATCTCTTGACAATACACAAGGAAGTAACCCAAAATTCTCTACAAATGGGTTTATAAGGGAAAAACTCAAAACTGCCCATACTTGGGTGGCCGGGCACTAAGTGGCCAAATGAGATTAAATATACAATTTGGAACTCCATGTGAGCCCATCAAGTTATATTAATGTTCCCTAGACCTGGGCTTCCCATATATACATAGAAAATAATAAAAAATTGGTTCCCGAGATTTTCTCGTAAACTGCACACTTAATTGATGGTCCCGTTCCACTTTGCATAAGATTTGACGGAACACTCCCCCCTTCCTTGACTGTGTCCATCCTTGGACATGCTACTTGGTTGTGTCCTTCTTGTCCTTTATGCCCTTGCCTCCTTGTGTACTTTTGGTGCGAGGCCTAATCAACGAGATTCCTGTGGCCATCTCTGAGGGAACCGGTCTTCCAAGGCCTGTGAGTGGTTGTGGGGGTGGTTGAGGCCTTTCCCTAACAGGCACCTCCCCTATAGGTGGAATGTGTGCACTTCCTTGATCTTGTGGTTGCGAAGCTTGAGCTTGAGAATGAGGTTGTGCCCATGGGTGCTGCCTTTGGCTTCGTCCTCCTTTGTTGGCCCTGATCACTGTTCGCTCTACATCATTTATGCGATTCAAGATGTTTTGCAGTGTAACCTCAGTTTGCCTTGTTGGCACATTTGTCCATCGGAGTTTCTTGTACATGTCATGCTACATTCTGATTTCTTCCGGATCTGTGAGAAGTGGTGCATCTTGTAGCCTTCGTCGGATAAATGAATGCCCGACAGGTGCTTCTGGGCCAAAATTGTTTGAGATGTAACTTGGAATGAAACCGGTGGTCATCATCTCCTCAAATGCTATTACATAGGGGCTACTGAGATGGCAAACCCGCTCGTATAGTCCATGCACTGTCTGGGGAAGGGGGAACTCATTAAGGTCCCATGCAAGCTCTTGATCACCAAGGTTGTACTTGTAATATCTGGGGTCCTCCTTCTTCTCATTCTCAAAGCAAGTAAGTAGAGTGTGGATGAGGCATAAAAACTTACAAAGCATTAGCACACTGAAGTCAGGAACCCCTTTGTAATACTCAATGACGTGCTCACATAGATTTGTCAGCCACTCATCGTTGATCTATGTATATCCCAGTGGACTCGGCAACTTAGGGAAATTCAGTAGATGCAGATTTTCCTGCTGCATCTTCTCAAACTCTCGCCAAGTATGTCTTCTCTCTGTTGGGCAATACATGGGGTCAATCCGCATCTCCTTTTGGGGAATCATAATAGATCTTCAAAGTCCCAGCCCTCTTCTTCATCCACTTTGATGGCCATTCAAGCTGGATTTCCCACAAAGACTTGTGGTACATGCTTGGTGGCTTTACATATCCACAACGTACTTGCTCAGGGTGTATACTCTGCAAGCCAAACAAGTAAAAGACAACGATGAGGACACATCCAAACCAGGGAGCTCAGAAACGTCAAAAAGAAAGAAAAAAACGAGAAAATTGAGGAAATAGAGAAAGACAAACAGCTCACAAGAATCAGACTCTGATCAGGGTTTGAAAAGAGTAATAGACTCAAGAAAAAATGAGGGTAAACAAAAACAAAACCAAACAGAGACTCAAGGAAAGAAAGAAGCAGGGAAACCAGCTTCAGAATCAAAAAGCAATGAAGGAGGATCGATGATTGTTGACAAAGTTAACGAGACTCTCGATGCCCTTCTAAAGGCATGGAATAGTCGAGTAACATTGAAACACCAATCCCACCCAAGTTAACGGAATACCCAGACCCCCTACAAGAAAAGATTGATTTGGTGAGGCACCAACAATTGATTTGAAACAGGCAGACAACCTTTGAGGGTCCTCATCCATTTCAGCCTAGGAGAATGAGCATGACGCAGCCAGTTTTAGAGACTATCCAAGAGGTGCCTGAAACTGAGCGTGATGAGAGCCAACAGAGTGGTGAACAAATCTTGCCAAGAGAGGAACCTGCTGAGGTAGAACCAAAAGAGTTAGAACTTGAAGAGAACATAGAAATCACCTCCATTGTTTCTTCTCTAGAAGACGAGATGGCTGATGAACTTTGGCAACAAGTCAGAGATCTTAAAGAAAAGGACAAGCTTTCAGCTAAGACAACTCCACTTTCAGTAGTGGGAATGACGGAGTATCTTGGAGTAGCGAGAAGCTTATCTGATATCCAGTTGCACGCAAGAGGAGATCAAGATAGTGAGGCCAACACCTTAGCTACATTACCATCCTGTTTGGGTGAGTATGAAGCTAGGACGGAAATTGTCCAAGTGCCTCAGTCTAGACAGATAACTCCTGACAGGAAAGAAACTGCACATTTGTAAGCCATATTATCAGCTCTTGTCACTGCAACATTACCACTAGCGGATTTTCTAAAGGTTAAACCAAAGCTGTGGCAATATGTGGCTGAGTTGATGGATAGTAGAGGCCTTGCGTTAACAAAAGAGCTGGTTGCTAAGGAGCAACACAAGGACAAAGTGAGCTCTATCCGGCAAGTACCCTTTAACAAGGTAAGTGCCTATCAAGAACGCAACAAAGATAAAGGGAATGCTACACTTCCGGTAGAGTACAGTGGGATCAAAACCATGGCAATATTGGACACAGGAGCGGGCATTGGGATATCAACTAAGGCCATGTGGGAAAAGTGGGGTAGAAAAGCTTTGAGAAAAACACGCATGGACTTGTAATTGGCTGATGGAAACCTAGAAAGACCATTGGGTTTACTAGAAAATGTTATAATTAAGACCTGTGGGATTGACTTTGAGCATACCTTTGCCATTGTTGATTTTGGTAAGGATCCTAATTATGAGGTAATCCTAGGACGACCATTTATGCGGCAGTTGATGGTTTTAGAGGATTGAGGTTACGATTACCTTTACCTTAGACACGAGGATGTCACAACGAGAGTCAATATCAAAGACCACATGTTTCGAGATGTGACGAGAATCCGAGTGGACGAATTTGAGTCAGCCAGTTCAAATCTCATGCCACGGACGAGCACCGCAACAACCAGTGTGAAAGATGCGTGGATTTGTGAGGTACCAAGCCAGGATCTACTGGAAGAAGATAGGAGAAAAACCGATCGATTGATAAATATCAAAGACTACATTCTGATACCTTTTCCTAAGGACAACATAGATCCTTATGAGTGGAATCACACTTTAGCCACGATGGATGTGTGTGCTTTGCCACCACAGACTCAATTTTGTGATGAAGAGGGCTACAAAGTTGTGCCTGTGAGAGTAATGATGGTGGTACAAAACTGTGAGGCAAGTACTTCCAATGTTGTATCACCTTGTAAGATCAAGTCACAAGACCCTAACACTCAGAAGAGGAAAGATGGAGGGCAACAACAGAAGAAACACTGTCCACAACAATTCAACACTCATAAACCGAGAATGTTACTAGCAGCTCAAGGCTACCATGAAGGCTCCACTCATCTCTCGCTTCCTAAGAAGAGCTTAGTGACCCCATCGTTTAGCCAACGACAGAAGAGAACGAAGACAAAGAAGAGAAGCTCAAGGACCAAGCTTGGGAAGAACAGTGCTACGCCAACAACAACTACCATGTGGATACCCAAAAGAGTACTTCAAGCTCAAGGATACTACAAAGGATCCACCCGTCTCTGGTTGCCCAAAACAAGATTTGTGTCTTCATTGCTTCAGCTCAAGCGTGACGAGGGCACTCCACAGTTGCCCAAAGGTACTACCTATTAGTGGAGGCCAATCAACAAGGAACAAAAGAAGATGTTACCAAAGGCTCCAAACAAAGCCGAAAAACCATTGCAAATCTGGGACAACAAACAGCCGGCTGATACCTCAAGGCCATCAATAATGAACAAGGGAAAATGGGTGCCAAAACTCACACTTGAGGTTGGAAGTGATAAAAAACAGAAGCAGGATGTAACACACACAAGAGAAGCAAACCCTAATCCATAATCATCAACCATAAAGAAGGAGAGAAGCCATAGTCACCATCTCTCTCACACACACAAAGGAGAACACAACATAGTGTTATGTCCACACTACAAAGTAAACCTAATGTAATGTCCACACACACAATGACCAGCTGGACACGCGGTCATTTATGTCTCACACATGTTCCTACCTAATCTGCCAGCACATAGCATAGCTGGCTCACACTGACATCGAGCTTGAATATCTCAACAGCCCCTCTCAAGCTCATGATGTACTGCCGATGAAGATGTAGATGAGCTTGGGATATCAACACTCTCAACACTCCCCCTCAAGCTCATCCCATGTACTCCCAACATAGTCCGGAAGTACTCAAACTTCTCCCTGCTAAGTGGCTTCGTGAAGATATCAGCCACCTGCTCATCAGTCTTCACATAGTGAAGATCAACTATACCATCCAGCACCTTTTCTCTGACAAAGTGATAATGGACCTCTATGTGTTTGGTCCTCGCATGAAATACTGGATTCTTTGCCAACTGCATACTGCTCATGTTGTCACAATGTATGACAACTTTGCCATCAAGAGGCTCACATAAATCTGCCAAGAGACTCTTTAACCATATAGCCTCACAAGTAGCAATGGCTGCACCTCTGTACTCAGCCTCTGTACTGGATAAAGCAACTGTAGGTTGCTTTTTGCTACTCCAACTCACCACAGCACTGCCAAGTGTAAAAGCATATCCACTAGTAGACCTCCTGTCATATGCGCTACCTGCCCAATCAGCATCTGTGTAGCCATGTATGTCCAAGCTTTTACCACTCTCATAGAATAAACCATAATGTGCTGTGGTTTTCACATATCTCATGATGCGTCTCACTGCATCCAAATGTGGTTTCCTGGGGCTCTGCATAAACTGGCTCACTAGCCCCACTGCATAACTCAAATCTGGGCGTGTGATAGTCATGTATATGAGACTACCAACCATCTTCCTGTACATGGAAGGATCATCCAATTCCTCGCCATAATCAGCCCGCAACTTCACATTTTGCTCCAATGGTGTACTCATAGGCTTACACCCTGTCATGCCATACTTTGCCAACATATCCAATGCATATTGGCGCTGTACTAACCAAGTACCTGCATGATCTTTCACCACTTCAATGCCAAGGAAATATCTCAACTCACCAAGATCTTTCATGTCAAATTTCCCACTTAAAGCTTTCTTGACATGCATCACATCTGCACTATGATCACCTGTAATAATCAAGTCATCCACATAGATGACTAGTAAAACAATCCCATGCTGTGTCTTCTTCACATACAGTGAAGAATCTGCTGTAGAAGTCTGAAAACCAAGTGAGATAAGATATCTGCTCATCTTATCACTCCAAGCACGTGGTGCTTGCTTCAGACCATACAATGCCTTTTTCAACCTGCATACGTGAGTGGGATATCTAGGGTGTACATACCCTTCTGGCTGTGCCATGTATACTTCCTCTTGTAGATCTCCATTCAGAAATGCATTCTTAACATCCATCTGATGCATTTCCCAGCCATTAGCTGCAGCCATAGCAATGACTGCTCTCACTGTGCCCATCTTAGCCACTGGGCTAAACGTCTCATCATAATCCAATCCATGGGTCTGTGCATAACCCTTTGCTACCAATCTTGCCTTATGTCTTTCAATAGAACCATCAGATTTGCACTTCACTTTGTAAACCCATTTACATCCAATAACATTCTTATCCTTTGGTAGTGCAACCAAGTCCCATGTATCATTATGGACCAATGCGTCCATTTCCACATCCATTGCTTTTTCCCATACATGCTCTCCAACAGCCTCTGTATAGCATGTAGGTTCCACATGCTTTACCATAGATGTCATGTATGCATAATGCATAGCAAAATCTCTATATGTCAATCTTTCCACTGGATATCTGACTCTCTGGGATCTCCGCAATGCATGCGGGTCACTCTGTACACCTGTAACACGAGCATGTGGTGGCACATATCTGTCCTGCCTAACACCAGGTGTGCGTACAACAGGTATCCCGAGCTCCTCATCCAAACTCTCAGAACTAGAGGACTCATAACCTGTGATCCCAATTCCTTCGACTTTCTTCTTGCCTTTATCCATAGCACTACTCCCAGTGCTCACACTCTCATGTCTCAGACGTCCTGACCATGGACGTACACTGCTACTACTCTCAGCTTCTGCTGGCCCAGACATAGTAGTAGAACTAGAACTTGCTTGTGATGGCAAGTTCACAGGCACATTCGCCTCAAGTGTGTCAATGACTCCCTCATCTTTGGCTTTATACCAACTAGCAAGCTCATCGAATACAACATCCCGTGAGATGACTACTTGTCTAGTTTGAGGGTTATAGCATTTGTAAGCTTTGCGATCCTGTGCATATCCAACAAATACACATTTCTCTGCCTTAGGATCCAACTTCCGTCTTCTTTCATCAGGCACATGAACATAAGCTACACATCCAAAGACTTTCAGATGTCCAATATCTGGCCTGTAACCTGTAAGCCGCATCTCTGGCGTGCTTCCATGAATGGCTGCTGTAGGTGATTTGTTCAGGATATACACTGCAGTAGCACATGCTTCTGCCCAATAGTAATCTGGCATGCTCTTTTCATTAAGCATCGCCCTTGCCACTTCACATATAACTCTATTCTTCCTCTCAGCCACACCATTCTGCTGAGGTGTATACCTGCATGTCAATTGTCTCCTTATTCCATGCTTCCTCAAGAAATGCTCAAAGGCCTTTGAGGTGTATTCACCACCTCCATCTGTCCTCAGACATTTAATCCAACAGCCATACTGCTTTTCTGCAAAAGCTTTGAAATCCATGAATTTTTCCAATACTTCACTCTTCTCCCTGAGAAAGTATATCCATGTCATCCTGCTAAAGTCATCAATGAATGTAACATAGTATAAACTGCCTTTGATAGATGGGTTTTGTGCAGGACCCCATACATCACTGTGCACTATTTCAAGTGGTCTATTACTCATGTTTCCTTCTCTAGGAAACCTCAACCTTGCCTGCTTCCCAAACTGACAGGCTTCACAAACATGCATATGTCCATTATATTTAAATCGAGGTAATCCACTGACAATGCCCCTTGTTTGCATGTTCTTTAATCTCTGTATATTGACATGTCCAATCCTCTTGTGCCACATGTCAATATCCTGTACCACATTCCTGCTCTTTGAGAACATGGCTGATTTTAGCTCAGGAATTCCAGCATCCAGCTTAAACAGTCTTCCTTCTTTCTTGCCTTTAGCAATCACTCTACATCCATGTTTAAAGTCTTCAACGAAGCATCCATGCTCATTGAATCTAACCTGTAATCCCTGTTCTACCATTTGACCAACTGAGGCCAAGCTTTTAGTGATCGAAGGCACATACAGCACATCTGACATAGACTTTGTCTGACCATTATGCATGACCAATGGTACACTTCCAACATGTGTAATGACATGCTGGGTATCATCACCTGTTTCCACATAGCCCTTCACATCCATTGGCTTCATGTGCTCAAACCATTCTCCATGACATGTCATATGGTTTGATGCTCCTGAGTCCATGTACCATGTATCATCATTCTCAGCATTTGTTGTCATAGAACCCACAACATGCTTCATGGCAAACAAATGATTTGCAGTTCCATCATTGCTACTTGATGCATAGTTGCCACCATGTTGTGCATAGTTTCCACCATAATGACCACCACGTTGTGCTCTTCCCCCTCTCAAATCATTCTGTTTGCGAAAGCAATCTCTCGCCATATGACCATATTTGCCACAATAATGGCATTCCACATCTTGCATAGAATTTTGTTGGCCTTGCCAACGTCCTCGTCCACGGGGATTACCTCTGCCTCGCTGAGGTGCATAACCACGACCACCTCGAGCACCATATGAAGGCTGAAAATTCTGCTGTGGAGGCCTATCCTGCCATCCACGACCATTACCACCACGTCCACGTGATGCGAATCTCCCCCTGCCTCGAAAGCCTCTAGATGAGTAAAAAGCTTGATTTCTTGCATGTTCATCATTACTTGACGAGGATGCAACACCTGTAACACTCATACCACCAAGGCCAAGCTTCAATTCTTCCACAATGAGCAATGACACAAGCTCATTAAAGTCTGGCATTCCTCCCAACCTTACTGAGATGGAAGTGTCAAAAGATTTGTATTCTTTGCCTAAACCACGCAACGTGAGTGCAACCAAATCATCATCATCCATTGGGGCATGGATTGATGACAAGGAATCAGCATAACCCTTGATTTCCTCAACATACTCATGTATACTCCGATTCCTTCGTGTTACACTGTGAATCTGTTGCTTTAGTTGTATCTTCCTGGCACCAGTGTCTGTCTCATACATTCTGCACAAGATACCCCATGCTTCTTTCGGTGTATCTGCATCTTGGATGTGAATAAGCAAGGCATCGGTTACACATATTGAGAAATAATGCAACACCTTCGAGGACCGCTCTACCCACTGCTTGTGAGCCAGTAACTGAGCATTATTTGGTTGAGGAGGTAGGTATGGCTCCGGGTCTTCCTCCGAGACAAGACTCCACAACCCTTTTCCTTTCAAAAAACTCTTCATTCGAAACTTCCATACTTGAAAGTTAGTGCGATCAAGCTTCTCTCCAACAATCTGTATCGGACCATCTCCCATTGTTGCAAAAAAATAGAGTAGATGTACCCTTTCGATCACAATGTACGAAGTACCTGTAATGCTCCAAATCTCTTCAAATCACATCAAATGCTTGCAAATTGTGTGCATTAACATCCCACAATGGTTCACCAACAATGTACACTCGATTAAAGTTGAAATCAAATGAAACTCCTTCACAAAAAATTTTCTGGTTTTTTTCTCGCCAGTAAATTCTCACCAGTAACCAGTCAAGATTATGCTCTAAATCCTTCAAATCTTGTCCAAATGCAATGATTCAACTTGCATTAGCTTCCCAACACATTGCTCCAACATATCCTAGAAGGGTTTGATCCAATTCTTCAAGGGGAATGAGAACCACCAATTTTTGTAACCTCTGGTTTGAATTTTTCTGCACCTGTCAGGTACCACCTCTCACTAAAATTGCTCTATCTCCTTCAAATCTTCTCCAAATCCAAAACTTTTTGATTCAAAAGTTTAGCAACTCATAGGACTCTACTTATACCAGAGGAATTTGGCCAATTTGATATAGGCAAAGATTAATGCCTTGATTAAAAATGCTCTGTTTCTGGACAGAATTTCTGCAAACCTGCACACCTCTGATAAATCACTTCAATGAGCTCCAAATACATGAAATGAGCTGCAACCAAGCATCACAAGGCCTTAGCAATGTATTTGCTAAACTCTCCAAGCTTTAAAGCATTCAATTTGGTGTCCAAATGAGTGAATTAGGATGAAATCTTTGAAAACTGTCCAGAATTCTGCATCTTCATGCACCGCCTGCTCCAGAGGGCTGTAGAGAGAGGGGAAATCACAATTGAATAGATAGGCCTCTTAGAAATGACCTAATCTACCTTGGGTATGAAGGGTTTAGCTCAATTTTGCCTCTAGCTCCTGCAATTGATCCTCCACGGGGGGTATGTTTTCTGTTTTTGTGAAAAACCAGAAATTTTTGCATAAACTCACTTTCACTTGATTTTGCTCAAATCTGTATGCATCAATCTGCTTCAAGATCCTGTATGTTGTTTGTGTCCACTTTGTTAATACATTTCCAAGTCCAAATACATGTGCCTTTGTGTATACATTTGCCAAGAGTATACATTCACTTCAAGCTTTCCATGGAAGCTTTGAGAAAAAACCAGAATTTTTCACTTGCTCTATGCACTTCAATCTTCACTGAACTTGCTCTTTGATACCTGCAATCCGCAGAGGGGGTCTTGCTACACTCACCAATGGTCCTTAGCTCTCAGATCTGATGCCGATGTGTGCTCCACAGCTTCTCCTTTGCTCCAAGCTCCAATGGCTTCCTTCACAGCTTTTTCTTCTTCTTCCCTCTTCTCTCACTCACTCTCACAACTCAGCTAATGAGCTCTTGGCTCTGATACCATGATAAAAAACAGAAGCAGGATGTAACACACACAAGAGAAGCAAACCCTAATCCATAATCATCAACCATAAAGAAGGAGAGAAGCCATAGTCACCATCTCTCTCACACACACAAAGGAGAACACAACATAGTGTTATGTCCACACTACAAAGTAAACCTAATGTAATGTCCACACACACAATGACCAGCTGGACACGCGGTCATTTATGTCTCACACATGTTCCTACCTAATCTGCCAGCATATAGCATAGCTGGCTCACACTGACATCGAGCTTGAATATCTCAACAGGAAGGTGTTCCTTAGTGGAGGATCTCGCTTCAACTTCAAACACCATCATGATTAAGGACACAACCACCACTTCGATCAACAAGAGATTCAAGAATCCAACAAGCACAACCACGTCACTACCGCACCCCACTCTTGAGTCAGGTTCTGAATATCTAACCATAAAGGAAAGAGCCGCCATGCTCTGGCAAAACTCTTCTTTTTCAAGTCAAGTCAAGTTGCTGCACTTTAAGCTGCTAGCATAAGAGTCGGAGTCGGGCAGCTAAGCCACCAAATGAGCAAGGCATTAGTCCTACAGCTTCAAGTAATATCTGTGCCTAGACTGCATGTAAATACGTTTTTCGTTTATTTTTGTTTGTTTTTTTACGTCCTGGTTGGTGAGCGGGATATATTAGTGCGCCGCTTATGCCGGATGGGTAAGCAAAGAGTCGAACTCTATTTCACTAAATGGAGAAAAAGAAAAGTCCCTTCACTCATGCACAATACACTCTACTTTTCGGAACCTCGACAGCAAATGCCACTTGACCGTACAAATGTGAGCCTAAGTACCGTCTTGTATGGTTAATGTGCTCTGTTTCTACCTCAAGTATCATAATATCCCTAAGAGCACAAAGCAGCATACACCAACATGCTTATCACCAGCAGGGCACTTAATAAAGATGAAGGCATTTTTTTCCATGTGGTTTTTCCCTTCGTCCATACACTTTCTTGTATATAAATCATTATGCACAAATCTGAGGCGATACCAACAAAAGATATCTTCAGTCCCTTCCCTTGCTATTTTGCACCAATGCTCGATCAACTTGCTTCAGGGGGGAAAAGGGAGCTTACAAGCATATGGGCAGTGAGAAAGAGTATCCTCATCTTCAAAAGCCACTTAACCAACTACCTCAGAAAATCTCTTGAGTACCCTTAGGATTTTTGCGCACCACATACGTTTCTTGTTATGCATCCTCTGTGAAGCATCTAGGGCTCAATCTGAGCATTGCATTAGGCATGCTTCTAAGTGATACCCATGCACTTAAAGCACAAATAAATGCAGGTACCACAAAGCTAAGGAGAATAAGAGCATTTCTATGAATGCACTTCTATTTTAAAAGGTTGTAGGTACTTCAAGTTATCAAGCTACCTCTGCAGAGCAGCAGCACCTCAAGAAGTTTCACACTTCTACACTTTCAAAGCCAAAAATCCAAAGAGATACGTCCAACACCCAAAGGTTTTCACAACACGTCTCACCCACAACAACAATCAGACTTGGGGGAGTCAAGTCTGCTATGTTGGTTAAGTTTCGTAGTAGTATAGTGGTAAGTTTTTCAAAAATCCATTCATATGTTTGTTGTTACTAACCTTTTAGCCCACACATTAACTTCATTACCATAATCACTATGGTTACAAATTCAATATATGTAAAGCATGCAAGTAAGCAAGCAAATCAAACACTTGCAATTTAAGTGATGCTTCTTTGACTTAAAACAAAGAGCCATGCAAAACCATGCGTGACTGACATTCATAAGTTTTTCACTAACCTACTGAAGCAATCAACTTGTGAAAGGATTTTTCGTGACTACAGTTGGCTGCCACTTTTGCTAACCATTCTTGTGCAGCACCACCGCCACAAAAGAACAACTACAGACACCTTTGAAGCACTATACTTCAAGCATGTCCGAGGACGGACATGGTTTAGACTTGGGGGATTTTTTGGGGAACAGATGCCCTTGGTCCTTACAAGTAAACACGCGACAAATGCATGAAGAAAAGAGTGCCATTTGTTGAAGAGCTACGGGAGCGACATGACAAAACAAGAATGTGGGTACGCCAAAACAGGAAGGTTTCCATTTTTGGATCTTTTAAGCCCTTCGGGTTACGGGATACAAGGAAAGTACCGTACGAGAAGCTAATGTAAAGAGAGCGAGAGCTACAAGGAAAGAGAGTAGCAGTGGGAGCGGGAACCCGGGGAAACCGGTTTTTGAAGACTTTTCCTATTTTTAAGTAAATCCCGCCTAAGTGCAATGTAATAAGTGTCAGGAGGGAAGATGGGCTCGTAAGAGTTCCACGATGTATAATTCTTAGCCTATTTCCCCGTGTTTTAGCCATTCTCTTAGTGGTGTCCGCCCAAGTGTGAAAATACTAGTAAGTTTTGACCTACGTATATAGGTGAACACAACTAAGAAATGAGGGCTTTTTGGTTTTCTCTAAAGAGCTCTCCATTTTAGCTCTCCTCTACTCTAAGCTAAGCTTCAAGCTTCCATAGCTTAAGTACCCATTGTAATAGATCATTTATGATTAATGAAGTGGGCAATGGCTTCTCTCTTCTTCTCTTTCACCTTCTCTTTGTTTATGTGAGCAATGCATGAGTGATTCTTGCTTAATGTGATTGAATCTATGTGTGTGTGTGCTTGCTTGTTGCTTCTTGATTAGCATTCTATTTCTTAATTAGTTAAGTGTAGGTTGATTGTGGCTTTATTAGGCTTGCATTGAAGCATTGTATGCATGTGTATGATTGATTAGATGAAGAAATGCTTGCCAATGAATGCTATTCCTTACATTGCTTGATTAAGAAAAGGCTTGTGTGCTAGATTAAGGCTTGTGGGTTAAGTAGTTAATCTATTAAACTTGTGGGCTTTGATTAAGTGCTTGTAGGCTTGTGAATGTTAGTCAATATATAGCTTAACACATTGATTGAGAGTGATTGAGTGAGATTAGAGTGAGTGGGTTAGCTTCTCCATAGCTAAACCCATTCGATTAGTGTGTGTGTGTGTGCATTAGTGGATGAGTGACCATTAGTCATCTCCCATTGCTAAGCTAGAGATTCCCTTGCGTTGACACCGCAAGGTATCCTCCGTGAGCTAGCCGGGTTAAGCTCTCCGCATTGACCTCTTCTTCATTAATAAGATGAGAGTTGATTGGAAGCCACTAGGAATGGTGACCCCAACAGGCACACTCCATCTATGAGGGTATGGAAAGTGAAAATGCTGCATTTACACTTGTAGTGCCAATCTGATGGCTTGGTGGCGGAGTTGATCCCACCTAGGTTCCACCTCATACGAGCACATCATCGACTGTCTTCAGGGCTCTATCATTGAAGGGTACTTTGTCGCTGGGAAGGTGCAATGCGTTGCACACTAGTTCCCTTGTGACATGTACTTCTACAACCCTTCCTGCCATATTAGTGACTTTGCTCTTGCCGGCATCATCCATTGTCGAAAGGAGCTTTCATGCTCTTTGCAAATCAGGCCCCCATGGCGGCAAAGAAAAATATCCTTGTAGACACAGGCTTTCCCATATGAATGGTGCATTCGGATCCAGGGTATGTAGTTTCAAAAAACCTTCTGGTAGGGATGTCGAATCTGACTTCAATCCCCCTGGTATCCAAAAAGTAACCTCTTGCCAGGCTGATCCCTCTTTCAATGAGGATGTGTGAATCCACGAAGCAATCCGCTACATAGAGATCTAGACGGAACGTGAATGCATTGGAGGGTGGCACTCTAGGCTCTCCTGCTTCTCCTTGCTGTTCTTCCACCTTCTTGTGCGGTTGGGAGCTCTGTACGCTGTGCTCTTTTCCTTCTGTCTGTTGAAATGTCAAGCTCGTATACAGCTGGAGGATAGCACATGGGTGCTGACAGAGTGACTGACAGATTGACAGTATGGTAGATAGATATCGTGTGGTGTGTTTATGACCGCGTCCAGCTGGTCATGTGTGGTGTGGACATTACATTAGGTTTACTTTGTAGTGTGGACATAACACTATGTTGTGTTCTCCTTTGTGTGTGTGAGAGAGATGGTGACTATGGCTTCTCTCCTTCTTTATGATTGATGGATATGGATTAGGGTTTGCTTCTCTTGTGTGTGCTCCCTCCTGCTTCTGTTTTTTATCATGGTATCAGAGCCTAGGGCTCATTAGCTGTGTTGTGAGAGTGAGTGAGAGAAGAGGGAAGAAGAAGAAAAAGCTGTGAAGGAAGCCATTGGAGCTTGGAGCAAAGGAGAAGCTGTGGAGCACAAGGATGGCAGAGGCCGCAGCAACCCTATCTGAATTGGAGACCATCAGGGAGACCACCATTTAGAGGAAATTTTAATCAAGGAGGAAGATCAAGATTTGGTGGATGGCAAAATCTTTAGCCATCATGGGAAAGGAATTGGAATCAACAACAGGGATGGTCACAACAGCAAAATTGGCAGGCGCCACCGAATTGGAATCAACAAGGTTGGAATCAGCAGAACTGGACTCCGCAGGGGTGGAATCAACCAAGACCTCCTCAACAACTACCTCAGTTACCTGCGCCACCTGTGCAGGGTAAGTGTAGCAAGACCCCCTCTGCGGATTGCAGGTATCAAAGAGCAAGTTCAGTGAAGATTGAAGTGCATAAAGCAAGCAGAAAATTTCTGGTTTTGAAGCTTTCATGGAAAGCTTGTGAAGGAATGTATTTTGTCAAATGTATTGGGACAAATACAAAGGAAACACAGAGGTTCTCATGTATTGTGAAAGGGCACATGTATTAGCAACACTGGAGCAAACCATTGCATGAAACATTGATGTATTTCAGAAGATTTGTGAAAGAAAAATTCTGTTTTTTTTTTACTCCTGCAAACCAGAGAATATATGCCCCGTGGAGGATCAATTGTGGCAATTCTACTCAAAATTGGAGCTAGCCCTTCATACCCATGATAGATTAGGTCATTTCTAAGAGACCTATCAACTCAATAGTGATAACCCCTCTTCCCTAGAGCTCCAGGAGCAGGCAGCGCATGATGAAGCAGGTTCTTGGACAGGTTGCATAGTATTTGGTCTAATTCACTCATTACTACTCCATTTGATGCCATTCAAAGCTTGGGGAGTTTAGAAAAGACATTGCTAAGGTCTTGTGATGCTTGGTTGCAGCTCATTTGATGAATTTGGAGCTCATTGAACTCAATTAGTAGAGGTTTGCAGGTTTGTAGAAAGTCTGTCCAGAAACAGAGCATTTTTAATCAAGGCATTAATCTTTGTCTATATCAAATTGTCCTAATTCCTTTGGTACAAGTAAAGTCCTATGAGTTGCTAAACTTTTGATTCAAAAAGTTTTGAGTTTGGATAAGATTTGAAGGAGATAGAGCACTTTTAGTGAGAGGTGGTACCTGACAGATGCAGAAAAAAGCAAACCAGGGAGCTACAAAAATTGGTGGTTCTCATTCACCTTGAAGAATTTGATCAAACCCTTCTAGGATATGTTGGAGCAATGTTTTGGGAAGCCAATGCAAGTTGAATCATTGAATTTGGACAAGATTTGAAGGATTTAGAGTATAATCTTGACTGGTTACTGGCGAGAAATTACTGGCGAGAAAAAAACCAGAAATTTTTTTGTGAAGGAGTATCATTTGGTTTCAACTTTGATCCAGTGTACATTGTTGGTGAATCATTGTGGGATGTTAATGCACACAATTTGCAAGCATTTGATGTGATTTGGAGAGATTTGAAGCTTTACAGGTCCGGCATACCACTTGTCAAAGGGGTACATCTACTATATTTTTTGCAACAATGGGAGATGGTCCGATACAGATTGTTGGAGAGAAGCTTGATCGCACTAACTTTCAAGTGTGGAAGTTTCGAATGAAGAGTTTTTTGAAAGGCAAAGGTTTATGGAGTCTCGTCTTGGAGGAAGACCCGGAGCCATACCTACCTCCTCAACCAAATAATGCTCAGTTTACTGGCTCACAAGCAATGGGTAGAGCGATCTTCGAAGGTGTTGCATTATTTTTCCATATGTGTAACAGATGCCTTGCTTATTCACATCCAAGATGCAGATACACCAAAAGAAGCATGGGGTATATTGTGCCGAATGTATAAGACAGACACTGGTGCAAGGAAGATTCAACTAAAGCAACAGATTCACAGTGTAACACGAAGGAATCGGAGTATACATGAGTATGTTCAGGAAATCAAGGGTTATGCAGATTCCTTGTCATCAATCCATGCCCCAATGGATGATGATGATTTGGTTGCTCTCACATTGCGTGGTTTAGGCAAAGAATACAAATCTTTTGACACTTCCATCTTAGTAAGGTTGGGAGGAATGCCAGACTTTAATGAGCTTGTGTCATTGCTCATTGTGGAAGAATTGAAGCTTGGCCTTGGTGGTATGAGTGTTACAGGTGGTGCATCCTCATCAAGCAATGATGAACATGCAAGGAATCAGGCTTTTTACTCCTCTAGAGGCTTTCGAGGCAGGGGGAGATTTACCCCTCGAGGCCATGGAGGACGTGGTTGGAATGACAGGTCTACTCAACCACAATCAAATCAGAATTTTCAGAAGTCACAGTCATCATTTGGATCACGTGGAGGTCGTGGATTTCAATCCCATAGAGGGAGATTTGGAACAGGTGCTCGTGGTAGAGGACGATGGCAAGGTCCTCAACAAAATTTGAATGGGATTGAATGTCACTATTGTGGCAAACTTGGACATATGGCAAAAGATTGTTACAAAAAGCAAAATGATGTCAGGAATGGAAGACCACAACATGGAAATTATGCATCTACTAGTAACAATGATGGGAGTTCAAATCATCTTTTTGCAATGAAGCATGTTATGGGGACAATGGATTCTCAGAATGTTGGAGATGAGTCATGGTATATGGATTCAGGTGCCTCAAACCACATGACATGTCATGGGGAGTGGTTTGAGAAGATGCAACCATTGGATACAACTAGTTATGTGGTCACAGGAGATGATACTCAGCATCTTATAACACATGTTGGCAGTGTGCCTTTGAGGATGCATGATGGAAATGTGAAGAATATGTCAGAAGTGTTATATGTACCATCCATCACAAAGAATTTGGCATCAGTAGGCCAAATGGTTGAGCAGGGACTACAAGTAAGATTCAATGAGAATGGCTGTTTTGTGGAAGACTTTAAGCATGGCTGTAGATTGATTGCCAAGGGCAAGAAGGAAGGAAGGTTGTTCAAATTGGATGCAGGCATACCAGAATTGAGCTCAGCCATGTTTTCAAAGAGCAATGGGATTGTGCAGGACATTGACATGTGGCACAAGAGGATTGGACATGTCAATATACAGAGATTAAAGAACATGCAAACAAGAGGCATTGTCAGTGGATTGCCTCGATTCAAATATGATGGACATATGCATGTGTGTGAAGCCTGTCAGTTTGGAAAGCAGGCAAGGTTGAGGTTTCCTAGAGAAGGAAATATGAGTAATAGACCACTTGAGATAGTGCACAGTGATGTATGGGGCCCAGCACAAAACCCATCTATCAAAGGCAGTCTATACTATGTGACGTTTATAGATGATTTCAGCAGGATGACATGGATATACTTTCTGAGAGAGAAGAGTGAAGTGCTGGAAAAATTCATGGATTTCAAGGCTCTTGTAGAAAAACAATATGGCTGTTGGATTAAGTGTCTGAGAACAAATGGAGGTGGTGAATACACCTCAAAAGCTTTTGAGCATTTCTTGCAGAAGCATGGGATAAGGAGACAGTTGACATGCAGGTATACACCTCAGCAGAATGGTGTGGCTGAGAGAAAGAATCGAGTCATATGTGAAGTGGCAAGGGCAATGCTCAATGAAAAGAGCATGCCAGATTACTATTGGGCATAAGCATGTGCTACTGCAGTGTATATCCTGAACAAAACACCTACAGCAGCCATTCATGGATGCACGCTAGAGATGCGGCTTACAGGTTACAGGCCAGACATTGGACATCTCAAAGTCTTTGGATGCGTAGCTTATGTCCATGTGCCTGATGAAAGAAGACGGAAGTTGGATCCTAAGGCAGAGAAATGTGTATTTGTTGGATATGCACAGGATCGAAAGGCCTACAAATGTTATAACCCTCAAACTAGACAAGTCGTCATCTCACGAGATGTGGTGTTTGATGAGATTGCTAGTTGGTACAAAGCAAAAGATGAGGGAGTTATTGAC
Organism: Cibotium barometz; assembly: GCF_041138505.1. Taxonomy (NCBI): domain Eukaryota; kingdom Viridiplantae; phylum Streptophyta; class Polypodiopsida; order Cyatheales; family Cibotiaceae; genus Cibotium; species Cibotium barometz. The sequence goes on from NC_141073.1 coordinate 14,561,618, forward strand.
TCACTTGAGGCAGATTTGTCTGTGAACTTGCCATCACAAGCAAGTTCTAGTTCTACTATTATGTCTGGGCCAGCACAGCAGAAGCTGAGAGTAGTAGCAGTGTACGTCCATGGTCAGGACGTTTGAGGCATGAGAGTGTGAGCACTGGGAGTAGTGCTATGGATAAAGGCAAGAAGAAAGTCGAAGGAATTGGGATCACAAGTTATGAGTCATCTAGTTCTGAGAGTTTGGATGAGGAGCTCGGCATACCTGTTTTACGCACACCTGGTGCTAGGCAGGACATATATGTGCCACCACATGCTCGTGTTACAGGTGTACAGAGTGACCCGCATGCATTGCGGAGATCCCAGAGAGTCAGATATCCAGTTGAAAGATTGACATATAGAGATTTTGCTATGCACTATGCATACATGACATCTATGGTAAAGCATGTGGAACCTACATGCTATACAGAGGCTATTGGAGAGCATGTATGGGAGAAAGCCATGGATGAAGAGATGGATGCTTTGGACAAAAATGATACATGGGAATTGGCTGAGTTACCTCAAGGAAAGAATGCAATTGGTTGCAAATGGGTGTATAAGGTAAAGTGCAAGTCAGATGGCAGCCTAGAGAGACATAAGGCAAGGCTGCACGCTAAAGGATATGCACAAACTTATGGTCTTGATTATGATGAAACTTTCAGCCCAGTGGCTAAGATGGCTACAGTGAGGTCTATCATTGCACTAGCAGCACAAAAAGGTTGGGCTTTACATCAAATGGATGTAAAAAAATGCTTTCTTGAATGGTGAACTACAAGAAGAGGTGTACATGGAACAGCCAGCTCTTCCTCAATGGTCTCCAAAACTGGTTTCATTGCACTCATTTTCCTAGGTTGATATGGCTGAGGACCCTTTAAAGTAGTTTGCGTGTCTCGAATTAATTGTTGATGCCTCACCAAATCAATTTTCTCCTGGAGGGGGTCTGGGTATTCTAGCAACTTAGGAGGGATGGGTGTCTCAGATGTTACACGGCTGTCCCAAGCTTTGAGAAGGGCTTCGAGTGTTTCATTCTTCTTATCAACAATGACCGATCCTCCCTCATTGCTTCGTGTCTCTGAAGCAGGCTCATCTGCTTCTTGTCCCTTGTTAGTTCTTTTTGGACCCTGGTTTTGTTGAGTGATGTTCTGTCTTGACTCTATGACTTCTCTTATGCCCTGATCCGAGTCAGACTCTGGTGAACTCTCTTTTGTCCTTTTCGACCTCAAGTGTCTCATTTTTTGTTTGGTTTTGTGTGAACTGGAACTTTCTTTTGTAGATTGATTCCCTTTTTGTTCTAATTCCATTCTTGCCCTTGCCCGTGTTACAACTAACACTGGTGCTGGTTGGTTTCCATTTGTTTGCTCTGTTTCAGCAGTTGGGGATTTAACTACATACTCTTTTCGTACCCCTTCAGGTGTTTCAAGGATGATGGACTCCCATGATCCCGTTTCGGATGTTTCCATACCGCTGTTTACCCCGGTTTTGTTTTTGTTGCCTTTTCTTGTTTGTTTTCGTCTTCGCTTTTGTTTTTGTTGCTCCTCTTTTGACATTTCTCTGAGCACCGGTTCCTTTTGGCACTGTAGTATCAATTGATCTAAGGTCTCTTTGGCTCTTTGTTCTTGGGCATGTGTCACTATATAAATTGGTTTAGTTTCGCCTTCATTTTCAGAGGAGGTAGGTGAAGGAATCACCCCAATCATTCCCAAAGACGTAGGTGTAAATGGCTTCTCAGCCGCTTTTACTGGACAGTCTTTAGAAAGGTGATTTACTCCACACTCAGCACAGTACCTAGGTACTCTTGGCCAATTCATAGTTGCCGCTCTTGCCTGCGCTTTTTCCTCCTTGTCAATGGGACAATCCTTAATCCAATGATCTTGTTGGCATTTGAAACATGGCCCAGCTACTACTGGTGCTTGGTTTTGGTTTGGGGGTCCCCTTTTGTTGTTGTTGTAATTGCCTTGTTGTCTAAAGGCCCCATTCGCCATCAACATCAACATATGTGCATTCATGCTTACCATGTGATCATTGCCTTCATCAACTGACTTTGCCTTGTGTCTTGCCTTAACCCTCGTAGGATAAGATTGGCGATTGCCTGAGGGTCTGCACTCCTGCTCGTATCTCCCGAATCAGACCTTTGACTTGAGTTTTGAGTTGCAAACTCACAATTGTCATCAAACTTTTGCGCATCAAAGCAACACTCGTCAAAGTCCACATGCCCCTTGGCAAACAAATGTGTATACAGTTGCCTGTCCCTTAGTCCCTCAAGAAAGCATGAAATTAGGCGCTCTTGACTGGGTGTTTCTGAATCAGGGCACCGTACTATGTACTGCCTCAATCGGTCAACACATTCCCTAACGGTTTCGTTATCCTTTTGCTTAAAGCTAAGGATTTGCGTGACTGTATTGTGTTTAATCCCAATCTTGGAATAGGCTTCTATAAACCTTTTCACAAGTGTTTCAAAGTCATAGAGCACATATGGCTTCAGTGTTTGAAACCAAGACAATGCTCTTCCTTCCATAGTCAATCCAAACCCTTGTACCATAGTGTGTACGTCTGTGACACCCTCTGCGAATAGCAATTGTCGGTATTGTGCCACGTGGTCGTAAGGATCTCCGCTCCCACTAAAGCTCTTGCAAAACTTTTGCAGACTTGTGGGTCTTATTTGTTTTCCCCACTGAGTCCTTTTTCCCTCTCATTTTGTTAGGTTTAAATCCCCCTTTTATGTCAAATGGAACTGAAGGTGCTCCTTCCCTATGTGCTCCACTTTCATCCATGTATGAGACTGCTTTCCCTCCAATTGGAAGTTTAGGTCCTACTTGTGGTGCTTTTGGATGCATAGCGCTTCTTTCAATCGGAGGTGGACTTAAGCCCAACTCTTCAAAAAAATCCCTTGGGGGTGACCCATAGGTAGGAGTAGGTGCTCTAAAAGCAGTCTCTTCCGGTCTAGCAGTGTCTGCAGGTCGTGCCCATGGCATAGCAGGAAAACCTCCCGTATAAAATACAGGCTGTCCCTGGTAAGTGTACTGCCCTAGACTCTCCTCACTCAACCGGTGGTAAGATTTACCCCAGTCATCCAACAACGTGAGTCCTGTTTTTCCCTTGATACCCCAAGCGTGCACTCTTGTCTCATGAGGGTATGTTTTCCCATGGTACATTACTGTTTTATATACAATTCCAGCCGTGTCCACATACAAAGCGACAAATTGATTATCAATGTAAATGCGAGTCACTTTGAATGAGTAGAGTACCTCTTCTCTTTTTGTAGAGTTTACCTCGCCTTGGGTTGCATCTCCAGCTGTGTAGATAGGTGGTGCCGATGGAGCTGGTTCTTGAATGCCGGCTCTTCCTTGGAATCCGGGGTACGACTCCGTTTGCGCTCCTCACTCATTGCCTTGCGGGAGGATCTGGCCAAACCTATTCATGTTCTCAAAAGCAGGTGTTAGAATATATTCTATTCCCCCGAGGCTCATGTAGCGGTCACCTTGGAAATTGACCCACACCTCGGCCTCTAAGGGTGACTAGATGTCCTCCATTTTGACTGTAATCCTACTTTGAGGATCCATGTAGAGCTGAGCTCCATGTGCGTTCTCCCTAATGTGCACAAGTTTTATGTTCAACCCATTGATTGGGCTGTTCATACTTTTAGCTTGATCAAAAGGGTTCGTGTTACCTCCCGTGGAGAAAGAGTCATCCATGTTGTCGGATGCCTCGCTATCCGATGAGGAATTAGTATGAGTTGAACTTAAATTTAACTCTTCAAGGATAGCTCCAAGCGGTTGTTGGGTCCTCACAGCACTCCCTTGGGTAGAAACCTTAGAGATTTTGGAGGACCCGGAAGCTATGGACTTCCCGGACCTTAGTTGCATGTGGGCTATGAAGCACTCCTTTTGTCCTTCTTTGCTTCTTTTTATGAATTTTTAAGTCTTTTATGATTTTTTTATGATTTTTGTGGGTTTAAAGAGAAACAAAGGATGTATTTTACAAGATATTGAGTGGATGTTAGTTAATGAATGTTTTGACAACTTGCAGGGCTATGGAATAATTGCAGATTTGGACTTGGTTGATTTTTGTCTGTTTGGTGTGCTGTAAGCAGTGTTTTGACTCTAACATGCACTAGAAAAATGTGTTTTTAGCTTTTAAATATACCATTGGATAGAGAAAAGCTTAAGGAACACACTGGTCATGTCAGAATTGTCAAACTGCCTGTCCTGCTACCCTGATCTGCAAAGGCACCATTTTTTAAAGAGATTTTGATGGTTTAATGTGCCAGTTGGATAGAGTATAACATGGGCATTACAGAGGTGGTCTTAAAATGTCAAAATGATGCTCCAGCTGCTCAGAATAGCAAAGGCGCCATCTGCAGAGGCGCCATTTTTCGCTTTTAATATTTTTGAGATCTGTCTGGACAGTTCAATTCCAAGGGTCAAATGGACTGTTCCTAGCACCTCACTTCACAGAAAACATGTCTCTGGGTACCCTGAATCACAGAGGCGCCATTTTGTGTATCTGCTCCCAGAGAGCAACTGGCTGGCAGATTCAGGTCCCTTATGGTCAATAAGCTCTTCCTGCACAATCAGAACTAAAAAAAGGTATTTGGAGGTCAAATGGAGGCCAAGTTAGAAGTAACAGCTTCGGCAACTGCAGTTTCTGCACTTCTAACTAGCTCCACATTCAATCTCACTCAACCTCTTTGCAATATTGATTGTGCTAAGAGTAATACTAATAATCACAACTACCACACAAGCCCACCAGCCTCGGGAAAGTGCGCGGATCACAACTAGAAAGGTGGCCTCCAAAGGCCCTTACCTATTCACACAAATGTGCTGCAAATGGTTGTCCAAAACAATAACAAAAAAAAAAAGATTAGAAATCAAATACATGCACTATATCACAATGCACTTACCTAAAACTTGCAAAAACAAGCAACCTAAAGCCTTAAACTAATGGCAACTAAATCTACTAAACAACAAGCATCCTAATTCTAATCCTAACAAATGAACATAACAAAACAAAGCTTGCAAACAAAGAAATAAAATAAGGTGCGGGAGTAGCTCAACCGCATACACAAGATGAGGGTTTTTAAAGAGCCCACACTCTCTACACTAATCACAAAAAAGCTTTTAATTAACTAATGGTGGCCTTGGGATCACACACCCAACCCACGGTCCTAATCCACCGGTTTTGCAACCGATGAAGCAAGAAGCTAAATCCTAATCAAATCACTCATTCACTAGCATAGGCTACCGCTCCCCGGCAGCGGCGCCATTGTTGGGGTCACTATGGAATAGTGGCTTCCACACATACACTAATCTCATTGAGGGAGAAGAGTGGTCAATGGGGGGAGCTTAACCCGGCTAGCTCATGGAGGAATCTTGCAATGTCAATGCAAGAGAATGAATAACTTAATCTATGGATAGCTTAATGGTTCCTAGCCTATGCACACACACACACTAACTAAGTAGATTAATGAAAGCATTAACCCACTCACCCTTAATCACCAAGCTTAGCCTCCTACTCAATGTTCTATCAATTAAATGTGCAAAGAGCATAACCCACAACCGCATTTAGCATTCAAGCAAGCTCATACAATCATTCATTAGTCTATGGCAAACCCACATGCTAATGATAAGCTAATGCACTTGCAAATACTACTCTAACATAGAGCTCAAACACACATTAATGAAGAGGGGAAGAGAATGAAATACACATTGCTAAGCATTTCCTACTCTTAACACCTTCACTAATCAATAGGCATTGCATACACACATAAAAGATTAGCAAACAAGCTTAAACATTCCCTACTTAATCAAGCATTAAACATAAGCTTGCATGCCAATGAGAGAAGCTAACAATGATAAAAGAGAAGCTTGATTCACTTTGATTAACCATGTAGAGACTTACAAAGTGAAGGCTTGAGCTATGGAAGCTTGAAGCCAATCTTAGGTTAGAGAGGAGATAGACTTAGAGTTCACTTTCAAGAAAATGACCAAAAAGCCCCAAAACTTTAGTGAAACTCACCTATATACTTAGGGTTCTCTAAAATAGGACCACCCACACTTGGGTGGACATCACTAAAATGATGGGCTAAAAACTAATGCTTAGGCTGCGGGAAATACAACTTGGAACTCAATGAGTCCATTCATTTACAAAAATGTGTATGTACATTGCACTTTGGCGGGTTTCTCTAAAATAGAAAATGATTCAACTAAAATATCCCGTCCCGCAGGCTTACTCCTTGAGCTCTTTACTCCTCTTCGAATCAGCGGCTTCTCTTTACCTGTACCTGCACACTTGTTTACCTTTACCGTACCTGTTCGTCTTGAAGCACTTGGGTTCCGTTCCAGATTTGCGGGAACAACTCCTAAGATAACCCTTCATTACTCTTTTCTCGCACAACATCTTGTTTAAATGGAAAACTCCTTGAAAGCATATAGGGTGTTTCATTCTTGAACACATGCATTAGACACGCTTTTTTGCTTCCACCCATGCACAGTACACCGCATGACAGATTCTGCAAGATGACTCCAGCAACAACTATACATACACAATAAGATCGACAAGTCAAGGGTACTTTTTCTCCCACAGGGTTTTTTCCCCTTGACCATATTTGGTGTCTAGCACCATCGTTCACTTTTCGCTTTCAATAAAGGCATTGATCAAGCAAAGCAAAACAGCCACGGCAACCAAGCTCATCGACAACAAACCTCCAGTCACTTCACGTCAAAGACACCGGGAGTCAAATTTCACCGCCCCGGTTGCCAATTTAGGAAGGGGAGAGTGTTCTGGGAATAACGGAACAGGGCCAGAACAAACCTAAGCAGCTGAAGCCAAAATAGGTAAAATTGCCAAAACAGGAAATGCGGGATGCTAAAACATGACATTATGGTTTTACTCCAAAAATGGTGCAAACGAAGTCGAATAGACATGTGGGTTTGTTTGGCGTGTAGCTTATGTCTTTATCTTCAAATTAAGCACCTAACTTCATCAAATGGAAGACCGAGCTTCAACGAGGAGAACTGACTGTCCCGCAGCATTTTCCGTAAAAACCCCTAAATGTGCGGAATGTAAATTATTCATAAATGGGTTCGTGTGAGCTCTTAATTGTAATATTCATTTAAGTGGGCTCAACCGAGTTCCAATTTGTAACGCAAGAGCTCTAGTGTTTTAGCCTTGTATGGCCGGCCGGACAAGTGTGGCTACTTTTGATAAACTCCCTTATAAGCCAATGTAAAAGGGGATTGAGGTACATTCTCTATACACACTCTAGGAGAGCTCTCAAGTGAAGAAGCCTCTTATTGCTCTAGCTATGGAAGCTCTCTAGCTACTCGTGTGATGTACTCTATTGAGCATTCTTGCTCCATGAATCAATGAAGGTTTTCTCCACTCTTTCTCCCTTTTTCTTGCATTGAAGTAAATTAATGTTTAATTAGTTGAAGACTCTTCCTTTCTTATTATTGCATGCTTATGAATGTGTGTGATCTTTCCATTGAAGCTTGCTCTTGCCCACATCTATGGCAATGAGCTACGCATGGAAATACTCCTCATAATAGCTTGTGGGTTTAAGAATATGTGTTTCTTAGCTTGCTTAAGCTTGTGGGTTATGCATTGTATGAGTTGCTTACAATAGAGAAGTAGGGTTTAACCTATGCTTGATGGGAATGGGATTGAGGGAGTGTGAAGAGTTATTGAGTTAGTAGGCTTGTAGGAGAGCTTGCTACATTCCTTTGCTCTCTTGATTCATGTGGGGACATATGTGGGTTTGTAGGATGGAGCTCATTGTTGCCTAGTATGAGTAGATGTGTCATGTGGGTTAAGCTCTCAATGTGTGCTCTCCACAAGGGATTGCCTCTATGCGCTAGCTGGGTATAGTCCTCGGTTGACATAGTGTTTCCATACACATTGGTCAACGAGAGATCTCTATTTGCCACATACCGCAAGGTAGAGAACACCGTTCTCTAAATACATCATGTTAGCTTTGGAAGGTGAACTCCTAAGTCTAATATGCAAACCAAGACATCACTAAACTCCTTCCATCATGGAACAAGGAGGCTCTTTGACAATAATGCAATACCCTTGGGGAAGTTGGCCCATACATGCTTAGCACCATTCCACCGCAATCCCAAGGTCTATGTACAAACCTCCAAATAGCTGCCATCATCTTAGTTAGCAACCTGGAGATAATGTTCCATCAAAAGTTAGCAAAAAGGATGTAATTTTAAGTACACATGTGTACAAATGTGATTTTATATTTCAAGAAAAATGGCCCATCATGTTTTGAAGGGTCGAACATCATGGATTGGTAGTGGTGCAAATTGTCACATGTTTTGAAGGGTTGCACATCATGTCGCTAAGGACTGGTAGAGCTGCAAATTGTCACTCTCTAGGCACAAGTTATATAAATTGTAACAACTACTTACTGCTTCTCTACATAACTCATGATGCTTTTCTACACTTGTTCAATAAGACATGAGTTAGCACATGTGGTATAAAGAACTCAACATCTCCTTCTTAATGGAATTAGCCTCATTTTTCTGAGCAGGTCTCCATGTTGCTCCATGTCTATCTTTGTTGTCATGCGGTGGCCAAGACGAGTGCTTAGCATGTGAAGGCTCCTCATCTTGGCCATCACATCTTAAGATTTGTGAGGCATGTATTCAAATTTCAATGTGCATCATGAGTGAAAATATTTACTGAGAACATTTGCAACAAATCTTTGAAGTTTGTTCTCCACAAAATACGAAAAAATACTATAAAAGTAATGGTGCCTTATGTATTGAACTCTGCTAATTCTTTTGTATCAGTGTATCTTTTGTAGCTCATGCACAAATTTTCTCCATGAGCTGACTTCATATCTAAAGTTTGTTGATAATACGAATTTCAAGTTTGTTGATATTCCAAGCAAATATCTATATAGCTTATCAGAGATCTTAGGTGAGTTCTTTTCTTATACATGTAAGGTTGTTGTGTGGGGCTATCTCTTGGGACTTACCAATTGAGATTTTGTATATTGCCAATTTTGTTCACGAGAGAGAGAGAGAGAGAGAGAGAGAGAGAGAGAGAGAGAGAGTACAAAATACTCCTTAATTTATGTATTCATAAAAAATCAAATTTTTATGTAGAGAATAGAGAGAGAGAAATGAAATGAAATGAAATGATACGTCTACAAAAGGCCAAAATGACTTATGAGACCAAAAAAGGTTACAAAGTGGCGAATCTGATACAATGTCTGTGTGCTAAAAGAAAAACTCTGATACAATGTCTATGTGGTAAAAAAAGAGAAGACTAAAAAATTGAAATGAGCTGAAATGCTGAAATCAGGGTCCCAAGATGTCTAGCATCGGTCGGTCGCTGGCGAAACTCATCAATGTCCTCCTTGGTGAGTACTCTAACTGGACGTCTCCCATGTCGTGCTAGAATAGTCCGGACCCTCTGATGCAGCCTCCGTTGAAGTTGTGATGAAACTCGTAGTCATGGGCGTCTCGATCGCCCAAGCTCAATGGCCCTATCAGTCAAAATACCTCTAGTACAGGTGGACTTTGAAGTCTGTTGTGATGCCTGCTCATCTGCCTGCTGAGTCTGTGGTCTGAAGAAATCAGTGATCTCCCTCTATGAATGTCTCCCATTGTCTGAGCTCCTCAAGAGACCCTCCCTGGGTCTGCGCAGCTCCAGCAAAAAAATCCCAAGGCATCTCTGATCCTCATATCTCATAACTCTAGCCAGTGGTCCAAAACCCTCTTTGAATAGGCAGCGGAAGTGGTCTCGTATCTCATAGTATACTGGAAAATGACATATGTGATGTAGCTCTGTCTCTGGCTCTATATGACACAACTGGCAAATTCTGGCCTCTGCTTGTATCCCCAAAATTTTCCAGTCTCAACCTGTAATAACTGATGTGATGATGTGCGCATCTGACCAATAGCACATCGGGATAAATGAGTGTCCATGTAGGTCGGTCTGGTCACAAATCCATCCTCTATGAGCTGGAGAAGATGCTCTCTATAAAAGCCATCTTTATGTCCAGCTCACGCGTTGGCTGTGTCCATGTCCTCCTAGTGTCTAACTGAATCAAGTCCTGCCTGACGAGCCGGGTAATCTCGGTTTGCGTGAGGGACAAGGAGGGTGCGTCTAGCAAGTACTGGAAAGGGGGTAGTCTATCCATGTCAAACCCATGTAGATGAAACCAAGATGTCATCTGTGCATACCAACAAGATGTTTCCCCCTGTGAGGCAAGCTGTTGAGAAGACTCCAAAGCTAGGCGGGCATATCTGTCTCTGGGGATATCCCAAATAATGTGTATAAAAGAGACAGATCTGGTAAATGCCTCTATGAACAATGGGGGAGCAGCAAGCTCTACACAAATAATTGCATGCGGTACAAAGGCCTTGGCCTTAATCATCTGAGAAATCATAGAGACAAGAGGTCTCTCCATACCATTTCATCCATCAGTACTGCCAACTCGGCTATGATGATCTACTGATGATCCCCATAGATCTACACCCCATATAGCATAGCTGATGTGACCAAAGTGTTGGTGTCGAAAATCCAGAGCTTTGTTCGAGGTTCTTGAAACTGAACGTGCAAACACATCCTCCCCAGAGTTGCATATGCTCTCGTCAGTCTAGTCTCTGTTGCTCTCCTCAAAGAAAACATTCGACCACTAAAGTCCACTCCAAGGTAGGTGTATGCATTTGTATACTCCACCATCTTCGGACCACATGAAATGGTCGCTGCTGCAGATCACCTGACCCACTGTGGTGTGGTGTTAAACACCATAACCTTGGTCTTGCCAAGGTTCACCGATAAGCCGCTATCACTAGGAAATGTGTGGAATGCATCCAAATGTCGTTGCATCCCCTCTCGTGAATCTGATATCAACACAATATCATTTGCATACAGTAGCAATGAGATCCATATCCCTGCTACATGTGCTCCTCTATCACCCCCCCTCTTGATGTAATCTGAAACCTCATCTACATACATACCAGACAAAGTAGGGGAGAGTGGACATACCTGTTTCACCATAGTGGAGTGAATCAGCTCAGATACCTTTCTGGAGTACAAACCTGTCCCACAACTATCCTGTACAGAGCCATGACCCCCCAAATTAGCTTTGTGGGTACACCCATCTCTTGTAGTCTGCGCATCAGGGACTATGTCAAATGCTTTGCAAAAATCCACAAAGGTACAATAAATCCTCCTGCCATGTGATCTGCCCTCCTCAATAATAGCTCTAAGTGTCAATATGTGATCAAGAGTAGAAAAGCCCCTCTAGAAACCTGTTTGTCCTGATGCTCGTATGCCTGCTCTCTCTGCCCATCTACTCAACTGATGCTCAAGAATGGATGCATACAACCTGGCCAATGTGTACCCAAACATAATAGTGCGGTAGTTCCCAGGCATCATTGGGTCTCCTGCCTTGAAGATGGACACAATAGTGGACATACTCCAAGTGTCAGGAAAACCCTCACACGGGTTGTTGCAAGATCAGGGTGTCCAGTTTTATCCAGTTTCTGCTGGACTGGGACAATGCTTGGAGAGAAAATTTTAGGGGGTAAGGTACTTAAAATGAGATCAAGCAAATAATAGAAAATATGCTTGCCCTTAAATTAACCCAGTATAACTTAAATTAATATAAATTAGTCTAATTAATTAAAATTAATTAAGAATATGATGAAATGATAAACAAATGATCTTTCCATACTTAGAGTGATCCAATTTATTTTTCCATAGATGCACCATTACAAGTACACTAGTCCCTATAGGTTTTAGATGATTCACATCAAAAATGTAATTTTACTAATTAGATTATTAATATATGCAGGCCTTCTGATAGTCTGGAGGAATTTTGAAAAAGAGATCATTAAAAATCCAACCATTGGATTTTCAATTTTCACTAATCACCACATTCTACTAATGTCTCAGTATCTACCCACTCTTTTGATCTACAAGATTGAGGACTTTAAGTGGTACCTATTGTGGGTACAAAAAGTGGCGTATATTATAACACTTTAAAGACCTTGAAATATTTAAAGTCAATAGACAAATATCTTAAAATTTTCTCAAAAAATCAATTTAAGCTCCATATTATATGTGAAGATATAAGGCACAAAGTGGGAATCTCATATAAGTTTATATGTAAAAGATATTAGCATTTTATGGAATCGGCTCAAATTTGGGACAGGGTGTATACATTGACTTTATACCTAAGAAAATGTGGACTTTTGACTATCTAATGCTTAATCAAATTATGCAACTATATTTCCAACTTTGAATATGATGTTCCAACAGAAGAACTTGAAACGAAATTCCTTCATTTACTTGGAGAGATTAGCCACTAAAGGTAAACAAATGCCTATTTTTTTACTGTTTACAGGGTGCCTGAGTGGACAAAACTGGGCACCTTGATCTTGCAACCACCCACACATGGCTCGGTTGAACATCACTACAAGAAGCTTTGCTAGCATATCTCTAGCATGTATGAAGTGCTCCGCCACCAATCCATCATGATCATATGTTGTCCTAGTTCTCATCCTGTCAATAGCTTTCTTTACCATCTCGATGGGGTAAAGAAAGTGCATGTCTGTGGGCATGGCTCCGAAGGATCTGGTAGAGGAGGCTTTCCTAGGATTGTGTAAAGAGATGATGCATAATCACCCCAAATATCAGTGGATGTGAAAGCCGATGGAGGGGAGTGCTCATGGAAAAATTTCCATGCCTCGCCTGAGTCCTGACTCAAGAATAGCTGGTACAACTATCTCTCTAACTGAGCATGATAAGTCCTCTTCTTCTGTCGTACTAGGCGTCGGAAGGAAATCTATGACTGTCTATGACTGATGACTTCCAGAGGCACCTCTCTCTGAAGTGTGGCTCTCGTCTCTCTACACTCCTTATCATACCAACTGTTCTAGGTCATGCTCCCCGAACGACGTCTGTGCTCAGGCTGGGTGTGTGGGTATGCCTCTGCTGCATCATGTAATGTCTCTGTCAATATTTGGGTGAGCTCCTCTAATGGACGTCTCGGCTCCTCAATAACTAAGCGTCTGTATATGCCATCTCTATAGAAAGAGTCAGTCTCCGATGTAAAAGTGTATTGGGTATGCATAGATGTCTGTGCCAACCAAGCTGTACTAAACTAGAATGACATGGTAAAGGTGAGGAGGGCGTGATCTACTGCTACCCCAATAGGCCTAGGGCCGATTATAAAGTCCTAAATAGAGGGTATAAAACTGAGCTAAGCCAAAACATAATCCACTGTGCTAGCCCCATGTCTGTGAGGAAAACAAGTGAACCCACTCAATGCTTGAGATCTCTGTAGGCCATTCAAAATGGCCAGTCCATGTGCAGTCCCCATTATTATCTGTCAGATATCCCCCATACCCAATGTGCTTCTCATCCTGCGAAAGCCTGGCCAATCCCAAATCACTGACATCCAACTCTCTCAACATCTCCTCTGAGGTATCGTAAAAGACTGTCTGAGAGTGGCCCGTCCTGGCATTAAAATCCCCCAAGAAGGATGACATCCCCATCCCTAGAGAATTCCCATATGTCCTCATCCAGTATCATATATGGTGATTGCCCCTTGGGCGGTGCATAGTGAGATGTGCTGGGGGAAAATAGCATATGGCAATATAGAGTGACCTTCCAGTCTCCGCTTTCACCTTGACCCACATATATTTGGCATGCTAATCTCTCCAAACAATACAAATGAGGAACTGCAACTCCTCCCTGAATAAGGTTGCCACACCTCCTGACCCACGTCCTCTATGCTCTAATCTCACCTCCTGTCTACAAGTAGTCTCCCAATGGTATCTTGTCACCCTAGGTAATGTGCCACCGAGTGTCTGGTGTGTCTCTCAGTAGAAAATAATGTCTCTTCCTTTGAAGCTATCTTTAAAGGCGCCCACATGATACATCTAGCTTCAATGACCCGTTACAATTCCATGCTGCTAGTTTTAGGCTGGTCCCATAGGTTGCGCACCATCATGTGGTGCGTCTCTCCACAATCACAACTCTTCCTCCTTTATAGAAAGCAATTTTCTCCTTCTCCTTGGCTGCTTTGATCTCAGGCATCATCTCTTGCATCTGTGCTATTTGTGCCCCAGTCTTCTTGAGTGTAGGACTCTTCTTCAAGAACTCCTTCCTAGCCTCCATTGTAGGGAAACGTATGATGAGCGCTCTTTCCTTAGAGCTTCCTCTCCCCTCATTCCCCTTCTTCCCCACTCTCCAAGCACCTATGTGTGTAGGCTCCGAGATGCTCATGCGCTTCAAGTGTTCTTTCATTTCTTCCTCCACTTTGTCAGTGTCTTTGAGACCCATGACATGGACATGAAGAGCCCTTGTCTTCCTCTTTTTCTCTTCCTCTATGGTCATGTTGATGAGGGTGTAGCTTCATGCAGGCCACCTTTCCCTTTCTTTGCGACCTCAATCCACTTCTCCGCTTCATCAACCTTCTTTTGTGTCTTGGTGAGGACATCCGCCCATGAGGAGGCTTCCCGTGATTTTTGCTCTTCCTCTTCTTGAAATGTTTTCACCTTCTCCTTAATGTTATTCAGCTCCTCTATCACTGAGGGCTAATTTGCCCCATCCTTTTCTGATCTACTTTTATGTGTTGTAAGTTCTCCCTTGAGTTCTTCTATCATAGCGTCCTTTTCACTTATGCACTTTTCCACTTTTGATTTCCATGATTCAAAAGTGGCAAGTGCATCGTCTAATATTTTTTGCATCATACATTCCAATACATTCATCTCTGCCTTCACAATGGCATGCATTTCCCGTTTCAATGTTGTGTACATATTATTTTTATGTGCCACCCCAGTTGCATGCATCTCTCTTTCAATATCCACTGATGGGCCCGCCATAGCGTAGCAGCATCCACACAACTCTCAACCCTATGGATAAGGAGAAGAGGTCAATGCAGGAAGCTTAACCTGGCTAGCACATGAAGGAAATCCTACCGTGTCAACGTAAGAGAGTAGTTAACTTAATCAAGGGCACTAATCTAGTCATTAACCCACTCCTACAAGCTAATCAAATGAGCAAAGCAATGATGATGCTCACTCATTCACTCAACAATCTATGCTAACCTCTTCTTCTCTCTAGAGTAAGCTAAATACACACACACACACATTCCCTTCACTACAAGCTCATTAACATAAGCTAATAACAAAGAAGACTAAGCATGTGATTAAGCAAGCAATGCTACACATTTAAGAATCAAACCCACACATTCAAGCAAGCAAGAAAGCATAGAATCTATCTACTATCCCGCACATGCTTCCCAAGCCCAATAAGCAAACCCACAAGCTAGATTAGTAGACTAGAAATCCTTAAATCAATAGACAAAGCTCTTACACTAATGAAAGAATGATTAGAGAGCTTATCCACTACTCAATCACACATGAGCAAGGAGTCATTGCTTCTCATTCATACACTAGAAGAGAGAGAGAGAGAGAGAGAGAGAGAGAGAGAACACAATGAAGAGAAGCCATAGCCAATGTATTAATCATAAAGAGTTAATCACAATTAGGCTTGGAGCTTAGATAAGCTTAGCTAGAGATGGAGAGCTCTTCTCTTTACAAATGACCAAAAAAGCCCCAAATTCTTAGTTGTGTTCACTTATATACCTAGGTCAAAACTTACTAGGTTTTTCACACTTGGGCGGACACTACTAAGAAAATGGATAAATTACGAGAAAATAGGCTAAGAATTTATACAACGTGGAACTCTTATGAGCCCATCTTCCTTCTTGACACATATTACATTGCACTTAGGCGGGATTCACTTAAAAATGGGAAAAAGTTTTCAAAACCGGTCTCTCGGACTCCTGTTCCCGCTGCTTACACTCTTCTCTTATAGCTCTCTCACTCTTGACACTGACTTCTCATGCGGTACCTGCTCTTCATTCCGTGTAACCTGTAATCGGAAAGGTTTGAAGATCCTAGAATCCACACGTGCCTAGTCAAAAATTGTGTTTCGGACGCGCTCGCGCACATGTTTGGTGTCAGATGGGGATGAAACTTGGTACCACTCTCCAAAAAATCATGTTGCAAAGGTGTACCAAGTTTCCTCCCCATCCCACACCTAACATGTGCACGGGCGCGCCCGAAACGTAATTTTTGACCATAGAATCCATTCACGTGCCTAGTCAAAAATTGCATTTCAGACGCGCCCGCGCACATCTTCGGTGTTGGATGCGGATGAAACTTGGTATGCCTCTCCAACACATTGTGTTGGAGAGGCGTACTAAGTTTTGTCCCATCAGACACCGAACATGTGGGCAGGCATGCCAAAACACAATTTTTGACCATAGGAAATCCAATCACATGCCTAGTCAAAAATTGCATTTCGGACGTGCTCGCGCACATGTTCGGTGTCGGATGGGGATGAAACTTGGTACGCCTCTCCAACAAGATGCACATGTTAGGTGTCGGATGGGGATGAAACTTGGTACGCCTCTCCAACACATCATGTTGGAGAGGCGTACCAAGTTTCATCCCCATCCGACACAGAACATATGCATCATGTTGGAGAGGTGTACCAAGTTTCATCCCCATCCGACACCGAACATGTGCGTGGGTGCGTATGAAATGCAGTTTTTGACTAGGCACGTGAATGGATTTCCTATGGTCAAAAATTGCGTTTCGGCAAGCCCGCGCACATGTTCGGTGTTGGATGGGGATGAAACTTGGTACGCCTCTCCAACATATCATGTTAGAGAGGCGTACCAAGTTTCATCCCAATCAAACACCGAATATGTGCGCGGGCGCATCCAAAACACAATTTTTGACCATAAGAAATCCATTCATGTGCCTAGTAAAAAATTGCATTTCGGACGCGCTCACGCACATGTTCGGTGTCAGATGGGGATGAAACTTGGTACGCCTCTCCAACACATCATGTTGGAGAGGCGTACCAAGTTTCATCCCCATCCAACACCGAACATGTGCGCGGGCACGTCCGAAACACAATTTTTGACCATAGGAAATCCATTCACGTGCCTAGTCAAAAACTGCATTTCGGACGCGCCCACGCACATGTTTGGTGTCGGAAAGGAATGAAACTTGGTACACCTCTCCAACATGATGCACATGTTCATCGGATGGGGATGAAACTTGGTACGCCTCTCCAACATAATGTGTTGGAGAGGCGTACCAAGTTTCATCCCCATCCGACACCGAACATGTGCGTAGGCGCGTCCGAAATGCAATTTTTTACTAGGCACGTGAATGGATTTCCTATGGTCAAAAATTGTGTTTCGGATGCGCCCGCGCACATGTTTGGTGTGAGGTGGGGATGAAACTTGGTACGCCTCTCTAACACAATGTGTTGGAAAGGCGTACCAAGTTTCATCCCCATCCAACACTGAACATGTTCGCGAGCGCGTCCGAAATGCAGTTTTTGACTAGGCACCTGAATGTATTTCCTATATTCAAAAAATTTTATCTCTATCCGACACCGAACATGTGCGCGGGCGCGTTCGAAATGCAATTTTTGACTAGGCACGTGAATGGATTCTATGGGCACGTTTCGAATGGGCCCGCGCACATGTTCGGTGTTGGATGGGGATGAAACTTGGTACGCCTTGCCAAAACACCATTTTGGTGAGGCATACCAAGTTTCATTTCCATCCGACACCGAACATGTGCGCGGGCGCGTCCGAAACGCAATTTTTTACTAGGCACGTGAATGAATTTTATGGTAAAAAATTGTGTTTCGGACGCGCCCGCGCACATGTTCGGTGTCCGATGGGGATAAAACTTGGTACGCCTCTCCAACACAATGTTTTGGAGAGGTGTACCAAGTTTCATCCCCATCGGACACCGGACATGTGCGCGAGCGCGTTCGAAATGCAGTTTCTGACTAGGCACGTGAATGGATTTCCTATGGTCAAAAATTGTGTTTCGGACGCGCCCACGCACATGTTCGGTGTTGGATTGGGATGAAACTTGGTACCACTCTCCAACACATCATGTTAGAGAGGCGTACCAAGTTTCATCCCCATCCGACTCCGAACATGTGCACGGGCGCGTCCGAAACACAATTTTTGACCATAGAATCCATTCACGTGCCTAGTAAAAAATTGCGTTTCGGACGCGCCCGCGCACATGTTCAGTGTTGGATGGGGATGAGACTTGGTATGCCTCTCAAACACATCATAAGAAATCCATTCATGTGCCCAGTAAAAAATTGCATTTCGGACGCGCCCGCGTACTTGTTCGGTGACGGATGGGGATGAAACTTGGTACGCCTCTCAAACACATCATGTTGGAGAGGCGTACCAAATTTCATCCCCATCCGACACCGAACATGTGCGCGGGCGCGTTCAAAACGCAATTTTTGACCATAGGAAATCCATTCACGTGTGTTGGGGTCACTATTGGATAGTGGCATCCACACACACTCATCTCATGGAAGGAGAAGAGGTCAACTTGTGGAGAGCTTAACCCGGCTAGCACGTGGAAGAAACCTTGCTTTGTCAAGGCAAGGGAGTTTATAGCTTAATGCAAAGGGTAGCTTAATGGTCCTAAATCTATGCACACACACACTAACTAAGTAGATTAGCTATGAAGAAGCTAATCCACTCACTCTCACCTTATGCTACTCACACTCGCTCAATGGACTCAACTCTTAGCATACACATTACTCTTGCAAGAAGCTCATTAACTACAAGCTAATTAGCAAACCCACAATGACAATGCTTATGCTAATCTACTCATTCAAACAAAGAAACACACACTCAAGCAAGCAAGTTAAACAAAGATTCATCTACATTCCCATACATGCTTCCCATACCCTTATTGCAAACCCACAAGCTTGAATGATTAGCAACAATGCTTAAACAAATAGAGAAGAATCCTTAATCAAAGAAATAAATAGAATGGTAGCTTATCAACTACTCAATCACACATGAGCATTGATGCTTAGCCATACATTCATTCAAAGAGAGAGAGAGAAGGAGATACACTTAGAGAGAAGCCATAGCCATGTATTAATCATAAAAGATTAACTACATAAGAAGCTTTCCATGGGAGCTTGAAGCTTTCCATGGAAGCTTGGAGCTTAGCTCAAGTTAGAGGAGAGAGTATAGACTTTGAGAGCTCACTTTTGCAAATGACCCAAAAAGCCCTCAATTCTTAGTTGTGTTGACTTTTATACCTAGGGCTATCACTTTCTAGTATTTTCACACTTGGGCGGACAACCCACTAAGAAATTGGCTAAAACATGGGAAAATAGGCTAAGAATTATACATTGTGGAACTCTTACGAGCCCGTCTTCTGTCTTGACACACATTACATTGCACTTAGGCGGGATTCACTTAAAAATAGGAAAAAGTCTTCAAAACCAGTTTCCCGGGTTCCCGCTCCCGCTGCTTACTCTCTTTGTTTATAGCTCCCTCTCTCTTGACATTGGCTCATTGTGCGGTACCTGCTCTTCATTCCTCGTAACCCGTAATCCGAACGGCTCAAAAGTCCCAAAAATGGAAACTTTCCTGTTTTGGCATACTCACATCCCTGTTTTGGCATATTGCTCCCGCAGCTCCTCATAACAAATGGCACTCTTTTCTTCATGCATTTGTCGCCCGTTTGCTTGTAAGGACTAAAGGCAACTGTTCCCCGAACAATCCCCCAAGTCTAAACCATGTACGTCCTCCAAAGGTGTCTGTAGTTGTTCTTTTGTGTGTGTTGCTGCACAAGTAAGGTTAGCAGCCAACAATAGTCCCAAAAAATCTTTCACAAGTTGATTGCTTCAGCAAGTTAGTGTAAAACGGATGAAAGTTAGTCACGTATGGCTGTTGTGCATGGCTTCAATTCATTGAAGTATCATTTTTATGGCAAATGTTTGAATTTCTTGCTTACATGCGTGTGTTACACATATTTTTGGTAACCATAGTGAGTATGAAAATGAAGTTAGTGTGAGGGTTAAAAGGTTAGTAGCAACCAACATGTGAAAAGATTTCCGAGAAACTTACCACTGTACTACTACGACACAACACAGAAGACTCCCCCAAGTCTGATTGTTATTGTGGGTGAGACATGCTGTGTAAACTACTTGGTTGATTGCCGAATCTTTGTTGTTTTGCCTTGTAATTGTAGAGGTGTGAAACTTCTTGAGGTTCTGCTGCAGAAGTAGCTTGATATCGTGAAGAACCTGCAACCTTTTAGAATAGAAGTGCATTCATAAAAATGCCCTTATCTTCCTTAGCATTGTAGTACCTGCATTTATTTGTGCTTCAAGTGCATGGGTATTTCTCAGAAGCGTGCCTTATGCAATGCTCGGGTTGAGCATTAAATGCTTCACAGAGAATGCATGACAAAAGACATATGCTGTGCGAAAAAATCCTAAGGGTACTTAAGAGATTTGCCGAGGCAGTCAGTTAAGTGGCGTTTGTTGATGAGGATGTGTTTCTCACAACCCATATGCGGTGCTGAAGAGTATTTTTGATGGTATGGCCTCAGTTTTGTGCATATTGATTATTATGGTATATACAAAAAGGTTTATGGATGAAGGGAAAAAACCACTTGGGAAAAAATTGCCTTCATCTTTATTAAGTGCCCAGCTGGTGATAAGCATGTTGTTGTTTACTGCTTTGTGCTCTTAGGGATATTATGATACTTGAGGTAGAAACGGAGCACATTAACCATACAAGACGGTTCATGGTCTCACATTTATGCGGTCAAGTGGCATTTGTTGTAGAGGTTGCGTAAAATAAAGTGTATTGTGCGTGAGTGAAGGGACTCTTCTCTTTCTCCATTTAGTTTAATAGACTTCGACTCTTTGCTTACCCATCCGACATAAGCGACACACTAATATATCCCGCTCACCGGCCAGTCAACTACCCAAGCATACCCAACCCTCAGCATTTTATAGAGATCACCAAGGATTGGTTCTTGCAGCAATATAGGACCTACAGCAAGATCTACGCCGACGTGCCAGATATTTCATGTAAAATGTTTTGCAAGATTTTGAGGTTGCTTATGAGGGTATTCACAATTTCAGGAGATCAGGCTTCACGAAAGAGTCTGACATTGTTTTAACTTGGGAGATGCAGGGCTTGCATGGGACTTTGACCTAGCGCCAGCTCCAAAGCAGGTCCATGGATTATATGCCAGAGTCAGGTACATGAAAAGCTCTGATATGAAGACCTTTGAAGAGATGTTCACTACAGGTTTCATAGAATCTTACAATAGTAGTTGCTTCTATAGCAATGCTACAGTAACTCAACGCATTATGGTGTATGTAGTGGAAGAAATAGAAATTCCAACACCACCACCAGATGTAACAGATCCATAGAGGATAGCCAGAATGGAAGAAATGGATGAAGCCATCAGGGCAGTTAGGCCTAGGACTAACCTTCCAACAGCAGGATATACTTTCGAGATTTTAGCTCAAGTAAAAAACCTCCTAGACCAAGCAGGATACAAAACACCTTCAGCATCACGAGGCCACTTTTCTAGACAACAAGGCCGAGGTCAACCTTCTAACATAAATCCATTTAAGTTAAAAAGGACTTACAGAAGACATGACGAACACCCAAAAGACGGAGCCGGCCCTTCAAGAAGAGACCCTCCACCACCCACAACACCTATTGTTTGAGATATCCACAGACGAACATCCTTTAGATAAGGGGGATTGTTTGGAGAACATCAACAGGGACAGGTACGATAATAGGTAACAGGTACATAAAGAAAAGAGGACCATTGTCATGGGAAGAGTGCGAAATCCTAAAGTGCGGGAAATATCATTTTTGAAGCCATAAACCCTTTTTTGTAGTGATTCCCGCCAAAGTACATTGTATATATATCACCTAGTTGATCTGTGGGCTCATGGAGTTCCAAATTGTAAACCCACAACCCATCTATCCGCTTACCTATCATTTTTACTTAGTTTAAGTGTGAAAAGCCTAGTAAGTTAAACCTAGGTATAAAAGTGAACAACTCTAAGAAGTGAGGGCTTTTTGGTTATTCTTGAAGTAGAGCTTTAACATTCTAGCTAAGAGCTCCCTAAACCCACTACTCTAATCTAAACCAAGCTAGTTGCAAGCATCCTTGCTTAAGCTTTCTCTATTGTAATATATTCATGATTAATTAATGAGCAATGGCAATGGTTTCTCTCTCTCTCTTCTCTATTTAATTAAAACAATGATCAAGTGTGCATGGATGAATATTTCTTTATAGGATTAAGTAGATGACTCTATGTGTGTATGTTTTTTTAAATCAAAGGAGTGTGTGTGTGTGTGCTTAATTAGCTTTATTAGCATTGAAGCATGATTAATGAGTAACCTTGTTGCTTGCATTAGGGCATGAATAACATTGAAGAAAGAGGTGAATAAGCACTTGAAAGGAAATGCTTGCAATGGTAGCTTATGAGTCTATGCTTTGCTTGATTAGGTTAATGATTCCAATTAGTAGCATGTGTTTATGAGTTAATCTTAGACCTAGCATTCATTAGTGGGTTGCCATTAGTGGATATTAGTGAATAGATAAAGCTTGTTGATTGCTTGCTAATGCTTGTGGGTTCAAGGCAAGCCTTCATTACATTGATTTGAAGTTAATTAGGGTGGGTAGAGAGTGAGTTGATTAGCATTTCTATTGCTAATTAGCTTGGTTAAGTGTGTGTGTGTGCTTAAGAACAATCGTAAGTCCTACCTAAGCATTTAGCTAGAGATTTCCTCATCTTGACAAAGTGAGGTAACCTCCGTGAGCTAGTTGGGTTAAGCTCTCCATAGACATCTCTTTGGAGTGTCGTAGAAAAGAGCCGCTATGCTAAAAGGGCTTAACAGTGATCATTGGGCAAGGGATTGTCCGGATAGGCACTTGCCCCACCTAGAACAAGATTCCCTCCCATTGATCATCGAGATGTTACACTCAATTTCATATAGAAACCACCTTTTTCTACTTACTAGTTCATCTTTAGTTTAACTACAAAAAATACATTTTTTGAAAGTATGATCCTTTACTACAACTAGTAATGTCTTCTTATTTATGACTTTGAAAAAATCTTTTTATTTATGACTTTATAGGTTGAGAGAAAATTTATATATAAACAAACTTATACTATTTTTTACAATGTAGTTTTTAGTAAGCCTAATATATATATATATATATATATATGATGCACAACACCAAATTTATACCATATTATAAATTTATACCATATTAAATGACATTGAATCTATTAGATGAAGAGGAAAGTATACACGTTTTGAAAGTATCATGGGTACTATAAAAATACCTGGAAAAATAAATTATTGGATGCTCTCCAAGTGGCAAAGCTCGATCAAGCGTCGCAACTACAACGCCTCCAAGCGGCAAAACTGATCACAGAGCCTCCAAGCTTGATCAAGCGGCAAAATTGATCTGCGCTTGCGTCCTTTCCCAACAAAATCATGACCAAATATAGGCACCATTACAGTACACAAGAGATAAGCATGATAAGCAATATCACACACACACACAACCAGCCCGAAATAGAACCTTGCAGAGAAGCTGGTCGAGGTGAAGGACGTTGTATAGCTGCTGCGCTCTGTAGATCTATAGCTGCAACACTCTCTCTCTCTCTCTCTCTCTCTCTCTCTCTCTCTCTCTCTCTCTCTCTCTCTCTGTGTGCGCTTATCGCTTGCCACTAGCTAGTACAATATGCACTAGCGCTCTGAGCAGCTCTCTCTCTCTCTCTCTGATCTCTGCGTAGCTAAATGCCTTCATCTCAGTAGATCGACGTGGCGCGAAATTGCAATAGTCTGCACCTTAGCTTCTTGGTGGGCAATTTGCCGCTCAATCATGAAGATAAGGTCTAGTTACCTAGCTAGATTGAGGTTAGTTCAGGTATAACTAATAGAGGGCCATTCACACATGCATCAAGGGCCTTTACACACCAGAATCACGACCGCCAAATAATTAGTTTACTACAATGGTTTTAACTAAGCAAGAAGCAAAAAACTTCAAAAAATATTGCTGGGTGGTTGCAAGATAGAGGTGACCCACGTTTGGCACTTTGTAGCCAAGTGTGACATAAACTACAACTCTTAAAATTGTTATCACATGGACACACAGGACTATGAATATGTTACTTCACCTTAAAAATACAACAAATTGGCATCATTTGAATACTTGGCATATACTTAGCCCCACCCACCAAATCGAAAACGGTCCTTGGGGTGGAAAAAGGAAACAAGGTGAGAGCTGACGACTTTCCATTACTCAATTTGACCCAAATGTTTTTTGTTATGTTCATAAAGCAAAGGTCTTACATATATATAAGAATCACTTGAAGTTCACATATTTTTTAATTATTACAAATTATTTACACTACTTTTACTGAGCCTCTAACAACGTGATGATAACTTTCAAGGAAGATCTAAAAAAAATCAATCGTTAACTTTATGATTAAATCATACTAGCACATTCTATTAACTTTTTTCTAGCATTTGACCATTGGATCTTGAAAATTGATATGTAGATCATTGAAAGTTGGTGAACGCCAAATTGACACTTTTTTAAGAGATTTTTTTCAAGATAAAAATTTATAAAAACTAGAAAAATACATTTAAAAAATCCCAATAAATCAAATTAAGTTGTACACATACTATATATTTGGTCTGCAAAATGGCTTGATAATTGGATCTATGAGGTGAAAGCTATAATGTTTTTTTTCTTTTTATTGTCATGCAGAAAAATTTGCGACATCTAATACCTATGATATGTCCATCCACCTACATTTTGAGTAAACAACCTTGTTTTTTGATAGGTGTTTCAAAGTGAAAAAATGCCTGTTTTTGTGCTGTCCAGAGAGGTTCAAGGTGACAAAAGTGGGGTACCCTTAACTCGCTACCACCCTGCTAGGTTGTGAGTCTCGAAGAATACCTTGGTGCATTGCTCTTATTTTGGACTTTTTTTTAATTTGAACGGAAAATAAAAGCCTTTACTATCTTCATTTTTTTCCATCTATCTATCTATCTTTCTTTTCTATCAATATATCTATCTATATATCTTTCATCTATCTATCAATCTAGATCTATTTATCTATCTGGTTATACACACACACACACACACACACACACATATATATATATAATATTCTTCTTTCTATATTTCTATATATCTATCTATGTATATGTGCTATAGAACCATCCATCTATCTACATTTCAATTCATCCATCTATCCTCCTATCTATTCATCTATCTACCTAGCTATCTACTATCTATTCATCCATCTATCTATCTACGTACGATAGATATATATTTTTATCAATCTATCACTACCTACCTGTCTATATTTCTATCTATCTATCTATATGTTTTTCTATGATCTATGTGGCTTGGAAATTTGAGTGCTTACGTGTGTGATAAATTTTGACACTTTGTGTAGAAGGTGAGCAAAGTGAGACTTCTCATGAAGTGAGCGAGGGATTGGAGAAGCAAATGCAAGTTGAAAGTGGATCTATGTCAAACATGGTGAGTACAGGACATCATCTTTTTTGTTTGGCAATTATCAACAGTGTGATTTTTTTGGTTTCACATAAGTTTACTCTTTTTAAATACTTAGAATTTTATGTAGCTTGGAAATTTGAGTTCTTATGGGTGTGAAATGGACAAGCAATATGACAAAAGAGATCAAGTGGCAATTATTAAAGGAGATTCAAAGAATGTGAGTTACATAGATAGATTCATTTTCCATTAACAAAGGGCCATAATCCGTGGCTATAACACAAAGCAAGGGTTGTTGCAAACAATATTGCATTGAACAGTGCTAAGGTGGACATGTATGCCGTGTGCGTTGATGTAGGCAAGGTAGGGGCTGCAACCGACTAGTGCAATCTAGGGGCCATGTACGCCTAGTCGGGGCTATTTCAAAAAGTTCATGTCAGTGCCCGATGGACGGTCTTTTTGAAATGTTGTCCCTACGAATGTGCACATTGCCGTTTATGCACCAGAGGATCAAGCCATTGTCTGGAGATTTTGCAGCAAGAGGAACCCCCAACTGAAGCAGAGGTGCATGCATCAAAGCAGAAGCAGAGGTATGGGCACCATCCATGGACAACAATGAAGTTTGTTTGAAGATTGGCAGGGTGCAACCACCCAACTTCGGAGCTAAATAGCGGGTGCTTGGACAAGCGGTTGCAAGTGGATAAAAGCTTTGGAATGTAGTAGAAGTTGACGGCTACAAGGCTATATGATTAGTTTATCAATCAGAGGTTTGAGTTGCAAGTTATTAAGCATCAAAGGAGGGTATCTATGCCCGGGGATATTGCAAATGGTGCAACCACCCACTTTTGGGGCTGATTTTCCAAGGGTTCGAGAACCTGGATGAAGATGAGATGTGTTGGAACAGGTGAGCAAAAGGGCTATCAAGGTGGTTTTTCATTTGGAGTAGCCATTTGGCTAGAGCAGTCATGCAAAACTAGGGCACTAGGCCAGTTGAGAAGAAGGCTTCTTGTGAGACTGACATGTGGCAGCCTTGCACATGGCCCGATAAATCCCATATGAGTGAAATTACACTTGTAGCCTATGGTATTTAAAGCAAAATGAAGCCATTCTTCATATTGTCTCTCACGAGACATTGCTCCTTGGAGGCTTCTTGTGAGACTGACATGTGGCAGCCTTGCACATGGGATAAATCCCGTATGAGTAAAACTACACTTGTAGCCTATGGTATAAAGCAAAATGAAGCCATTCTTCATATTGTCTCTCACGAGACATTGCTCCTTGGAGCTCTCCTTGTGGAGGCTATGGCGGGCTATTGCTCTCGGTTGTTGTGTGTGATGGCTGCTTTGTTGTGTGTCTGTGTGCTCTTGTGGCTGTTGTTGGTTATGCAAGATGGCGGTGGTGATCCCTCGCGGTGCCGTGACAGCGGGTTGCTGTTGCTATATGTGGCCGCCTTCATGGTGGTCTCCTTGATGGTGCTTGTCCATGGCTATGGTGGACTGCGGGTACAGGTTTCATGGTGTCTCGGTGGTGTTGATGACGATGGTGATGCAGGGTTCACACCGAGGGGGCCGCCCATGGAGCTAGGGTCCATTTGGGGCCCTGGCTAGATAAGATGTGGTTCCCACCCGCGTTAAGGTGGCTAGATAAGAGGTGGTTCCCACCCGCGTTAAGGGGCCTTCTCCTAAAACAAGAAGTCTGGAAATTAAGGCATGTCTCCCACATGAAGGCAACCTGACTAGCTATAAAGAGCAACTCCAATGCATGCTAAGCACATGTACACACACATATATAAGAAGAGAGAGAGAGAGATAAGAGAAAAGGAAAAAAACCACTTGCCCATGCCCTTTCCCATGCAAAGACATGGGAGTGTTTTAGTAATTCTTTGAGAGGCCACCACTTGGCATACATGTATTGTTTTTCTTTTTTTGAGCACCTTTTAGCTAGCCTATTTAATGAGCTCTTTGTACATAGAAAAAGTTACGAAAGCTATGTGGAAGCCATGCTAAAGCTGAAGCTTTGCCATTATACAAACTATGAAGAAGAATATTTGTCTATACTTGTGTTCGTTTTGAGAGAGGATGTGTGTATGTATGAGTGAAGTGTGTGTGTGTGTGTGCCGGTGATGGCCCCTGCTCTTACTCATGCTAATCCATCTCTCCCTTTTTCTCTCTCCTTTTATTTGCTTATGGCTTTGAGCCTATGTACAAGGGAGTGTACCCATTTATGCACATATATATCAATTGAGTAGAGGGTTGTAGTTGTTGATGTGCCCAACTCCTTTTGTGTGTCTTGTTGTATGTGTGTACGTGTGGGATTTCAAGTTTTTTGGGGTGGTTGGTGGATGAGGGTTGAAGCAGATTGAAGTTTCGTTTCAAGAGCGGGTGAGTGTATGCAAGTGTGTGTGAGTTTTGTTCCCTTCCAGCTAGGGTATGAGTTGGTGGTGCCCCTTTTGTGTTTTGTGTGAGTTTCGATGTGTGAGGGAGACCCCATTAGAGGCATTTCCCCACTTTTTTGCTCCCCACACCGTCGCTCCTCCTTAGTCAACAAAAGAGTGGCGTTTCTCTCCGTTTCTTTCTCTCCATCGGTGGTGGATGGACCACCCTTCTCTTGTTGATGATTGGCTACCCAAGAGAGCTCTCTATCTCTCTTTTGATGAGTGTATGAGATTAGCTGAGCCTTTATTCTCATCAATATAAAACCCCCCCTCCCACTCAACTCGTATCTTTACATCCCGACATTCGATTTTCTTCTCTTGTACATACGAGGTATGAGGCTACTTTTTTTTCTCTCTCTCTCTCTCGTCTTCCTGTACAATAATTTGTCTATTTTCAATCTGGGAAAGAGATACCTCTTCCTCTATGGCATGTTTTTTTATGTCATGGTTCTTTTTTTCATAAAATGGTTCCTGTGGTTTCTTATGCCTTGGGTATGATGGACATGGTCTTGAAGATTTGGTTTCGATGGTCATGACCATTGATGGGATGGTTCTAAATGGTTGAGGTCTTCTTGGAATTGTGAAGAATAAGGTCAAGGTGATCAAGCACTGAAATGTTTTGTAGTATGAGGATATCCTTTGCATTGGCATTTAGAAATAAACCTTGGAAGTGAAAAGATCTTTTGCATGATGCATTTGCATTGGCTTTTGGTGTCAACTAGGCTAGGGTCAAGTTCTCCTTAGCTATGTCAATTGATATGATCTTGTCCACTTCCTAGTACTCCCGAGTGAGTGTATCGGGTACAATCGGCTCCGACCGAGGACTACTCTAAACTCAAGCGGCAAGGAACGGTGACCGTCAAGATAGTCAGTTGACCTTGCTAAGCTATGAGCTTCCGCGCCAAAATTGATGCTAAAGTCATTGCAAAGTCATCATTCAGGTGAATTTTTAGCATCCTAGGCATCCCATAGGCATTGCCTACCTGCTGCACCCCACTGCCCATCAGAATTCTGCTCTCTGTTTACCCCATCGAGACAGGCAGCCTGTCGATGGAGTGACCTCACAGGAGCACAAAAAACTTTTTTGAAATTCTGAGGTCAGACAGAGTGTGAGCATGCTGTGAGCTATCTGTGATACCATTTTGACCTCTTTTACTGCTGTCGATGGGGTAACCAGAGGCTGAAATTTGAACAGAGCAGGTGTGCAGGTAGAGCCCCAGAGCCCCTAGAGCCATTGCATGTTAGGATTGTGATATTGTTTGCAGGTTGCAGGTACCGGAGCACTTCGTTTTTTGATCTATTGGCCAGAGCTTGCTCTGAGACCGGGGAGGACGGGGTTAGTACCGTCACACACATTTGGTTCCTGGTTGCTTTTCAAGCGCCAGAAGAGATGTTTGCGTCTACCCTTTGCTCAGCAAAGCGGCCCTAGGACGGCGCATTAACCCTGAAAGGGGGAGGTGCTGCCGAAATTTCCCTAGGATCCGTGCGCTTTTGCAAACAACCACCTTATCTTGAGTAGGCTACGGCCGGTTGCTTGAAGGTGTGGAGGTTGAATGCAATAGGAGCAGGAGAGTAGACTTAAACCAAGGCAAAGGACTAGGACCAATTTGCAACCTTGCATCCAAAATCCCCCAAATCTCATACTTAAATTTGCACACAGGACCTAAAAGGGGACTAAAGGAGACATTAAAAATACTTCTCTAAAGCAAACAAAAAGTGCAAAATCACATCTCCTCACTTTTCTAACTACATAAGCACATAAAAAGCACAAAAAAGCACATTATTAATTACTTTGAAAAAAAGATAAAAAATCAAGAAAAGAACCAAAAAATTAAAAAAATAAAAAAATAAAAAATGAGTAGCTAGATAAGGGGTAGTGCAAAAGTTTGAAACACTAGAGTAATCAAGTGGTAAAGCACATCACACTTTTTGCAACCTATCCATATGCACTTAAGGTCAGGGAAGTCCATAGCTTCCGGGTCTAGCGTAATCTCCAAGGTATCTACCCAGGGGAGCGTCATAAAGACCCAACAAACACTCGGTGCAATCACCGAGGAAACGGCCGTTAACTCAACATACATTACGTCCTCATCGGAAAGTGAAGCATCCAATCAAATGGGTGATTCCACTTCCATGGGAGGGAATACTAATCCTTTTATGCCATCTCCAAGCGCAAACAATCCGACCTATGGATTGGACATAAAACTTGTGCACATAGGAGAGAATAGGCATGGGGCTCAATTGTACATGGACCCCCAAAGCAGATTGGCTGTAAAGATGGAGGATATAAAATCTCCACTTGAGAGCGAAGTGTGGGTCAACTTCCAGGGTGACCGCTACATGAGTCTCGGTGGGATAGAATATGTTTTAACTCCTTCTTTTGAGCATATGACCAGTTTAGGACACATCTATCCACAAGGGACGGACCGAGCAGCAAGGACGGAGCCACACCCCGGCTTCCAAAGCAAGGCGGACAAACAGGGACCAACACCTTCAACACCATCGATACCCACGGCGGAAACCGTTGTCAACCAAGAGGTGAATTCACGGCGGAGAGAAGAGGTATTTTACAGCTTCAAAATATCTCGTATTCATGTAGACAATCAATATGTTGCCCTGTATGCTGACATGTCAGGAACAATTTATAAAACGGTAATTTACGCGGGTAAAGATGTGTTTGCCTGGAGTTATAAGGACTTGAAGGGAGTGGATCCGACAATTTGTTAGCACACTATCCCTATGAAAGATGATGCTAAGCCCAGGAAACAGAGACCTTACACGTATAATGACAATTTCGGTAAAAAAATCAAGGAAGGGATAGATAAACAGCTGGAAGCGAAATTTATCTATGAGATTGAACACACAGAGTGGGTCTCACCCATTGTGATTGTACCCAAAAAGAATTGAAAATTGCGAGTCTGTGTCAATCTTAAACAGGTGAATGCTGCAACAGTGAGGGACAACTATCCATTGCCTATCACAGACCATGTGTTAGAGCGGGTAGCGGGTAAAAAAGCTTATAGCTTCCTTGATGGATTCTCTGGATACAATCAAGTGTCCATAGCATTGCAAGATCAGCATAAAACGGCTTTTGCCACAGAATGGGGCATATATGCATATAGAGTCATGCCTTTCGGCTTGACCAATGCACCAGCAACATTCCAAAGGCTTATGGCCCATGCCTTCAGAGAATATCTAAGGGATTTCTTAGAAATTTTCATGGATGACTTGTGTGTGCACTCAGATGAGAGAATTGACCATATAGGGCATTTACGCAAAGTCTTTGAGAAATGCCAAGTTTACCAGATCTGCCTGAATCCTGAGAAATGCGAATTCATGGTTTGCCAAGGAAAGATTTTGGGGCATACAGTGTCCAAAAATGGTATTTCCACTGATCTAGACAAGATCAATGTTATTGTTGAGCTACCAAGACCCAGAAACCCCAAGGGAGTGCAGATTTTTATGGGTCACTGTGGTTACTACCGGCATTTCATTTACATGTACGCTGAGATTGCCAGGCCTATGTATGCACTTTTGGTTGTTTTCGAATGGACTCCGGAGTGTGAGGCTTCATTCGAAAAGCTCAAGAAGGCATTGGTTAGTGCACCCATACTTAGGGCACCTGACTGGAACAAGGTTTTTCACGTGCATATTGATGCATCGGCATTCGCAATCGGTTGCATTTTAGCTCAACCAGGTGATAAGAATATGGATTTTCCAATTTCTTACGCAAGCAGACAGTTAAATGTAGCTGAGAAGAACTACACAACTACGGAGCGAGAGGGGCTTTCTATGATCTATGCTGTAAAGAAATTTCGGCATTATCTTTTAGCCACCCAATTTGTGTTTTTTGTTGATCATCAAGCGCTTTTATATCTAGTCAACAAGCCTTGTGCTACAGGACGGATAGTGCGGTGGTTTGTCATTCTCCTTGAGTTTGATTTTACCGTTGCAGTTAAGAAGGGTTCAATGCATCAAAGAGCAGATCATTTGTCAAGGATAACATCAGGAGAAGAATGCACGGGAGTTCAAGATGACCTTCCAGACGCTTCACTATTTAGGGTTGAATTAGTACCTAAATGGAGTGAACAAGTTGTTCATTTCCTAACAACAGGAACTCTAAACGATGTTGAAGACAGTTTGGAAGAGAAGACTGAGTTTATAGAGGGTTGCCAAAGGTTTCAACTTCTTTCGGGAAGGTTGTATTACCTAGGTGATGATAAAATCCTTAGATTAGTGGTATGCCCTGAAGAATATGAAGACATCATGAGCCATGCTCATGTAAGCACATGCGGCTTCCACTTTTCTAATGAGTGCACAAGAAGACAAATTTCTTGGCAAGGATTTTGGTGGCCTACACTTAAGGAAGATGTGGCCAAATATATCAATACCTGTAAAAAGTGCCTTGAAGGGGAACCTATTCCCAATGCAACACTTTACCATATAAATGCTTTACCTAAGTGGAGTGAGAGCATTACGGAATATCTCAAGACGGGAAAGATGGATGATACAGTTCCTAAGCATAGGCAACGATCAATGGAGGTAGATGCAGTCACTTATACACTTTTAGGTGAAGAGCTCTACAAGAAGGGAAAAGATGGGAATTTGCGCTTATGCATATGCGAGCATGAATATATCCCAATCTTACAACAAGCACACGAGGGAATTGGTAGTGGACATTTCTCAGGAGAAACCACTGCTAGAAACATTCTTTGGTCGGGTCTTTGGTGGCCAACACTTTATCATGATGCTCAAGAGTTTGTCAAGCGGTGTGATCAATGCCAAAGATCTAAGACCCCAACCATGTTTGATAATATGCCTTTACGGCCTATGATGAGCACTAGGGCTTTTGCCAAATGGGGAATAGATTTTGTAGGACCGATCAAGCCACCCGCGAGAGGCTCTCATGCTAAGTATATCATTGTAGCCACAGACTATTTGACAAAATGGGTGGAAGCAAAAGCCACAGTCAAAAATGATGCAAGAACCACGGCAAGATTCCTTTACGAGTATGTATTCACTCGCTATGGACTTCCAATTGAGATAGTAAGTGATCAAGGCAAACACTTTATCAATGAAGTGATTGAATACTTGCTTGCTGAGTTCATGGTCATTCATCACAGACGGTCAGCTCCATACCATCCCCAAGCAAATGGACAAGCGGAAAGCACTAACAAGATCCTTTGCACAGCATTGACAAAGGTAGTTGAGGGATCTCGTAGTGACTGGGAGAAAAAACTACACAGCGTATTATGGGCTTATAGGACGGCTTACAAAACGTCGATCGGCACTACACCTTTCAACTCGGTCTACGGACTAGATGCCATCCTTCCTATTGAGTTCTTAGTACCTACACTATGTGTTGCTACGTCCCTAGAATGGACTGGACATGAATTGGCTAGCAGGATAGAGCACTTAGAGAAATTAGATGAAACAAGGCTACAAGCCATTGCAGGCATGTATGCCGAAAAAAGAAGACAAAAACGCTGGCATGATAAGAATGTAAGATCAAAAGAGTTTCAGCATGGAGATCTAGTGTTACTTTATACACTAAAAAAACAAAAACGAAAACTCAAAATGCGAGGACTTGGTCCTTTTGTCATCAATGAGATCACCAATGGAGGGGCAGTAAGGTTGGAAACACTCGATGGTGAACCTATGGGATCATTTATCAACGGAAGTAGATTGAAGCGCTTTCATGAGCGTTTAACAGATGATATGCTTGAGCGTATGCACGCAGCAAAAAAAGGAAATTAGCGCTTCAACAGCTTAAGGAACACGCTCAAGCTGAAGCCAAGGAAAGAGCTGCAAAAGCTAAAGCCAGGAGATTACAAATCTCCATGGTAAAGTTGAAAACTTTGGAGGTGGAGGACTACACGGAACCATTACTGGTATCCATTGGAATCTCTTCTGCAAACATCAACTGCACGGCAATCTTGGATTCAAGAGCGGATGTCAATGTGCTCTCCCAAGAAGTTTGTCAAAGCCTTCAGGCCAACAAGCTACTACCATCAACTGCCATTTTCAGTAGCTTCACCAATTTAGAGTCGGTTTGTCAAGGGATCCTCACAACAACATTATATCTTCAAGGAAACCAGGAGCCTTGTACTTTCTATGTTACAGCCAATGAGGATTGTGCTCACCAGGTCATACTTGGAAGGAATTGGATGGCCAGGCACAGATGTACAGTTGATTGGGATCAACAAGTCATCAACCTAACCATGAGCAACAAAAGGCTCACCATTCAACCATTTCAGTGCAACAAACAGCCTGTTACAGTGGAAGCAACTGAAGCCAGCACTTCTCAGGTAGCATTTCCACAGCAGTTACACAAGCAAAAGTCTAAAACTAAAAGAAGAAGACCTAACAAGCCAGCACAAGGAGTACACTTCCAACGGGCATACAAAATTCAGAAACGGTGGGTCCCAAAGAAGTTACTCAAAGCCCAAGGCTACTATGAAGGTAACCATCAGTTGTGGCTACCAAAGCCAAGCTTAAGGAGGTCAATTCCAAATCCACAGGTAAAGAACGCACCACACAAGGCAGCAACCTTTGAACTCAAAGCATGTCAATCGCATTCAGAGGCTTCAAGTTCAAAAGCGATAACACCAACAAAGAGCAGGCCGATGATACATCAATACTGGAAACCAAAACAAAAAGTGGTACCAAGCCAAGAGGAAGCTATTGTGGTCAAAGAAGTTATGTCCATTGGTACACCACCTCAACAGAAGGGTTTGACAAGAGATCGAGCAATACCAACTCCACAAATAAAGGGCAAGGAGAAAATGAATGAAGACTGCATTCCTCCTTCCAACTTCAAGGCACTGCCACAAACAAAGCAGCCTACTGTCCACCTCGAGACTTCAAAGAAGACATTCAAGAATCCAACAAGCACAACCACGTTGCTACCGCACACCATTAATGAGTCACATTCTGAATGTCTAACCATAAAGGAAAGAGCAGCCATGCTCCGCCAACACTCTACTTTTTCAAGTCAGGTCAGGTTGCTACAGTTCAAGCTGCGAGCATAAGAGTCTAGAGTCGGGCAGCTGAGCCACCAAATGAGCAAGGCGTCAGTCCCACAGCTTCAAGTAATACCTGTGACTAGACCGCATGTAAATATGTTTTTCTTTTATTTTTGTTTGTTTTTATGCGTGTCTAAGTAGCCATGGGGTTTGATCATCGGGTTCTCTCAAAATCTGCCCAAGAGTATCTGCGCCTGCAGAGGCAATAGATGGGATATGTCCTCAGGATTTGGGGGAAATTGTAGAGGATCAAAGAGTCCCCTCTCTCTTTCTCATCCATTCCATCCTCCATGAGAGTTGATTCTCCAAAAGTTCTGCTATACTAGGATTGATTGGATGGATGTTATATCCTGCTCCCGTCGGCTCTGGGTTCTCCAATTCCCATTGCTCCCATTCCCGCTCCAAAGCAGCTTGCATTAGTGGAAAGCTTTGGGTGGTTGATTTGGCCATAAATGCTTTTCCAATTCCCTAATATGTGCTTCATGCACATATTGTCATCGTACTTGCTCGCTGAGGGTAGCAAACATTTCTTTTATTATTTCCCATGTTGGGTCTTGCTCTGCAGCAGCTGGGTGCTCTTCCTCCTGCTGCTCGACATTTAGAAATTCTTGTTCTTGTTGCAGTATCTGTGGGGCTACCACTTGTGGCTACAACATTTTGGCTGGCTATGACAATGGTGCATCTGCCTTTGGCTCAGGCCTTACCCAATCAAATTGTCTGGGAAGACTAGGTGGTTTCCATGTAGCTTTAAGTGCTTCCCTTACTTATGCATCTCCTTTACTAAAGCTGCATTCTCCAATCTGCTATTACTGAGAAGTCTTCTTGTGTCTTCTAGCTTTTGTCTCAGCAATTGGCCTTCTTCATCCGTAGTCGATGTACTGGTGCTTTTGCTGGGCACAATTATACCACTTCCCAATGCAAATCTGTATGCCTTTTTTGTTTGATCATACTTGTCCTGTGCTATAGACAACAACTGAGCAGTCTTAGATGCAACTTCTTGAGCTCTTAATATTTCTGCTTTTGATACGGCCTTTGTCGCTTCTAGCTTTCTAACATCCTCACAGCGCATATCTTCCGTATGCAGGGCTACGTCGAGTTCGTCGGTAAGGCACTCTGCCTTCCGCTCCAAATCAACAATGTCGAACTCGAGATCTTTAGCTCTACTTTCCAAATCCAATTTTTCTTCTTCCGAAGCTGTGCATCTGCGCACTAGTTCTTCTTTCTCCTTTTTGAGGGTTTCAATACTTGAAGAGGTCTCATCGTATTCAGTTTGCCTCTGCTCCAGTGCTGCTTTTAGAGCTTTTTTCTCAATTGATATGTTATCATGTGACTCCTTGAGGAGCCCGAGCTCGAACTCATTGCTTTCAAGTAGCGCTTTAGTGTTTTGGAGTTCTTGCTTTAATTTTGTTATTCTTTCTTGATCCTTTTTCACCTTCTCATGGCTGACCTTAAGAGTCTTAAAGGATTCAGCCTTGTTCTCCTGCATATTCTCCCATAGTGCCTCGTTAGATGCCACAGATTTTGAATGCATCTTTTGAACATCTGATAGTTCACTTTGTAGTTTAGATACTCTTGTTCTCTGTTTTGTGATGTTCGTTATGTCATCTTCAATCAATTTTTCAGCCATGAACTTTTAAATGCTGGGGAGCTTTGAAAACTTGATCACATTATCAAACATGACACCCATGATCTCACCATATTCTGTCGGTTGTTCTTGCACTACCGGGACTTCTTCCCCACTTTTGCTCAAGGCTTCATTTACCCTTTGTGGTATTTCCCGACTCCACGGAGCTCTGTGCAGCTCTTGTTCTTGCTCTTCTTGCTTCTAGTTCTTCATTATTTGCAAAAGGTCTGCCGATGAAAATGTTATCTAGCTTTGTCTCTTCCTGTGCTTTCTCCATTCTTGCCTTCTTGCTTTTATTCTCATGTTCTTGTTCAAGCTTCCACTTTCGTTGTTGGCGTTCAATTCTTTCTTTGGCTTCAGCTTCTTCAGCTCTTTTTCTTTCATAAGCTTCATACACTGTTAGTGTAATTGATTAAGCTCTTATAAATTGTTCTTAATTACGACAATAGCTTGTGTATCTGCGCATAACAATTGTAGTTAATTAATTTAATTAGATAGGTCTTTCAATTAGCATAATCATGAGCACTTGATAGACATGAGCATAAAGAGAAAAGACACCTATTGAGGGGCTGATTTCTTGAGCCCAGCCCCCCCTCGAAAGGCTTTGTATTAATCTTTAGCTCAAGCTCATTTAAGAGTCGTTGCTTGAGAATAATACATCATAAGAACCATGGGTTCTAAGATCTCCAAAACCCATACAACTTGATAGCTTTAAGGAGCTTCTTGTAAACATTCTCCTATTCTCAAGCCCTCAAATACCACATGGGCAAAGAAGAACTTTCAGAGAAAAGGAGTAGAGTTCATGTAGATGAAGGAGTAAGCTTTCATGGAAAGCTTTATAAACTATTTAACAAAATAGCTACCAAGGAAGGTAGCATAAGCAAGCTATGTATTCTAGAAGGAGAGAGTTCAAGCATGTAGAGCATGAAGAGAGCTTTTTGCAAGATGGTCTCTATTCAGCCTGCCTGATCACCTCTGTAAAAGGCGCTTTTGCTTTGATCTCTTCTACAAAGGTGTAGACCTTGAAATTAGCTCAATTTTCGTATAAATTTTTTTGAATTCCAACCTTGTATGAGCAAGTTATGCTCATTTTAGTAAAGACTGCTTTCTCCCCCTTTTCAGAAATAGCAGTTTTGACATTTTTGGAAGGAGGGAAGGTCCTAAAGCATGGGGATAGGGAGCGACCTCTTTTGGGATTTCTTTTGGGACTGTTGAAGGGGTAAGTGAGGCTTCTTGGTCCTTGACACCATCCACTTACCCTTCTTGCCCAGAAGCCCCCGTTCCCACTACCGTAAGCCATAAATTGCTCATTTTTTGGTCTCCCGGGAATCCGTTTGATCTCTCAGAAATCATAATGAGATCTTAGAAAATTGTCCTTTGCACTTTTGAAGTAGCATTCACCTATAAGCACCTCCTATTGCCTGAATGCACCACTTGCTCATTTACCCTTAGCTTTAATTAACATTCTCTCTCTAGAAATAACTCATTTCTAGTGAGATAATATCCGTTTAAAAGCTAGTAACTTATTTGATGCACTTGTAAAGGTTTATATTTATTTTAGCATTTAGTTATGCCTAAATATACCCCCTTGCATAACATTAGCTTTCCTTTGCTCTCTCTCTCTCTCTCTAGAATGGCCACTTTTTAGAGAGATAAAGTCCTGAAAAGCTCATCAAAATACAATTTGATGACATTACCCCGCCCTTAAATCATAGTCGTCCTCAACTATGCATGTATTTAAGGAAAGGCCTTAACATTTTAGCATTTTGCTTTGGATCCACTTTTAGCTAAATTACACCATTCCACAATAGATGTAATCTACTTGGTACTTGGGAGACACAGCTGCCGCAGCATGTAACACATGATAGCACATTAAAATACCATTCCGCAATAGATTGATAGTCTATTCAGTGCTTGAGAGACAAAGCTGCCACAAGCGTGTGTCACTCATACATGCATGTACTTAAAAACATTTAAAAACAGAATGAAGACAAAAGAATAGAGAGAAACCCTACTTCATTACCTTTGTTTTACATACTTGTCATGTATTATAACCTTCCATTTGGTTATAAGCATTTACAAGTGTCATTGAGTCCTTAAGCTGCGGCTCAACCATCCATTTAGCATCATCAAAAGAATGATTCTTAAATTTAACTAAATACTTACGGAGAACTTCACCATTTCGTAGCAGCTTATCTTCATGCCTAAGGATACTCTCTGGTTGGAGAATTTCCTCAAGCTCATCAAATTTTGGTGGGTCTTCTATAATAGGATTCGTAGGGGGAGTACCCTTATAAATCTTTAACAAGCTTACATGGAAGGCATTATGAATATGCCAGTGATCCGGCAACTTTAGCCTATAAGTTGTTTCATTTATCCTTTCCAGAATCTGAAATGGACCATAGTAGTGACGTGCTAGTTTGGCATAGTACTTTTGCTGAGCTGAGGGCATTCCTTGCCAATCTTTTCCCGTGGTCTACCATAGGCGAGCCTTAGGAAACTTGAGCAAGACCCAGTCATCTTCCTTGAAATCAAGGGATCTTCTATGCTTGTCATCAGCGCTCTTTTGCTTTTCTTGGGATGCCTTTATACCGTCTTTTGTCTTCTCAAATGACGTTTGAAGATCACGCACATATTCATCTACGACAAATATGTTTTGATGCATCCTCAAGATTGGGGGAACTTTTGTTCTACCCTCAATGATCTCAAAGGGAGACTTTCCCGTAGAGCTATGCACCATATTATTGTATGCATACTCTACTAGGGGTAGGTACTTTTTCCATTGGTTGTGATGTTCTACATCATTAACATAGTTTTCTAGTAGATCCAACACAATGGAATTGACTACCTCACTTTGCCCATCCGTTTGAGGGTGATAGGTTGATGAGAAGTCCAATCTTGTACCCATGTTCTCAAATAGTCCTTGCCAGAAGAGACTCGTCAGGCAAGGATCTCTATCTGAGACTATTGACTTTGGCAAGGCATGATACTTAAATATCTGCGAGATAAATAGAGTAGCCATATGGGGTGCCTTGATAGTCTTTTTGACAGGTATAAAATGTGCTTGTTTTCTAAACCTGTCTACTATTGTCCAAATACCTGTATTACCATGGATAGATTTTGGTAGCCCAAAAATAAAATCCATAGAAATACTCTCCCAAGGATCATCTGGTATAGGCAAT
Organism: Cibotium barometz; assembly: GCF_041138505.1. NCBI lineage: Eukaryota > Viridiplantae > Streptophyta > Polypodiopsida > Cyatheales > Cibotiaceae > Cibotium > Cibotium barometz. The sequence goes on from NC_141073.1 coordinate 14,601,327, forward strand.
GGTTGTAGCAGTTGTGGTTGCTTCCCTCTATCATACTTCACTTTTTGGCACGTCAAGCATTGTGAAACATAAGCTTGTATGTCTTTTCTCATTGACGGCTAATAGAAATATGTCTCTATAGCATTATTTGTTGCTTGAATTCCGCGAAGCCCTGCATAAGGAGGAGCATGGGATTCTAGCATAACCTTTTCTCTCAAACCTTGTGTAACACATAGCTTTGAGTCATAGAGAAATCCATCTTTTAACATGTATGGATCTTGTGTCTTCCCAATGGCTAAAGCAGACATGACATTGGCAAAATCTAGATTAGTAGCATATGCATCTATCATGTTGGATAGATCATTGTGATGTGCTATTGATATAGCATTTACCCTTGGTCTTACAGCGGCGAAGCCCTGTCAAATTTTCTAGAAGAAGCCAACGCTTAAGCTATGGCAAAAGATAAAGGTGATAGTGATAAAAAACAGAAGCAGGAGGGAGCACACACAAGAGAAGCAAACCCTAATCCATATCCATCAATCATAAAGAAGGAGAGAAGCCATAGTCACCATCTCTCTCACACACACAAAGGAGAACACAACATAGTGTTATGTCCACACTACAAAGTAAACCTAATGTAATGTCCACACCACACATGACCAGCTGGACGCGGTCATAAACACACCACACGATATCTATCTACCATACTGTCACTCTGTCAGTCACTCTGTCAGCACCCATGTGCTATCCTCCAGCTGTATACGAGCTTGACATTTCAACACTCCCCCTCAAGCTCGACATGTCCATCTCTAGGACTCCCAATCTAGTACGGAAATACTCGAACTTATCTTTACCAAGTGCTTTGGTAAAGATATCTGCAACCTGCTCATCTGTCTGCACATATGTCAAATCAACATGCCCATCTAGAACTTTCTCTCTGATGAAGTGATAGTGGACCTCAATATGTTTGGTCCTGGCATGATAAACTGGGTTGCTAGCAAGCTGAATACTACTCATGTTGTCACAATGAATGACAACTCTCATATCACTCTGTAACCTGACATCATCTAGCAACTTCTTCAACCACATAGCCTCACATGCAGCTATGGCTGCTCCACGATACTCTGCCTCTGTGGTAGATAAAGCAACTGTAGGTTGCTTTTTACTGCTCCAACTCACAGCTCCACTACCAAGGCTGAAAACATAGCCACTGGTAGACCTCCTGTTATATGCACTACCGGCCCAATCTGCATCTGTATATCCATAGACATGCATGTCTTTTCTTGCCTCATAGAAAAGACCATAATGCACGGTAGTTTTGACGTATCTCAGAATACGTCTCACAGCATCCAAGTGAGATTTACGAGGACTCTGCATAAACTGACTCACCAAACCAACTGCATAACTGAGATCTGGCCTCGTAACGGTCATGTAGATAAGGCTACCAACCATTTTCCTGTACATGGTGATATCATCAAGCTCATCACCCAAATCAGCCCTAAGCTTCATGTTTTGCTCTAATGGTGTCAACATTGGTTTGCATGCTGTCATACCATACTTTGCCAGCATGTCAAGTGCATATTGCCTTTGCACCAACCATATACCCTTGCTTGTTCTAATCACCTCAATGCCAAGAAAGAACCTTAAATCACCAAGGTCTTTCATATCAAACTCTTTGCATAAAGAGGCCTTAACCTCATCAATGCCTTTCCCACAATCACCTGTGATAATCAAATCATCAACATAAATGACTATCATCACGATACCATCATGTGTCTTCTTCACATAAAGTGAAGAGTCTGCATTTCCAACCACAAATCCAATACTGACAAGATATCTGCTGATCTTGTCACTCCAAGCACGAGGTGCTTGCTTCAAACCATAGATTGCTTTCTTTAACCTGCAAACAAAAGTCGGATATTTTGGATGTACATATCCTTCAAACTGAGCTTGAAACAAACACGCTGGGTAATGCACCGATTCCACCAAAAGAAACACTGTTGAGGGAAGAACATGTAGTAATGGATCCACCTGAGCTACAACCTGCCAAGCATGTACCAGAAGAGGTGGAGTTGGAGGAGATTTTTGACATCACCTCTACTGTTCCCTCTCTTGAAGGAGAAATGGCAGAGGAATTATGGCGAGAAGTCAGAGAGCTTAAACAAAAAGACGAGCTTTCCAACGAGACAGCACCACTTTCGATAGTGGGCATGACTGAATACCTTGGAATTGCTAGGAGTTTGTCTGACCAAGAGTTAGTTGATGATGAAGACCAAGACGTCGAGGCCAAGACGCTAGCTACATTACCATCCTTTTTGGGTGAATATGAAGCAAAAACAGACATTGTACAAGTGCCTCAGTCTAGGCATATAACTCCAGATCGCAAGGAAACAGCTCATTTGCAAGCCATTCTATCGGCTCCTGTGACTGCGACATTACCATTAGCGGATTTCTTAAAGGTGAAACCCAAACTATGGCAATATGTGGCAGAATTGATGGGTAGCAAAGGACTTGCATTAACACGGGAGCTAGTCGAAAAACAACACCACAAAGATGAGGTGATTTCTGTAAGGCAAGTACCCTTTAACAAGGTAAGTGCCTACTAGGAACGCAATAAGGACAAGGGCAATGCAACGCTTCCAGTTGAATACAATGGAATAAAAACCATGGCTATATTGGATATGGGAGCTGGCATTGGGATAGCAACCAACGCTATGTGGGAGAAATGGGGTAAATTAGCTTTACGAAAAACCCGCATGGACCTGCAATTGGCAAACGGAAACTTGGAAAGACCTTTGGGATTATTAGAAAATGTCATAATTAAGACCTGCAGAATAGACTTTGAGCATACATTTGCTATTGTTGACTTCGGGCAGGATCCTAATTACGAAGTGATCCTAGGACGACCGTTTATGCGGCAATTAATGGTCTTAGAAGATTGGGGATATGATTACCTATACCTCAGGCATGAGGATGTGACGACTAGAGTCAATCTCAGGGATCATACATTCCGAGATGTGACTAGAACCCCAGTAGATGAATTTGAGTCTGCTAGTTCGGATCTTACGCCACGCACAAGCACAGCTACAACCAGTGCAAAAGACACATGGATATGCGAGGTGCCAAGCCAAGATTTGCTTGAAGAGGACAAGAGGAAAACTGATCAATTGATCACTATCAAAGATTATATTCCTGTTCCTTTTCCAGGCGATGACATAGACCCCTATGAGTGGATACATACTCTAGCCACGTTGGATGTGTGTGCTTTGGCACCACAGACACAATTCTGCGAGACGAAGAGGGCTATGAGATTATACCAGTAAGGGTTGTCACAATTGTACAAGACAATGGGGGCACTGACTTTAGTGCACCAGAATCGTCTACACTTCGGAAGTTGGATAAAACGGATATATCAATAGTAGACTTGTCTACGGATGACTCAGATTATCCATACCTCGATTGTGACACCGACGGTTACAGGAATGAAAGCGATTTGGACTCATATGGAGATGACATTGTATCAGAAGAGAAGCTTGCAAAAGTGCGTCTTTTGTTGCAAGGTCGAGAGGCTATCTTGTTAGATGAACAACCATTGAGCCTAAAAATGAAACGAAAACAACAAAGGGAGAAACGTAAACAGAGACAAGCAAACTCAAAAGGTAGGAAACGACAGCCCAAGCTTGATGGCAAAAACGAGTACCTACACTTTATAGGAGCTCGTGATGCAATCAAGTCTTACAACAAATGGAAAACTACATTGGGTTTGGTGAGAAAAACTGACAATGTGAAAGAAAACACCAAAAAGAGGGGTAAAAAGAAAACAGCCAAGTCCATTGTCAGCTCAATGGGAGAAAAACAAAGCGCAGCATCAGGCAAAGAAAATAAACCTGAGAAACCAAAGATGACCAAACTTGAGAGAAAGGTTTACTATGGGGATTGCAAAAGAATGTTACGAAAATCTTGGGAGTCTAAAGATGATGAGAGTGATGAAGCTGAAGATGAAATGGACATCCCATCCAATTTCAAAAGCTACACTATTCAGGATCGGAGGATAATGCTTCAAAAGCCCAAACGGAAGAAACTGGAAACAATGGGAGAGTCGTACGATGGGCCGGAAGATGCAAAAAAGGTTGATCTTGCCAATCCGGGTGAAGAGCCAAGGCCGGTCTACATAGCTACGGATTTGACAGCTGAAGAAGAAGAGTTACTAATCTCTACCCTGAAAGAGTATAGAGATGTGTTTGCCTGGAGTTACAAGGACTTAAAGGGAGTAGATCCGGCAATCTGCCAACATACTATTCCTATGAAAGACGACGCTAAACCCAGGAAACAGAGACCATACACCTATAATGACAACTTTGGTAGAAGAATCAAGGAGGAAATTGACAAACTACTGGAGGCTGAGTTCATTTATGAGATTGAACACACGGAATGGGTCTCACCGATTGTGATTGTACCCAAGAAAAATGGAAAGTTACGAGTCTGTGTTAATCTTAAGCAAGTGAATGCTGCCACAGTAAGGGACAACTATCCACTGCCTATCACAGACCATGTGTTAGAACGGGTAGCGGGAAAGAGAGCTTATAGCTTCCTTGATGGCTTTTCCGGTTACAATCAAGTGTCAATTGCACTCTATGACCAACACAAGACAGCTTTTGCTACGGAATGGGGCATTTATGCATATCGTGTTATGCCATTTGGGTTGACCAATGCACCCGCCACTTTCCAAAGGCTCATGGCTCATGCTTTCAGGGAATACCTCAGGGATTTCCTAGAGATATTTATGGATGACTTGTGTGTACATTCCAATGAGAGGGCGGAGCATGTAGAACATCTACGCAAAGTCTTCGAGAAGTGCAGAGTCTACCAAATTTGCTTGAACCCTGAGAAGTGTAAGTTCATGGTGCGACAAGGTAAAATTCTAGGACATATAGTGTCCAAGAATGGAATTTCAACGGATCTTAACAAAATCAGTGTGATAGTCGAGCTTCCATGACCCAAGAATGCTAAGGGAGTACAAATTTTTATGGGCCACTGTGGTTATTACCGGCGTTTCATCTATATGTACGCTGAGATTGCCAGACCCATGTATGCACTTCTAGTTGTGTTTGTGTGGACACCGGAATGTGAAATTTCATTTGAGAAGCTTAAACAAGCTTTGGTGAGTGCACCGATCCTTAAAGCACCCGACTGGAACAAGGTTTTCCATGTTCATATTGATGCATCAGCATTTGCAATTGGTTGCATCTTAGCTCAACCTGGTGAAAGAAATATGGATTTCCCTATCTCTTATGCCAGTAGACAGCTAAATGTAGCTGAGAAAAACTATACAACCACAGAACGCGAGGGGCTTTCTATGATATATGCTGTAAAGAAATTTTGGCATTATCTTTTAGCTACCCAATTTGTGTTTTTTGTTGATCATCAAGCACTTTTGTATCTAGTCAACAAACCTTGTGCTACGGGAAGAATAGTGCGATGGTTTGTCATTCTCCTTGAGTTTGATTTTACCGTTGCTCTGAAGAAGGGCTCAACTCATCAAAGAGTGGATCATTTGCCAAGAATCACATCGGGAGAAGAGCCTACGGGAGTACAAGATGACCTTCCAGACGCTTCACTATTTAGAGTAGAGTTAGTGCCAAAATGGAGTGAACGCATTGTTCATTTCCTTACCACTGGATCTCTAAAAGAGGTGGAGGAGAGTTTGGAGGAGAAGACGGAATTTATTGAGGGATGCCAACGGTTTCAACTACTTTCGGGTAGATTGTATTACCTTGGTGACGATAAAGTGCTTAGATTAGTGGTATGCCCGGAGGATTACAAAGATGTCATTGGCCACGCTCATGTCAGCATATGTGGTTTCCATCTTTCTAAACAAAACACAGTACGAAGAATTTCTTGGGAAGGATGGTGGTGGCCTACTCCTCATGAGGATGTTGCTCAATACATCCATACTTGTAAACAATGCTGTGACGGAATGCCAAGTCCGCATGTAACTCTTTTCCATATCAATCCTTTGCCAAAATGGAGTGACAGTATTGTGAACTACCTCAAAACCGGCAAATTGGACGATACAATCCCCAAACATAGAAAAAGATCGATCGAAATAGATGCAGCCACTTATACTTTTTTAGGTGAGCAGCTCTACAAGAGGGGAAAAGATGGGAATTTGCGCTTATGTATATGTGAGCATGAATATATACCTATCTTACAGCAGGCACATGAAGGCATAGGTAGTGGACATTTCTCAGGGGAAACCACTGCCAGAAATATCCTCTGGTCGGGCCTTTGGTGGCCGACTCTTTATCATGATGCTGTGGAGTTCGTGAAACGGTGCGATCAATGCCAGAGATCGAAAACCCCAACCATGTTCGATATATGCCTCTAAGGCCTATGATGAGCACAAGGGCTTTTGCCAAGTGGGGAATAGATTTCGTAGGACCGATCAAACCACCAGCACATGGCTCACATGTCGAGTATATAATTGTGGCCACAGATTATTTGACAAAGTGGGTTGAAGCTAAAGCCACTGTGAAAAACGATGCAAGAACCACCGCTAGATTTTTGTATGAGTATGTATTTACTCGTTACGGTCTACCGATTGAAATTGTAAGTGATCAAGGCAAACACTTCATCAATGAGGTGATTGAATACTTGCTTGCTGAATTCATGGTTATTCACAGGCGGTCAGCTCCTTACCATCCACAAGCAAATGGACAGGCCGAGAGCACTAATAAGATCCTTTGTACAGCATTGACAAAAGTCGTTGAGGGATCTTGTAGTGACTGGGAAAAGAAGTTGCATAGTGTACTATGGGCGTATAGGACAGCATATAAGACGTCGATTGGCACTACGCCTTTCAATTTGGTCTATGGACTGGATGCTATCTTGCCTATAGAATTCTTGGTGCCTACGTTACGAGTCGCTACATCTTTGGAATGGACCGGACATGAACTATCAAGTAGGATTGAACACTTGGAGAAATTAGATGAAACAAGGCTGCAAGCCGTTGCAGGCATGCATGCCGAAAAAAGACGACAAAAACGCTGGCATGATAAAAACGTTCGTTCAAAAGAGTTCCAGCCAGGTGATTTAGTGTTGATTTATACACTAAAGAAACAGAAACGAAAGCTCAAGATGAGAGGACTGGGTCCTTTTGTCATTAATGAGATAACCAATGGAGGAGCCGTTCGGCTAGAAACACTTGAGGGGGAACCGATGGATTCTTTCATCAATGGTAGTCGATTGAAAAGATTTCATGAGCCCTTAACACAAGATATGCTTGAGCGTATGCATGCAGCCAAGACAAGGAAGTTAGCTCTTCAACAACTCAAAGACCATGCTCAAGCTGAAGCCAAAGAAAGAGCTGCAAAGGCTAAAGCCAAGAGAAAACAAATCTCCATGGTACAGCTCACGACTGCAGATGAAGAAGAAGACTACATTGAACCATTGTTAGTCACCGTTGGACTAACTACCGCAAACACCCCGTGTACAACAATTTTGGATTCTGCAGCGGATGTCAATGTACTATCTCAAGAAATGTACCAACAAATCAAAAGCGGCAAGTTACTACCAACTACCGCAATATTTGGCAGCTTCATAGGTTCTGAATCTGAAAGCCAAGGAATTCTTGCAACAACCTTGACCATTGATGGAAGTACCGAGGATTGCACCTTCTATGTCGCTGCAAATGAAAATTGTGCTCATCCGGTTATCCTTGGAAGAAGTTGGATGGCCAAGCATAAATGTTCAGTCGATTGGGATAACCACACAATCACTATCACAATCAAAGGAAAAAGGATAGCTGTTCAACAAGGTGACCAAAAGATGGAGCCGCCTAAAAGAGTGCAAGCATCTACTTCTAGTGCACCAGTGAACACCAAGGAACAATACTAGGTGTCGCACACCCACAAATTAGAGATCAAAAGACCGCAAAATCGGAAGAACAGAAGAAGTACAACCAAAACAACAACTAGGTGGATACCCAAAAAGTGGCTAGCAGCTCAAGGCTACTATCAAGGCAACAGCCTATTGTGGCTTCCTAAAATAAGCCAGTCTCCAAAGATTGTAACAGGTATGCGGGGGACTAAGATTCAAAAGCCACAAGACAGCAGCCCTCGAGTTGCTATCTCCAAAATCAACAACCCTGTAAAGCTACCAGTCAATAAGAAGTATGTTTGGCAGCAAAAAGCTTCAAGTGAAACCAAACCAACACCTTTTGCGGTTACGGAGACCTACAAACATCATCCCACTGTGCCAAGCACCGCCACAGCTTTGGAAGAAACACCGACACCGCAAAGAAAAGGCAAGGAGAAGATGGTAGAAGATGATATTACTACAGCTTGTCTGAAAAACAAGCCATTGCTCCGTTCACAAGCCACCAAGCATCCAAGGCAGGAGCTACAATCGTTAATCCCACAAATACTCAGGCCAAGCCCAGAAGCAGCAACCATGAAGTCAAAACCGGTTAGTGTCCAAACAACTCTACATGCTTGGGACACTTTCAGGACCTGGTCGGCAAACAGTCAAGTCGCCGATTACATCATTAATTGGCAAAAGAAAATTGAATCGGGCATTTCCAGCCACAGTGTGCTTGGATTTTAGTCCTATTCTATCTTCATTATTATCTGTGACTAGCACATATTATCCTCTGCAGCAAATGCCACTTGACTGCATTTGGACACCCAGCTACCGTCTCGTATGGTGGCTATGTACGACAATGCCTCAAGAACCATAATAACCCTATGAGCACATGGCACTGCACAAGGTTAACTACTATGCCGGGCAAATAAAGATGAGGGCACTTTTTCCCAAGCGGTTTTTCCCTTCATCCCTACACTTCACTGTATAAACCGTAATAAGACACTGCACTTCGGATATACCACCGCACCGCAATACACATATCTCTTTCCACTCTTCGGTAACTTTGCTTCAGGAGCAGCAAACCACTAGAAAGGGGGGAACAAAGGGTTGGGGGCAACATGAGCGGTATCCTCGTCAGCAAAAGCCACTTAACTGGCAGCTACGGCTTGCCTCTTAAGTACCCAAGGAATTTTTTGCACAGCATTGGTTTGGTTTCGGGTATGCATTTTCTGTGTGTCATATAGGGCTCAATTTGAGCAATGCATTAGACACAGTTTACAGTGAGCCCAAGCACAAGTGCACAAGCAGGTTTGCAGCAGGAACTACCAAGCGGACCAACACTCCTAAGTTTTTCACGGTAGACTCAAACTAGAAAGGGGGAAGTGCTTCAGCACATCCCAATCAGAGTAAGTGACAAGACAGAAGCAATAACCAACAATTGCCAGATGAGGAGAGCAGCCGGGACAAGTCCAAAAGACCAATTTCAGAGCCGGGCGGGCTCCGGAGTCAGTTTTCGGGCAAAACAAAAGTCATTAATTGTTCAAAATATGCTAGAAAGCAAGCAAGAGAGCTGGGAAGACATGTACAGGGTCAGAAAGTCAGAAAAAACATGTTTCGGGGCCAGATACACAAAATGGCGCCTTTGCTGTTCTGGACTGCTGGAAGCTCAGATTGCAAAAATTCAACCAGATTCTGAAGCAGGACATCAAGGGCTATCAAATGGGCAGGGGTGAAAAATGGCGCCTCTGTGATTCTGGCCAGCTGAAAAGTCACCTACACATTCTGAGCATACCAGTATGATCCCTACATCAAGGCCTATCCAATGAGCCAAAAAAATCCTGATTTGGACAAAACCACAAAATGGCGCCTCTGTGAATGGCGCCTCTGCGAAATCTGCATAACATCAACAGTTACCTACTGTTTTGACCTAAAGCAAAGTGAGAGGTTGAGAGGGAGCTTAGATCTATTGATTGAGAGCACTCCGCGTCCTTCCCGCACTCCGTACGAGCTCGTCGGTGAGGTAGGTACTCTTCCGACCACACCCAGTTGATCCTTGTGTTGCCGGCTACGCGCCGAGGCCCGTGGGGCTAGGGTTTTCTTGCAGGTACCAGATCCGGCACATAGAGCCTAGAGGGCTTGAGGGGCATAGAAATTTTTACCTTTTCTTGCCATAGCGGCGAAGCCTTGGCAAAATTTTCCCAGGCACACACACATAGAAAAAAACATATAGAGTGGGGCACGGGGTGATTTCTTTGCGCACGCACATTCCGTTCTTGCACCATGGCAGAGGAGGGTGATCCAGCACCTCCTAACCCACCTCCAGACGATCCGGTAGAGTTCGGGCCAGCACCATTGGCTCCATACGAATTCTTTGACATTGAATGGATCCAGAAGTGCTGGATTGATAGAGAGTGATGTAGGCACAAAATGTACATGTCATCCGAGGAAGGTTTGTGGAACACACGCAGAGGGAGGTGATGACATATGTGCTACCCCGCCGATTCTTCACATTCCAGATTAGTGATCCCCACGCAGTCATCCTCTTCCAGTGGGTGAACTTAGACGGTTATTTTGCATTACCACCATGGGGAGCTGATTTGCAGCGGGCATGGGAGCTTCTAGACACATTCGACGAGGCATACAACTGCCTCATCACAGGTTTTGATGGGATGCCGGTGCAAATAAGCATTACTCCGCAGATTGTAAGGCAGGCATTGCATTTGGGGCCAAGTGACCTGCCCATAAACATCACTGCTTTATCTGCAGCAGAAAGAAGGCAGTTGGCTAACACCGATGCGCCAACCTTTGATCAATTAAGAAGTCAAGCAATTCGATTGGCAGTGCAGTTAGCACATATGCATCTATGAATTACTTATGCCGCCAGGTACACCGTGCCAAGAATTGTGATTGCCAATGTATTTGCTAAGGCAGAGGCAGACCCTCAGATGCTTAAGCTTGATTGGGCTTATTTCATTTTACATGCCATCAAGTTGGCACACAACAGCAAGAGAAGAGAAAAGAAGAACGTGGCTAAAAGAGATAGACCAGTGTCTATGGGAGGCGCTCAGCTCCTGACCAGATTGATTTACTTCGCATTGGGAGCCATAGACAAGCTTCCAGCAGTCACTGAGGACTTGGAGAATATCCCCACTCGCCCACATGCTTACTCCAAGAAGAAAGAGAGTATACAAAAGGAGCTGATGTGGAAGAAAAGACGGAAGAGCCTCGAGGAGGAGGAAGAGGAAGTGATCCCAAAAAAGAAAACAAGAAGCTCAACCAAGAAAGAAGCGTCTGCAATCGAATCAGTAAGAACTGAAGAGCAGATAAAGATAGATCTTAAAGGAAAGAAGCCTGTGCAAGAGCAAGGCAATGGTCAGGTAGCTAATGGGCAACAAAATGGCCATGCAAAGGCTAAGGATAAAGAGGAAGAAGACTCAGAGGGAAAGGATCAAAGTGACCATGACGGAGATGACATCTTCACGATTGATCCTGAGTCCAACCTGCAAACAGGAAAGGAAAAGGGTTATGAGCAATCAGGGGATACATTGATCATTCACTTTGATCGACGGAGTGAAATACAAAGGAAGGAGGAAGAGGATATAGAAGCGGCTAAGATTGAAAGCCTCAAATTAGAAAAGGAAGAGAAGAAGAGAAGAAAAGCGGAGCAAAGGACCAAGCAAGGCCATGAAGGTCAAAGTAGCTCGGCTCCGACGGCGAGTCAAACACCCCTCCCGGAAGTTCTAGCCATAGTGCCTCTTCAAACGCCACTCCTTGAGGCGGCAATGCAGCCGGAAGAAAAGGAGCACAGAGAGGGCAAAGGCCCTGTAAGAGGAGAGCTACCCATTAGGCCAAGGGTTTTCTATCTCACCCAAGGACCGCAACAGGAACACCCAGTTGAGGTGCCAACAGAAGATCAAGCAAGGATGAGCCCGCCAAGGGAGCAACACACGCAACAAGAGCAGCAAGAAGGTGCTCAACCGCAACAAACCCAAGAGCAAATGCACAAAATGCTCAAGGAGATGTCTCGAGAGGATAGAAGAACTTTTCTGGCGGATCAATGGAAGATGGGGATCACCAATACAAAGATAGAGGCGGTGGCCATCTATGAATCAGACATGAGGAAATTGGGGCCACGGATTGCTGACCAGTATGAAGATCTATTCAGAGCTCACATGCAGCGAAATTTTCAGAATTTCCTCTATCCAAATGCCTTAACAAGCGCTGTAAATGATATCATGCAAACGGTCACAAACCTGTCTACTTTGGCCATGATCAGAGACAGAGGTGCACAAGAGGCTGAACAACATGCAGCTAACACGGTTCTCAAGCAGAAAATGAAAATCTTTGACCTCGAGAGCAATATAGAGGAAATGAATGATATGCTTGAAAAAGCAATTGATATCAAAGAGTCACTGGAAGAGGCTCTCAAGGAGATGGAAAGTAAGCTTAATGAACATGCTGCCATCTACAGGGACAACAGAGAAGAAAGACGAAGGATGAATGAAGAGCTTAAGGCGACCAAAGAAATGAAGGAACAATTGCAGCAAGCATTGGAAAAATCTCAACAAACTGAGCAAGAAACAAGAGCATCGATGGCCCTGCTCCAAAGAGAGTTGACAGCGGCCCAGGAAGATCTATGGAATTCCGAAATGATGCTCCAGAATACACGGAGTCAATTGGAGGCAAGTGAAAGCAATCTACGGATTGCTATGCAAAGATCCACTGACAGGACAAGAGCGTAAAGTGCAGTCTCTACCTCTGTCCCAGTACCTGCAAGTGCAGTAAATACACAGGAATTGGAAAGAGTTAAACCTCTTTTAGATGCCAGCCGCATGGAAAATGTAGCTCTAGTCACTGAGCTCATGGCACTACGTGAAGAAAGAGACAGAGCAGTACAGCAGCTGCAAGCTACTCAGCAGCAGGCCAGCACGCAAAGTGAAGACATGCCAAGGCCCACAGTGGTTCCGGCTACCACCCAAAGACCCATAGAATTTCAGCCTATTGAAGATCCGGCACAAACAAGGCCGTCTTCTCCAATAATGGAAAGCGGGTGGGAATCAATGCAAACTGCTCCGTCCACTGCAGAGTGGTACCATGAAGATATAGAGCACATGCGGGCAGAAAGAAACAGGCTGTTCTTTGAAAGAGAACAAGAGCTTTACAATTTGACAAGGATCTTATACCGTGAGGCAGATTTTGTACCGCCAACTGAACTACCATGGCATATGATACGAATGGAAGCCAGGCAAAAAGTGGCAGCTTTCTTAAAAAAGAACCCCGATTTGACACAAGTCGGAGGCTTGTGGATGTTGAGCGGTGGCAGGTCAAAGATGTCTTGCAAAATCAGCCCGACTGGAGGAAACAGTGGTTTGCCAAGCACAAATATATTAAAGAATATGCAGAGGCACCACGAAGCATGAGGGTTGACCCAACTTTTTTCCCAACACCAAGAAGATATACATGGGCAGAATTTATAAAGCTGCAAGAGAAGAACAAAAATTTGGTGAACTTCCCCATGTTACCCTCTCCACCCATGGATCTCCCTCACACAGAGGAGACTTTTATATTGGCCCTTTTGATGCTCTCTTGGAAAAGTATGAAGAGGTGCCTGATCCTACTTGCATGCTCATGTGTAAATTCTTGAGACTTCTCAAGACATGCATAGAGGGTTTCAAGGACATCCAGCATCAGAAGACGCAGCTCAGCAGATTCAATGACAAGGACTATGGACTTGCATTTGATCTCCAGTTGGGCCCCCTAGCAGATCAATTCTGGGGTTACTATGCAAGGCTGCAACATATGGAAAGTCACTACATGAACAGCTGGGAAGAAATGTGCCACACGGAAATTTTCTATCCTCACTCGGCTTTCCAGCAGCGACCAGGGCCACCAATGACTCGATACATCGCACAACGAAAGATGAATGCTACGTGTGATTACAAAAAATTCAAATTGACCGAAGCAGAACAAAGAAGACAGCACGAATTGCAGTCGTACATTGAACGACCGTACAATGCCGACATTGAGCGAAGCAATCGGCAAAGCAGGAAAGACAAGGGTAAGGAGAAAGACACCAGCTGGGACACCGATGAGCCATCCCACGGCGGACGGGATTGAGGCGAGAAAGGGGGGATTGTTCCTGCAAATCTGGAACGGAACCCAAGTGCTTCAAGACGAACAGGTACGGTAAAGGTAAACAGGTGCAGGTACAGGTAAAGAGAAGCCACTGATTCGAAGAGGAGTAAAGAGCTCAAGGAGTAAGCCTGCGGGACGAGATATTTTAGTTGAATCATTTTCTATTTTAGAGAAACCCGCCAAAGTGCAATGTACATACACATTTTTGTAAATGAATGGACTCATTGAGTTCCAAGTTGTATTTCCCGCAGCCTAAGCATTAGTTTTTAGCCCATCATTTTAGTGATGTCCGCCCAAGTGTGGGTTGTCCTATTTTAGAGAACCCTAAGTATATAGGTGAGTTTCACTAAAGTTTTGGGGCTTTTTGGTCATTTTCTTGAAAGTGAACTCTAAGTCTATCTCCTCTCTAACCTAAGCTTGGCTTCAAGCTTCCATAGCTCAAGCCTTCACTTTATAAGTCTCTACATGGTTAATCAAAGTGAATCAAGCTTCTCTTTTATCATTGTTAGCTTCTCTCATTGGCATGCAAGCTTATGTTTAATGCTTGATTAAGTAGGGAATGTTTAAGCTTGTTTGTTAATCTTTTATGTGTGTATGCAATGCCTATTGATTAGTGAAGGTGTTAAGAGTAGGAAATGCTTAGCAATGTGTATTTCATTCTCTTCCCCTCTTCATTAATGTGTGTTTGAGCTCTATGTTAGAGTAGTATTTGCAAGTGCATTAGCTTATCATTAGCATGTGGGTTTGCCATAGACTAATGAATGATTGTATGAGCTTGCTTGAATGCTAAATGCGGTTGTGGGTTATGCTCTTTGCACATTTAATTGATAGAACATTGAGTAGGAGGCTAAGCTTGGTGATTAAGGGTGAGTGGGTTAATGCTTTCATTAATCTACTTAGTTAGTGTGTGTGTGTGCATAGGCTAGGAACCATTAAGCTATCCATAGATTAAGTTATTCATTCTCTTGCATTGACATTGCAAGATTCATCCATGAGCTAGCCAGGTTAAGCTCCCCCCATTGACCACTCTTCTCCCTCAATGAGATTAGTGTATGTGTGGAAGCCACTATTCCATAGTGACCCCAACAGGAGTAATTGTAGCACATAAAGCGCTTGCAAGCACTCTAATAACTTTCAACACTCCTAAAAGGGTTTTTGTTGGTGAGGGTTACTCTCTTTGTACCTGCAAAATGTGTTTGGGTAATTCCCAGATGTGTGTGTAGCCTTTAATTCACTTGCATTGCTATGTTAAACTTGAGTGTCACTCGCACCAAACTGTGCTCAAACTGCAAGTCCAATGGCAATATCAAAGCATCAAAACGAGTTGCTGTATACACTGCCAAAACCTCTGTGAGCAACGAATGCTCGAGAATACCACAATCTCCCACTCGAGAGCAAGCGTAGCGAAATACATGCTACCAATCAATGGCACAAAGAGGCATCACATAGCTGCAAATTTTGACAAAATTTCGGCAGCATAACGGCAGTAAATGGCCAAAAAACCAAAATAACTAGCCAAGGCAAAAATAGCCCAAGACTAAAGGTGTAAAGCTCTCAAAAGAGCACAACCAAGTCTCAACGCAAAGTATCACTGCGGAGAATCACACTGCATTTGACATAGGTGACCAGACACTATGCATGGGTCTTATGGTGCTCGCGGGATCGCTCCAGTACCTGTATCACCGAAAGGATCCCGGACATGGGTACCCCAGCTCAATGGAAACCTCGCTCGACCCTCAACAATGCCTGCAATCCAATCAGCTGACTAAATAGTACGTGTCCTCAATGACCATACATAGGGCTATCCACAATGCCAAAGAGCTATCACAGCTCACAAATGCGTATGGCAAAGCCCAAAACTGTCAGCACACACAATGCCAAGCACGGCAACAAGCAACCAAAGAGGCAAACACTGCCAACGTCAAGTGTACCAAGGCATGAGCTGTCAAGGCATGTAACTAAGCATATGTCTCACTGAGCATAGAATGCCAAACACGGCAACTCTGACCCAAAGTCTATCACTGTCAACAATGCATACACTGTGTCTCGTAGCTCAACAGGGCATCCACTACTCTAAGCCAACACACTGGGCACCAAGAGCATACACGCTACCAAAACTGCAACCTGTGGAGTGGAGAAAACTCCAACAACGGCACTTGTGCTCGTAGGAGACAACAAAGCTATGGTCATGCACGAGAAAAAGCTCAACTCGCTGTAAGAGGAGCATGCATAAAGACCACAAATAACTCCACCTGCAAGCCTGCAACACGCTCAAAAGCGAGACCCACAATAGGCATACATCTCTACCAGTAATGGTGTCCTATCAACCTGCCAGAAAAATGCACAATCCGGCCACGCTACACAACCTGTAGCTCAAAGACAAGACCTGACGAGATACCTGCAACCTGTCAATGCTCATAAAAGAGCACACAAAAACTATCTCACACAATTGGCATACATGTCCTGCAAATCATTGCTCTAAGCATACATATCTTGTACGAAGAGCATCATCGCTCATGCATGAGCGGAATCCAAAGCTCACCACATTTGACATACATGTCAACTAGATCAAATCAGCCCAAACATGCTATCAAATGCCTGTCAAATCTCTGCAAATCTAGATCTGCAAAGTCGTTTTTGCATGAGCTGTCCTGACAGAAAATCTGAAACAACTCCCAAACGGTGCGAAATTTGACTTAGCTCGTGAGACGCAAAAATGTGCAGAACCACGTTTTCCTATTGGTTATGCGGACAGAATCTCAAAATGAGCTTTTATTTTGCAAAAATCTGATCTGCAAAAAAACGGGCTGAAATTTGTGCTGCAAGTCTTCTTGCACACACACTCCCAAATGCTCCTGTACTCACTGTGAGCTGAAAGGAAGCTCACATAATGCTTCTCCTTGCTCCGATCTATGAGCTACAAGCTCCAAGCTACCATAGCCAAGCTTGACATAGCTAAATTTGCAGCTATGTGATGCCTCTTTGTGCCATTGATTGGTAGCGTGTATTTTGCTACGCTTGCTCTCGAGTGGGAGATTGTGGTATTCTCGAGCATTCATTGCTCACAGAGGTTTTGGCAGTGTATACAGCCAGCTTGTTTTGATGCTTTGATATTGCCATTGGACTTGCAGTTTGAGCACAGTTTGGTGCGAGTGACAGTGATTTGTTGCGTATTTGACAGGTCAGTGGTGGCAGGCATCTTGAGTGTTTGGATTGTGTTGAGGGTTCCACATCCATTCACTTCTTTTGCGCATTGATTGCTTATCTTGTTGTCCATTGTTTCCTTGTACACTCATGAGCATGGATTCAGTCCATCATGATGTTGTCCGTGTTCATGGTACAGATGAGCATGCAGATGCACATTCAGTGGGTGAGTCTATGTCTATGACTCATCACAGACAGAGATCACGATCACATTGTCAGAGATGTTGGCATTGTGGTCATACAGGGCACATTAGACGTCGTTGCTTCAGGCATATGAGGCAACAGAGACGACAGAGTAGAGATGCTCCTTTGGCTTTGACAGTTGACAATGAGGATGACTCAATGGGTGAGTATGCCTGTGTGACGGACAGGTCACCTTCCTCACCAGTGTTCCTTCAGACTACTTTCAGCCTATAGATTGCACTTTGTCTTCACGTTGGTTACTAGATACGGATGCTACATTTCATGTCACTCCTCAACGTGACTGGTTCAGTAGCTTTTCTAGTGGGAGACTTGGTTGTGTGCAGATGGCTGATGGTTCAGTGTATGACATTCTGCAGGATGCTCAGAGATTGGTCGAGCAGGATGCTCAACAGTTGGTCGAGCAGTTTGAGCCAATTGTGCAGATAGTCTGTGGTGGTAGTCACACAGATAGTGATTTCTCTAGCGATGCACAGCTTGGTCAGTCATTCGATGACGTGACAATTGTTGAGCTAGAGGACAGTGTCCTTCAGCCAGCTGTGTATGATATGCCTGCAGTTGAGTTAGCGATTACAGATGTAGAGCCGCTATGCTCTATGCAGACACAGCAGTGGGAGAGTGATTGCAGTGGTGCTGATTCTTTGGTTTTGCAGTCATTCTTGTTTTATATGCCTTTGCGAGAGATGTTGACATTTTGCCAGGACGTTCAGAGGACACGCAAGCTATTCCAGTGTTGAGTGGTCCTGAGGATGCAGAATATGCATATGGTGCTGAGTTCGCCGACAGAGTGAGGTTGGCAGAGATGGCACATGTTTTGTCAGCATTCGAGTCTCTCATGTCTGACCTTTTGGTCTCGAGACCTGATCTTGCTTATGCGGTTGGTGCATTTGCAGTGGGAGTTGTTAGCCGTTCGGTGGCTAACACTCGCATTGTGCATTGTGGAGCTTTGCAGGTCCTTACTAGATACCTGCATGAGGTGCATGTACACTCTAGCAATGTTGCGCACTCTGAGTGGTCGCTAGAGCGCATACAGGTGCATGCACGTACTTGGAGTGAGCCACTGGGCGTAGGTTGAGAGCCGTCTTCTCTCACCTCTTGTATATACTAGTTGTAGGCTAGTTTTTCTCTCCACTTATCGACACACAACTTTTAGTGGGAGAATGTTGGGTAAAGGCAGTGTGCCTGCACCCAGTGTCCAGCCGCCCACATGTGTACACACATCTCCTTATTCTTTTAGTTAGTGAATAAGGGGCTCACTCTCTCTTTTGGTTGAGATAGTGGATAGCTCCACCCCCCATCTCTTGTGTCTGCTCTCCTCCTTCTCCCTCTCTTTCTCTCGTGTGTGCTTGCTCCGCTCCCGCATCGATCCCTACAGTTTTTTGGAGAGATTTTGAATTTTGAGGGAGAGATGGGAGAGGGAAACACTTTCGGGGGGAAAATTTTGTGATCACTTTTCAAGATTAAAATATTTGGGTCAAGAAAGAGTCTCTATCTACTTGTCTCTATGTACTTGTCTTTTTAGATGGGGTCATATTTTTTAATAGTTTTGGAAAGATTTTGTGTGATTCTAGAGAGGTGTAGAAAAAGATTCATGTTACATGAAACTAGAATCCCAACAATCTCATTGGCCAGCCCATTCTTTTTTTTTATCAATTCTAATAGGGCCTAAAAAGAGTCCAAAGTTTTCCTAATGTACGATTCTGTGAAGACAGATCTTGAATTGGAGGTCATTGTCGGTATCCCTAACAAAGTTCTTAAATCGGAGGTCGTTGCCAGTAGCCCTAACAAAGCTCTTGAACCTCATGTTGCACCTGTGAAGAAGGGGGAAGAGATGGTGATGCTTTTTCCCTTGTACTGCTTCCTATGGCTCCATGGTTTCCTCTCTAGTCTCTTAGCCTGCACTAGGATGTGATACCAGAGTGGGTGAAGAAGGAAATCTATAATACTTGCAGGCGCGCACGCACACACACACACAATAGAGAAGATACACAAGATATATACACACTTAAGTGGGCTATAGAAATGTTGCCCTACACCTCCCTCGTGCCTATGATTATGTGAAGACAGATCTTGATATGGAGGTCGTTGCTGGTAGCCCTAACAAACCTCTTGAATCGGAGGTCGTTGCCAGTAGCCCAAACAAAGCTCTCAAACCTCATGTTACACCTGTGAAGAAGGTGGAAGAGATGGTGATGCTCTTGCCCTTGTACCGCTTCCTATGGCTCCATGGTTTTGTCTCTAGTCTCTTAGCCTGCACTAGGATCCGATACCATGAAAAGAGTGGGTGAAAGCTCTACACAATGATGAAATTGTTTTTAGCGGCTAATGGAGAAGCTTTTTGGCATTTTTCAGCTACCCACATGGTTCTTTTTAACTATTTTTTCCCACGTTTTCTTATCCCGGGCGGCCCGTACAGCACCATGTGAAACAACCCTTATGATTTTTTCCTGTTTTGGTCAATTCTGCCTTCTTGGTGCTAGTTCTACTCTATAATGACTGATTATACGTCCATGTAGACCGACTCGTGCATCACACTATTATGTTCTCACCATGTGACACTGCCTATTATGTTCTCACCATGTGCCACTGCCTGTTTTCCCTGCCAACAAATGAGCTCCGAACGGGATAAGGTTTGATCTCAACATTTTCAAATGCTTCTAAAAGAGGTATATAAGGTCATATTCTATCTTGGGATTTTTCATAATTTATCCCATTATCCCAAAGGTAGGCAGTTGTCATGTTGTTACAGTCTTGGATGACCCTACTGAAAGCTGTTACGAACCCGGATGAGATGAAAACCGATTGAAAATTTGATTCATACAGATGTGATTAAACTCCCAAAGAGGTCTTCTATCACTTTTGATGGTAAGTTAGTTCAATATCCCGTTCAATGCACTGAATATGGTCTTGAAATGCCCTTTTTTTTTGTTCTCTGTAGCATTTTTAGGCTTAATTGAATGGCGAGCGGGGCAAACAGAGTCCGATTGACAAATTTGATATGTGTGAACTTTAGGGGGTCAACAATTCATGGTTAAATCAGCTCCAAAAAATCATGTCCTTTGATCAAATACTGACTCCTCTTCATCCCGGCCAAAACCTTTGCATAGAAAAGCCCATTTTTTTCCTCGCTAAAGCTTCTTTTGCCAAAACTTCTCCCTTGTCTAGAATTTGTTGTACCTTGATAGATAGCTTCTCCATTTTATTTTATTTTAAGGAAAAAAAATGGATCAAGGAAAAAAACTCGTTAAGTACAAAAAGCCTTGGAAATTCACAATGAGTAAAGGGGAGACTGAGAAGAGTAAGGGGAGAAGAGAGCTAGAACCCTTGCAAGCACACACACACACAACAATGGAGGAGACACACAGAGATGGAAGATTGAGTATCTTCTTCTGCTTCTTCACCAAAGCCATCTACTAAAAGATAAGAGAACTACAACATAAGTAGTGCAATAGTATGTACATGCAGTCCATAATGTCAACATGCTAGAAAGTGCGCCCGCATGATAAGTATGCCATGACTCGGTGGTGGACTAGGTGTATAGTCCAACTATAGATAACCACTCGCAAAGATCCGTCGTGTCGGTCATCAAACGTGCCAGTGAGTGAATGCTATAACGGTCACCGAGGCCATGTCATGAGTGTCAGCTCATGTTGAGTTTGACATCTTAACACTACCCCTCAAGCTCAACTCCATCTCACGAACTCCAAGCATAGTCTAGAATCTACGAAGCTTCTCAGCTCCTAAGATCTTAGTGGAGATATCTGCAACCTGGTCCTCTGTGCTGACATAAACCAAGTCGATGTCGTCTCTCCCTGATGAAGTGATAACGGACCTCTATGGTCCTCGCATGATACACTGGGTTCCTAGCCAACTAAATGCTAATAAGATTGTCACAATATATGACAACCTTTTTTTCCACATGCAACCCCAAATCATCAAGCAGCTTATGCAACCAAGCTACCTCACATGCTACCATCGCAACACCCCTGTACTCTGTCTTTGTACTCAACAAGGCCACTGTCGGCTGCTTCTTACTGCTCCAAGTAACAGCAGCACTCCCAAAAGAGGACATACACCCACTAGTAGATCTCCTATCTACAATGCTACCAATCCAATCTACATCCCATACAACTCCAATGTGGACCTCACAGAGTGTAGTGTGCGCCTCACACCATCCAAATGTGGTTTACGAGGAACCTACATAAACTAACTCTCCAACCCAACAATGTAATTCATGTCTGGCCTCGTGATAGTCTTGTATATGAGACTGCCAACTAACTTTCTATAGATAGTAACAAATCACCTCTATGAGCACTCAGCTTTTCATTCTGATCTAATGGCACAAAAATCGACTGGTAACAATCAGTCATCCCATACTGGGACAACATGTCCAACGCATATTGTCTGTGCGACAACCGTATACCCTTGGCTGTCCTAATCACCTCAATGCCAAGAAAGTATCTTAGTTCACCCAAATCCTTCATGTCGAATTTTGGCTTGCTACATGCTCCACTTCACCTTCATTGTCACCCCCAACAATCAAGTCATCCACATAAATGGTAATGACCACAATGCCCTTATCACTCTTACACACATAGAGTGAATGATCTGCATTCGCCATATGAAAGCCAATAATGACAAGATACTCACCGATTTTATCATGCCATGCTCTTGATTTCTGCTTCAATCCATACAAAGCTTTACGTAGCTTGCATACATAATCTGGGTGACCAGCTACTCATAGCCAGGTGGTTGCTCCACATACACTTCCTCTTGCAATTCACCATGCAAGAAAGCATTCTTTACATCCATTTGATGTAAAATCCAACCTTTTGATGCAACCACAGCAATGACAGCTCTCACAATTGCCATTTTAGCCACAATTGCCATTTTAGCCACAGTAGCAAATGTCTCCTCATAGTCTATACCATACGTTTAAGCATATCCTTTGGCAACCAGCCTTGCATTATATCTTTTAATGCTCCCATCAGCCTTATGCTTTAATTTGTAGACCCATTTACATCCAATGGTCTTCTGGCCTTCAGGCAAGGCACCAAATTCTAAGTCTCATTGACATTAAGCGCAGCCATCTCCTCATCCATTGCTTTCTCCCAGTTCACATTGCCAACAACATCTTCATAACAAGTGGGCTCTGCATTTTGCACAACCTTAGTCATGTACGCCTTATGGTGAGCTACATAGTCATCATGTGTCAATCTCTGCATAGGATTTCTCACTCTTCCCGACCAGGTCACTGCGAGGCGTTTTTGTAGCCTCCATCACTTTCTTCACACCGAGTGTCCGCACAGTTGGAAGCCCAAATTTCTCATCAAGACTTTGCTCAAAACCATCTGAGTCTACATCCACATAAAAATATCGAGATGACAAATCATCAATATGTGGAGACTCACCAACCTTCTCCTTGCCTTTCTGTGATACATGTGACGTACTCGACGGAGTGACTTGTGCACGCAACCTGCCACTCCATGATCTATCAGATTTAGTTCCAAAGAAATCTTATTGTCCATTGCTGACTTGCATTTTGTGCAATGACATTCTCTTTTACATCAGCTCCAATCGACTCATTTACATCTTTATATCAGCTGTTAATCTCATCAAACACAACATCCCATGCTCACTCTCAGCTCACGTGTGACAAGGTTATAAGACATGTATCCCTTTTACTCAAGGGAATAGCCCACAAAAACACATATCTTAGCCTTCAGATCCAATTTATTGCACAACTCATCCAGAATGTGTACATAAGCAATACATTCAAACACTTTCAAGTGTTCTAGATATGGTTTTCTACCTATAAATGGAGTTACATCATGTACAACAGCAGTGGGAGTCATGTTCATAATATACACAATAGTGAAAACTTCCTCAGCACAATAACAATGAGGTAAGTTCTTCTCAGTCATTAGCGCAAGAGCAACTTCTGCAATGTGTCTATTCTTTTGCTCAGCAACACCATTTTGCTGCAGAGTATATCTACATGTAAATTGCCTCTGAATGCCTTTTTTTAGCAAATAGTCAAAAAAATCACTGAAGAAATACTCTCCCCCTCCATCTGGCCTTAAGAATTTTACTTGCAGACCTGTTTCTTTCTCAACCATATTTTTGAAAGCCTTAAGTGAATAAACACCTCACTTTTCTCTTTCATAAAATAGACCCACACTTTCCTTGCGTGATCATCAATGAAAGAAACATAATACCTGCATCCACGCATAGACGCAATGTTTATAGGACCCCACACATCCGAATAAACCACTTCAAGTGGCTTCTTACATACATTCCTTTCATGAGGAAATACGTTCTTTGTCTATTTTTTGAATTGACATGTTGCACATACTTTATGCATACCATCCACCTTAAACTTGGGCAAACCTGCAACAATCTCTTTTGATTGCATATTTCTCAATCGCTGCTCATTCACATGACCAATGTATTTATTCCAAATGTCTACATCGACCACAACTCCTACACCTTGTGCAAACATGGCAGCTTCCACCTTAGGCATATTTACATCTAGCGTAAACATTCTACCCACACGTTTGCCCTTTGCTACTAGCTTACATTACTTTTTATAATCCATCAGGGTTATAATCCTCTACATAGCATCCATTAGGGTTAAACTGAACCTACAAACCCTGCTCAATCATCTAGCCGATAAAAACCAAATTCTTTGTAATATTTGGCACATGGAGCACATCAACCAAGTACTTCATTTTTCCATCCTGTATACATAATGGCACGTTACCAACGTGCGCAATGAAATGAGCCGTGTCATCACCTGTTTCCACATAGCCAAGCGTATCTAGATCCTTCGTATCTCTGAACCACTCTCCACGAGATGTCATGTGGTTTAACGCTGTCGTGAAGTGTGCGGTACAGCCAGGAAAGTACGAAACTTCTAGCTGTGAGAGTGAATGTCAAATCCAACAAGGAAACTCACGCACAAAATTTCCCATTGAGTATTGAACATCACTATTTCCAATGACAAATACATGTGTCAATTCACCTCAATACATCCTTGAATTCATCCCGATGATTGCACAGAATTGCATGAAATCCTTTGAACCATTCACATGTGGGCATAACAAGGCCTTCCAATTTTTCCAATATACATGTGGCCAGTTACATCCATTACATCCAGTGCCCTCAAAACCATTATTTCGAGATGTACTTTATCACTGAAGGTTAACGTGCTTCGAATCTCTTGATCATTTCATTAATCGCAAATTGCACGTCGCCGGCTGTTCGGTGAAGAACATGAAAAAAAACAAAGAGTATCTCTTCCTATAGTACTCAGAATTTCCTCTAAATCTAACACCTACAAGGCACATACAGATTATGTATTCTTGAAATAAAAAAGTCTGGTCGATTTGACGCTGGTTCTCCTCTCTGCAGATTTTTTTCACACACTGGTCTCGCCGTCGTCTGCCTCCGGCCCTTTTCTATTTTTCCCCACGGAGAAGTCGTGCTTGCCACCCTTTTGCAGCTATTCATCCGGATTTTCCAATTACAAATGCTGCGCTTGCTCCAGAAAATTCTAAATAAAAGAAATATCTTCCCTTTTCCACGTACGCTGCCACCCATTATATATTACTTCTAACCTTAGCATTAAGGTTAGAATTCTCAATGCAAGGCATAACCTTAGCATTAAGGTTGCAAGGCATAACCTTAACATACATTCACCCTTAAGGCATTTTAGCCGATGATACTTTGAATTCTCTGCTTTGGCACAAACACAAGATTCCCAAAGCATTCTCACACCTATGAAGACATGCTTACAAGCCCCATGTTTTCTATCTCCACATTAGATATACATAAGATACATGTACCTCTACATGATGATCCATGAAGTCCAAGTGCAGTTTTCTATCTCCACATTTTCCCCACATTCAATGAACTCTTCGGCACTGTGATGTTCATTAAATCTCCATTTCTCTTGACACCTTCATAGTTTATAAATCATCATATCGGCCCATGTGATTTATAGAATCCCCAATTGCTCATTCAAGTATTTCTCCATGCCTTCATAAATGCATTCCTTTGTGCATTGGTATGCCCTCATGCCATCATATATAACTGGATGCTTCTAACTTGCCCATGAGCTCTGAGTAACAGCAAAAACATCATCCTCCATACTCATATACAAAAAACTCCTAAATCTGACTCAGCCTCAGCTTGTCTTATTGAACCTCATATACAATATGAACATATGTACATGGCATCATATAATGACTCGTCATGGCACTTAACCCATGCATCTGGATGTGTATTTGATGGCCTCACATGCACGGTTTCACATCATAGACGTGCCATGGCACGACATCCACCCCCTCTAAACCTGCACATCCTCTGGTATGTGCCAAATCATCATCAAGGTCCACATATAGCTGGATGTCATCTTCATCTTCTGCAGTTCCAGGAAGATCATCCTCTTCCTCTTCAACCATATCCATACTACCACTGTCAAGCCTCTCATCCTGAATCTCTTGTGAATCAAAAAGATCACTATCATGCCTTCTTTTAAATATCTTGATTCTTTTGCCAGCCACAAGATTCTTTACTTCTGTTCCGTCAAGCTCACACAGAGTATACGTGGCATTTCCATGCACATGCTTGACAATGTAAGGGCCAAACCATCTTTTTGCAAGTTTTCTTTGAACAGTGAATTGGTTGTCAAGGCTACTATCATACATTAGAACCCAATCACCTTCTTCAATAGGTTTTGGCCGGAGTCTGTGTCTACTATCAAATCTTTCTTTATTTTTCAGCCTTGCATCTTTCAAGCGAGCTTTAGCAAGCTCTACATCTTCAGGCCTCCTCTCCAACTGTCTTATTCGCAATGCAAGGAGGTCATCTCTGCTCAATCCTTCCACCCAGGGCAATACATTCCAAGTTAGAATTACTTCTTCAACTGGCATCACTGGCTTCTGACCATACATTAATTCTGCAGGCATGTATCCTGTCACTGAGCTATGAGTTGTACGGTCAGCCCACAAGGCATATGGTAGCAGCTTTGGCCACTCTCTCATCCTCTCTCTGCATGCCTTAGCCAGAGCTTTAATGATTGGAGGATGTCCTCGCTCACTTTTCCCATTGCCCTCAGGATTGTAAGCACATGTTAGAGACAGTTTGATACCAATTCTAGAGAAGAATTCCCTTGCTTCTTCAACATCTAGCTCACCCCTATCAGTTGTTATTTTCCCAACACAACCATATCGGCAGATCACATCTTCCAAGAGAAATTTGCATACTGTTTCCGTACTCTTTGTTCTAAGAGCACGCCCTTCTACCTGATTTGTCAAATCTTCTCTTGCAAGTGCTATATACCGCATCTGCCAAATTCCCAAAGGCATTGTAACTAGATCCACTACCCATTTGTAGTGCATGGCAGGTGGGTAGGTTGGTTGCAAGCCATCACGATGCCGCACATTTGAGTACATTTGGCATACTATGCATGTTTCCACATATTGAGAAATATCCTTGTACATTCCTCTCCACCAATATTTTTCCTTTATTTTGGTAAAGGTGGCCCATACGCTTCTATGTCCAGCCCAGAGACTCTCATGGAATTCTTTCACAAGCTTTCCTTGAGTCTCTTTATCACATATGACTCTCTGTGGCATAGCATTCCTCTGCTTAGGATGCTTCCAGAGATACCCATCCTTTAGAAAGTAACCATATGCTTTTCTG
This sequence comes from Cibotium barometz, assembly GCF_041138505.1. Taxonomy (NCBI): domain Eukaryota; kingdom Viridiplantae; phylum Streptophyta; class Polypodiopsida; order Cyatheales; family Cibotiaceae; genus Cibotium; species Cibotium barometz. The sequence goes on from NC_141073.1 coordinate 14,628,417, forward strand.
CGGATCCTCTTAAATTCTGAGTCAGACCAATTTTCTTGCCTTGTCAGAGTACTCAAATATTGACCAATAAGCAACCAATCTCCTTCATATATTTCCTCAATAAAAGACTCAAGTGCATTTGATAGGCAAATATGATCCCCTTTTGCATATGCTGTAGTATAGAACTTTGTACCCACATCATCAATGTCACTAATCATCTCTTTCTCATCTTCATACCTGGCTCTTGATAGCATATCTGCAACTGGATTATCTTTTCCCGCAATATGCTCAAACTCAGGATTTAGTGACTTGATATAAGCAATCCACCTAAGCATAGCAATATCTGGAGTGGTACAACTTGCTATCATCCCAAGAAGTGGCAAGCAATCAGTTTCCACAAGTACAGATGCCCCAATAAGATATTCTTTTTCACATTTTAGAGCAGTGACTATTCCCCATAATTCTCTCTTGATCTGTGGATACTTTCGTTGCCGAAAGCTTAATACCTTTGCTCCAAATCTAATTACATACCTATGATCATCCTCATCATCTTGCCCTACTGCCCATCCTATCCCAGTAGGACTAGTATCAACTGTAACAATCACAGGCCTGCCACACTCATAATCTGCCTTTCTCAATGTGGGTGATGATTGGAGCAAATATTTCAGCTTCCGCATAGCTTTAATATGTACTGCACTCCACAGAAATTTTTGATTTTTCCTCAAAAGTTGATAAAGAGGATCTGCTACATGTGCATAATGTGGGATCCAAATAACATAAAAGACACATGCTCCAAGAAATCTCCTCAGCTCTGTAACATTAATGCATGTCTCTTTCATTCTTTGTATTGCATCTATTTTGGCTGGACAAGGTTGGCGTCCACTAGTACTACAAAGATGTCCCACTATTAGCACTTCACCAACTCCAAACACTGATTTCTGCCCAGATAAAGTAAGATTCACCTCTTCAAGCCTGGACAGAATCATGTCACAATCCTTTATATGATTTGCCACAAACTTGCGGCACCCCTTTGAATCCAAATCCCCATCTTTGTCTTTCTCATCACAGCCCTTTATTGGCACATCATCCAAAAATGGCATAGTTTTTTGTGGTATGAAGTCCCGTAAGACTTTATTCATTCCATTCATCATATGTGCCACTGAGTTAGTGGCTCCCTGTGGTAAGGTACACATCCTTACTAATCCCAAAGGAGTTCTCATTGTGGTCAAGTCCCTGCTTTGTATATCCAGCTGGAACTGATCATATCCCGAATACAGATCACCCATAGAGTATATAGCTTTCCCTGTAAATGCTTCTGCAAACTCATCCACAATTGGACCTGCTCCCACATTCCTGATTGTGACTTTGTTTACAGGTTGCATGTCTTGAATAAAGCGCAATGTCCCATTTTTCTTTGGTACAGTAAACCATCTGTTGGAATATGGGGCACATGAAGGCTCCAAGATTCCCATCCTGATCTTTTCCTTTAGTAATTCCATCAACTTTGGCAAGAGAGCCTTTGGTACTGGAATTGGCCGCAGGTTCCAGGGCACATGTGGAACAGTAAAGATCACCATTGGTGCTGTTACACTTGGATCAACACAGCCTATCTCATGCGGCTGAAAAGCAAAGGCTTTCCCATGTTTTACAAGCATCTCCTCAAAGCATTCCCTTTCAACTGCCAACAGAAAATCCTTCTCACCAATCTTCAGCTCTTTCAGAGTTTCTTGAGTAAATTTATGCCCAATTTTCTTCGGATCTCTAAGATTTGGCTGCATAGAAGCTTCATCTATCTTCTCCTTGCTTCCCGGTGGCAAGGGCAAGGCAACTGGTTTCACCTTCTTTGCAACCGTTTTGTACTTTGTATCAACATGAGCATCTATCTCACAATTCATGTTTTTACATTTCACCCCCTCAAATTCCTGGATTATATCATACATCTCCACAGATGACACCTTTATCATTTCATTTCCACCCTGTAAGCATGCTCTTCCCATATCAAAAAGCACATCCATAGTATCTATAAATGACACCTCATCAAGCACCCCTGAAATAAACTCATTCTTCTCCAAAAGACCACACTGCTCAAAACTTTTTTGTTCATTTTGTATATGTTTTTGCATGCCACGCTTCAAATCCTTGCTTTTTACAAAAACCAGTGACCCATAGCTGGAGAATCCCTGAAAATTTGCTGAAAAACTATTTACATTGATTGAGTCCTGCGAGAACTCATTTCCCCTTGTACCATTGGAATCCCGCTTTACAATGGCACCTGGCCAAAATCCCTCATCTCCCTGTAATTCATGAACTCTCTGTTTATCTTTGGGAGTGACTGTGTCCTAAGAGACTCACGATTCCTTTCATGATTAATGCAAACTGTCAAAAACTGAACAGCTTTTTTGCCATCTTTACTCCTTATTCTTGCATATGCTGAACCATCATCCAAAACCTTTGTTTCCATCCTTACAGCTATAATGTAGGGTTGCCCAAGAATGAGGGGATACGATGACATCTCCTGAACAAAGAAATTCTGATCATCCTTCACATCCCCTATAGTTACCCTTACATTTGGACATGCTGCATAAAGCTCACCAGATGAATTATTAGCTGCTTTAATCATCCACCCATGATCCACATCCATTGGCCACTTACATTTGTTGTAGAGATTTTTAGCCATAAGATTTATTTCAGACCCATGATCAATTAGAGCGACATATGGCTCTTCCAAATCACCTATCTTGACAAGGGTTTCAGTGGTTGCTCTTGCCCAATGGCTCCTGGAGTAATGACTCTTTGTAAGAACTTCTTTTTCATCATCCTCTTCCACAAAGCGCACTTGTCGTGCCCCATCAGCAGAGTGATTACATTCCACCACATTTTCTCTCTCTTCCTTTTTCTGTACCTGTACTCCATGAGTCTTGGAAGTGCTTGCCTCCCCTTGTGATGGAATAGATTCAATTATGGACTGCCTTTTTCTTCGTATAATATCAATTATTTCATCATGAAATTCTTTCTTTGCAATCCCCAAGACTTCCCCTAGTGTGAATTCCACCCTGCTGTTTAGAATCCTTTCTTCAAGTACCTTTTTGAGATCTGTTGCAACTTCAATATCAGATTGAAGCTTGTAGAGTGGACTTTTCCCTTTACCCTTCTCCTTCATTTTTGCTGGCACTTCTTCCATTGAAACATCCTGTGGAGGTGTGCTATGCTGTGGAGGCATATGTGATGGCCCAGGATCCTTCTTTTCACTTCCACGTGTAACTCTTTTTGATGGCCCTCCTTCCTCATTTTCCCTTTTACGCTTCTCCTCTACCTGTGCCTCATTATTTTGGCATTTGGCAATATAGGCATGAATGGATAAAGAATCCACAGGCTCCTCCCAGCCAGTCTCAAGACGTATACAATCACCTGCCTCATGCAAAGCTTGCTTTGACACTTTCTTTGACGTAATTAATTCCATTGTTGATGGCCAAAAATTCTCATTTTCATAATCCTCATCATTCTCAAATCCCTGCTTTAATTGACCAACCTTTAATCCATAGGTTGCTGCCTCAACCATAGAAATGGCATGACTAGCAGCCATATCCTCTACCAGCTTTTTCATCCCTCCTTTCCCAAAGTTTGTACTCAATGGAAGACCAGTCTCTGTAAGATGGATTTTCCCATCTTTGAAAAACACAAGTTGATTTTTAAGAGCTTCTTTATAGCTGGTACAATCCTTCTTTGCATGCTCTGGGTCATCACACCATATGCATCTATATGTAAACCCTTCTTTGCTTTGAGGTCTTTGCATAGAAGCCTACCCCAATGGTAGACCTTTTTCTTCAATCCTGGACATCTTCAATTTTTAAGTCACGCATACCCTTGATAAGCTCATCCATTGGCCCATCTACCTTGGGAATTGTAGCAGCTGGTTTGGGTAGATTCTCAGGGGTAACAGCAGCTATGGGGGGTGCAGAGCCCATCACCATTTTATCCCTCCTCCGCTGCCGCTTTGCTAACATAGTGACTGCATCCTCAACATCATTCCAATCACTCTTTAATCCCTGCTCTGTATCCTTGTCCTCAAGGAGGATTTCCAATTTCTCCTGGAGATCTTTCCCAGCTGCCTGTAAGAAGAGCTCTGTTTTTTCTCTATCCAAAGTTGCACGCTCTATCCTTGACAACTGGGCATAACGCTTCTCAAACTCCCTTAGCAATTCTGTGGCAGAAATTCCCATTTTAGGTTTTGTGACCCATTCCAAGAAAGTTCGTTTGGTCACTCGCTCAGAATCCTCCATGAAGTATTCATCCTTTAAAGCAAGCTTGAACTCTTCCCAATTTCTGCCACCCTGTGCTGTCTGCAATCCTTTTATGCGCTCTCTTATTTCAGGAACGCATACCAGCTCGAAACTTCGAACCATATCCTCCTCAGTCACCCTGTTTAGCTCCATCTCCTTTATATAATTGCGCAGGTACTTTGTAATGTCCTTCCCATCAAATTGATCCACCTTTTTCACAATTGATTGTAATGCCTTGGTCGTGGAAATTTGTCCCCTCTCAGCAGCTTGTTGCTGTTGCATGTACATGGTAAACATTTGAAACATCTGCATAACTCCGGGGTCAAAATGAACCCCCTGACCCTCAGAATTCTCAGCCATAGCTTCCCTATATATTTCACCACACTCTCACCCCAGCAGTTTCACGTCGGGTTCACCAAAAATTTGTCGTGAAGTGTGCGGTACAGCCAGGAAAGTACGAAACTTCTAGCTGTGAGAGTGAATGTCAAATCCAACAAGGAAACTCACGCACAAAATTTCCCATTGAGTATTGAACATCACTATTTCCAATGACAAATACATGTGTCAATTCACCTCAATACATCCTTGAATTCATCCCGATGATTGCACAGAATTGCATGAAATCCTTTGAACCATTCACATGTGGGCATAACAAGGCCTTCCAATTTTTCCAATATACATGTGGCCAGTTACATCCATTACATCCAGTGCCCTCAAAACCATTATTTCGAGATGTACTTTATCACTGAAGGTTAACGTGCTTCGAATCTCTTGATCATTTCATTAATCGCAAATTGCACGTCGCCGGCTGTTCGGTGAAGAACATGAAAAAAAACAAAGAGTATCTCTTCCTATAGTACTCAGAATTTCCTCTAAATCTAACACCTACAAGGCACATACAGATTATGTATTCTTGAAATAACAAAGTCTGGTCGATTTGACGCTGGTTCTCCTCTCTGCAGATTTTTTTCACACACTGGTCTCGCCGCCGTCTGCCTCCGGCCCTTTTCTATTTTTCCCCACGGAGAAGTCGTGCTTGCCACCCTTTTGCAGCTATTCATCCGGATTTTCCAATTACAAATGCTGCGCTTGCTCCAGAAAATTCTAAATAAAAGAAATATCTTCCCTTTTCCACGTACGCTGCCACCCATTATATATTACTTCTAACCTTAGCATTAAGGTTAGAATTCTCAATGCAAGGCATAACCTTAGCATTAAGGTTGCAAGGCATAACCTTAACATACATTCACCCTTAAGGCATTTTAGCCGATGATACTTTGAATTCTCTGCTTTGGCACAAACACAAGATTCCCAAAGCATTCTCACACCTATGAAGACATGCTTACAAGCCCCATGTTTTCTATCTCCACATTAGATATACATAAGATACATGTACCTCTACATGATGATCCATGAAGTCCAAGTGCAGTTTTCTATCTCCACATTTTCCCCACATTCAATGAACTCTTCGGCACTGTGATGTTCATTAAATCTCCATTTCTCTTGACACCTTCATAGTTTATAAATCATCATATCGGCCCATGTGATTTATAGAATCCCCAATTGCTCATTCAAGTATTTCTCCATGCCTTCATAAATGCATTCCTTTGTGCATTGGTATGCCCTCATGCCATCATATATAACTGGATGCTTCTAACTTGCCCATGAGCTCTGAGTAACAGCAAAAACATCATCCTCCATACTCATATACAAAAAACTCCTAAATCTGACTCAGCCTCAGCTTGTCTTATTGAACCTCATATACAATATGAACATATGTACATGGCATCATATAATGACTCGTCATGGCACTTAACCCATGCATCTGGATGTGTATTTGATGGCCTCACATGCACGGTTTCACATCATAGACGTGCCATGGCACGACAACGCGCACTACCATACATCCTCACGTGTGGATACATCTGCAGCCACCGTGTTGCATCACAAATAAATGCTCACATCCGTCTTCATTTTGCCTGCTTGAAGACGTATAATTGTTTTGCTACTTTTTGCCATTTATATTATCAACTCTTTTCTTTGGGCAATTTCTAGATATATGCCCCTTTTCACCAGAACCATAGCATTCTTTGATATCTCCAAAATCCTACCTAGATCCTCCATCTCGGCGTCTATGGCTCCCCTTGCCTCGAGACTAGCCTCTTCCACTTGAATATGACTTTTGCTGTTGTGAATCATAAGACTGTTGTTGTCCTTGATTTTGTCCAAACCAACCACTACTTTGGCCCTTGCCACAACCTCTACCTCTACCAGAACTAGAGTATAGAGCCTATTCTAAACTTTTTGTACTTTGTGTCGAAGGATCTTCAACCAGGGACTTCTCCTCAATAATATACATCAAAATCAATTCTGCAAAACTAGGAATGTTCTCTCGAGTTTGAATGGCAGTTCTAAAGTGCTTGTATTGTGGTCCCAAATCACGTAAGCAGACTCTAACCTTGTCATCATCATCCACAATAACACCAATCAACACAAGGGACTCCACAATTCCCTTGATCGTTAAAGAATAATCATTGATTGATAGGTTCTTTTCAATTGTATGCACCTCGTGCTTTAGCTGCAGCTTCCTAGCCTTCGTGTTTGTTTCATACAAACTCTTCAAGGTATCCCACGCTTCCTTGGGTGTCTTCGCATCATGAATGTGACCTATCACGGTATCCTTTATGCTAACCAAATACCAATATAAGACATTCCTTGCTCCCTGGTTCCAATCTTTGAATGCCTTTTGCTCATCTACAATCGAGCTTATTGTAGACGGAGACTTTTTGTGTCCTCCTTTAATGTACTCCCAATATCCTTTTCCCATAAGAAAGTTTGTAAATCGAAAGCTCCAAGCATGGTAGTTATGCTTGTCAAGATTCTCACTAACAATCTGGCTAATTTCATCACCAAATATCGTGTCAAATGTGACACAGACATAGACACAATTTCTAATATCACCTCAGCGATACCTCTGCTCAACCAAGTTGTATCAGCTTGCAACCACAATATGCATACATACACCCAATAATGCATGTAACACTTTTGTGCAACACACACAAGGTCTACACAACAAAATACAATGTTTGCAATCCCAAAAATGTAGATTTGCAAAAAAAAAAAAACTTATCCGAATAGCATGTGAACGCTCACTAACTCAAAAACAGAGGCCCAAATGACCCCGAGACGTAGTTTCGATTGCACATAGGTAGTACAAAGTACTTTGCACTATCATGAGCTACACACGCTCGTGAAAGAAGCTCCTCAATCCGAGCTTGTTGTCGATGCCTCTCTAAGAGCTCCCAATAAAGATGTAGTAATCAGCCAAGGGGGAAGAGGTGGTGATGCTCTTGCCCTAGTATCGCTTCCAATGGCTTTGTAGCTTGCCATCTAGCCTCTTAGCCTACACCATGCTCTGATACCATGAAAAGAGAAAGGGGAGAAGAGAGCTAGAACTTTTGCAAGCATACACACACAACAATGGAGGAGACATACAGAGAAGGAAGGCTCTATATCTTCTTCTTCTTCATCATCAAAGTGGTCTACTAAAAGATAAGAGAACTACAACATAAGTAGTGCAATACTATGTACATGGAGTCCATAATGTGAACACACTAGAAAGTGAACTAGCATGATAAGTATGGCATAGCTCGATGGGTGTAGTCCAACTATAGAGAATCACGAGCGAAGATCCATCGTGTCGATCACTAAACGTGTCAATGAGTGAATGCTGTAACAATTGAGGAGACCATGTCACGAGTGTCAACTCATGTTGAGCTTGACATCTCAAGAGAGATGTCACCAACGTGCAACAACATTGAAAAAAACCCTTGCCTACGATCCCTATAGCATCAATATACCCCACTATTTACAATTATACAATAAGTGTTCAAGGAATATCTTCTACCCCTAACTTACATATACTTTCACCACGTGCTCATGTGCCCATGTGCCATTGTGCCCCCTTTTTTTTTAATTCTAGAAGGTTTGGGTTTATTACTTTCCTTTATACCACCAATGTCCAACAATTGATTTAGCGTTTAGGAGTCTTGGTAAAGATTACAAGTTTATGCGCTACAATAATCTTGGGAACCTACTAGTGAAATGACTCTACTCCAACCTCACTTGAAGAGAGAGCACTCAAATAAAGAAAGTGCAAGTCTAGACTCTAACAAACTCTAGACTTCTCTCAATTTCACTCTACCTCCTGACTTCTACTATTGAACTACTATTGAGGGAACGCGTGGCGCTCTTCCGCCACGCGTTCTAAAAATTAGAACGTGTGGCAGAAGAGCGCTTGTTGCGTGCAACCGAGCCTGTATGGCCTGGCGTGTGCTTCAACTTTTGCAGATCGCACTGTGAAGAGGGGAGCAGATCTTGTGTACATGCACACGTTTGTGTGGGGTTTGTGGGTGTGTGCGTGCGTACGTGTGTATGTGTCTTCTTGTATGTGTGTGTGTATGCCTACCTGTGTGTGTGTGCGCGCCTGCCTATGTATGTGTGTGTTTGTGGGTGTGTGCTGCCTGGTGTGGCCAACTGCGCGCTGAATTGGTCAACCATGAGCTACACCGCGCAGGTAAATTCTACAAACCTTACAGGCACAAGTGCGCAAGCACTCCCATCTTTTCAAAAGATGGAGAAAAACCCTCAGCAACTGGAACCAACCCCAAAAAAAGAGATGACATGGATTGCCGCCAATGCATCCTCAGATTTTGGCTGGCACGTACCAACTAGCCTTATCTACAACCAAAGCTACGGAAGGGGGGAGTCTGCAACCACAGCACTATGGCTACCCAAGGCATCCCGCAAGGTCTTGCCCCAAGCCTACAAGCAACCGCCTCCTTTCCGGCCAAGAACAAACCGCCAGAAAAAAGCACCAAGGAAGAAGAGTGCAACCCAACGCTGGATGCCGAAAAAACTTCTGCAAGCCCAAGGCTACTACCAAAGCTACAGAAGGGGGGAGTCAGCCAACTATACACTTTGGTTACCCAAAGCACCTCGCAAGGCATTCCCACCATCCAAGCAGCAACAGCCTCCCCAAGCAAAACAATCTCGACAATCAAGCCCACTTAAGGCAGTTGTAGCCAAGCGCTGGATTCCCAAAAAGATTTTGCAAGCCCAAGGCTACTACCACGGAACCACCACCATTTGGCTTCCGGAAAAGACTGAAAGCGCTAAATCCGTTTCACCTCCAAGTATCCAAACTTCTCGACCAAGAGTTGACCACCAGTCAACCTACCTACCAATGCCTGAAGCACTCAGGAAGCCACCACCAACTCTTCCACCACCTCAAGCCAATAAGCTGACAAGAGCAAAAAAGGGCAAGTGGATCCTCACAACCGCACGTGAACAGGAGCCAGCACTTACAACGCTACCAATTTGGATTGCTCAAGCAACCAGTACACGGCTTCTGGACTACGACAAGCCAAGCACTGTCTCGCAAAGGCCGTACAAAACTTCTACATGCCTTGACACGCACAGCTTGTCCATCAAGGAAAAAGCACTTTTGTTGCAAGCACAGCTATTTGGCAAATCGTCCATTACACGCCCTCATCTCCGCACTACAGTCAAGTCGCCAATACTCATAGGGTTGGCATAAGAGTCAAGAGTCGGGCAACGGAGCCAGCAAATGAGCGACGTGTCAGTCCCAGCTTCAAGTCCTACTAATACGCTGTGTACGAGTCGTAGCTACTAGGTTTACTATGCTATACGTACTCATTTACGACCCATCCCCTACGTACACACATACCATGCACTTAAATACTATGCACCTACGTATGTGCTAAAGGCCTATGTACGCCTATGTCATCATGTACCAGCAACACAAACGCGCCAGATGCTAACCTCTCCATCGAACGCCACTCAACTGCGTATGGTTTCCATGCCGCTTGAGTACCCATAGGCCTCTCACACAGCATTTTGACTTCAAACATGCATTGACTGTGTCGCATATAGCGCTCGCACTTGAGCCCTGCATTAGGCACTTGTTCACTAGCGACCCAAGCACGAATTTTTGCACTTCTCAAACGGACCTTAACTGAGCTACATCTACATGTATGAAGCCTCAGGAGCGGCTTCACTGCAGGAAGGGGGGAGGGTACACATGGAGCATGACTGCAAGGCATCTCGCAAAAGCAAAAGACACCATTCCAGCATCGGGCACTTGTAGCAGCGGAAAACAGAGCAAAAAAGAGCTAATTTGCCAAATTCCTGGCATTGGGCAAGCAAATTCCAAGTTTCAAAGCTGCAGAGCAGACATAGGAAACCCAAAGGTCAAAATACAAAGTAAAGCGCATCAAAAAATCCAAAATATGCTAGGAAAAGCGCGAAACACAGCAAGTAAATCACAGTTTCGGCTAAACCTTCGAGCAAACAACATGCAAACTTCAAGCTCAGGCTACACATCATCTACAAAGGACATATTCAACATGCCTATATGATCCAAATTGCTAAAACCCTCTTACACAGCTCTCGGGTTACCCCATCGACAAGTAACGTGTCGATGGGGTGAATTTCCTCAGCATACAAAAGGCATTTTTTTGCTGTGATGTCAGGGGCATAATCTATGCATTAAGAGCTTCTGGCCATAACAATCTGGAGCTATTTTGCACTGTTGATGGGCAGTGTCGATGGGGTAACGTGGGAAAATAACAGTGAGTTATAAGCAAATTTGACCAAATGTAAAGCTTATTGCTAAAGTGAGAGTGTGAGAGAAGGAGATTTAGGGTTTGGCAAGTTTGCTACGCGCGCGCATCGATGTCTCGCACACACATACGGTGAGTCTATCCGCATTTACAGCTTTCACAGGTGGTTGCTGGGGCGTTGCCCCGCGAGTTTGATAGCACTTTTGCCGCGAGCGACGCTTGCCGAGGCCTAGCCTCCTATTTCAGGTCTCGAGGGCGGGTGGCATCCCCCACATTCCCGACGATCACCACAGCAGCGAAGCCCTACCGAAATTTTTCAAAATTCGGGCACTTGGCAAAAAGCGCTAAAAACAAGCTATGGCAAACGACAAAGAGCCACCACGGAAAAGAGCTCGGCGAACCCCACTCCCGCAGCCTACTGAGGAACCAGCAAGGGAAGAAGAGCATGAAGAAGAGCATTCAGAGGCTAGGGCACCACCCCCCAATGCATACACTTTTCGCCTTGATGCGTACACGGCCGACTGTTATGTCGACGCGCACATCCTTTTGGAAAGGGGTATCAGCATGGCCAGAGGTTACTTCTACGATGCAAAAGGGTTGGATGTCAGAGTAGATGTGCCTACCGCCAGATTCTTTGATTTGCACACTCTTGACCCGCATGCGCCATTTTTGTGGGAAAGCCTCTGCCTAGAGGGATACTTTCAGCTGCCACCATGGGGTCCCGATCTTCAGAGAGCATGGGAAGTGCTATCTACCCTAGATGTCCAGGGGTATTTCACAGTCACTGATTTTGCGGGAGAGCCAGTCAAAGCATTACTTCACAGGAGTCTGGTGCGCAAGGCGCTGAACCTACTTGAAGATGAATTGGCTTTCAATGAGAAGGCATTCACAGGCGATGAGCGAGATAATTGCTCAGACAAGGAAGAGCCAAGATGGGATGAATTGAAGCATCAGGCTATCCGGCTGGCACTCCAGTTATATATGCAGCACTTTCATTTCCCCTATCCTCATAGATGGAGTGTGCCTGAGAAACTAGCAGCTACGCAGTTGTAAGATCCCTGTTCCCACCGAGCAACGGATTCGGGGTACTGGCAGCGGAAGTAGCGCTTCTCGCGCGGGACAGGGGTCCCACACTCGGGGCCTCGCCCACGGATATCCGGATAAGAGACTAATCCGTCGGTTGTTCCAAAACCGAACCCGGAAAAACTTCCTTTACCGGAAAGCACGGGCGATTCCACCAGGATAACTTTTTACTCTAACGTAGTCAAGATCATTTCTGATCGAGATGATCCGATTACATCTATAAGATACTTAGTCAGTTCAAGGAAGAAACTTGCACTTGGATCATTGGGATCAACGCTTTTTTCCCCATTCAAGAGGCACAGCCGTTGATTCCTATCCATAGAACAGTTACTGTCCGGGATTTATTTATTTATTTATTTTTTTCTATCGTAAAAACAAAAGTTTGAGTCTCGATTTACGGATCCATCAGTCCAGCCTAACCCCATCCAATCCCATGGGTTAGCCAACCGCCCAACCACTGTAGTGATGGGATCCAATTAAAAATTTGGTTAGGTTTTGTCCCGGGTACCAAGGAAAAGAGTTCCAAGGCCCCCTAGCCGGATGTTCATGCAAAATAAAACTAGTCACACCACTCACACACCCAATATGAAATTGCCTTTTTTCAACCAGATTCAACCAGTTTAAAACAATCCTTTAATAAAACCATAGTATCATTGATCACCATCTTCCAATTTATCCAATTGATTCTTAATTTCCCATCATTCCTTCATCAGAGTATCTATGGCATCATTGGCAACTAGAACGCTCAGGAGCCGTTTCGATAGTTCCTAGCCCATAATACTTGGCAATATAATCACTTAACAAGATGGACTCTCGTTGAAGATCAGCAAGATCAACCAACAGATCCATATAAGGAGCCATGGACTCATCCATTGAAGACCAGCAAGGTCAATCAACCAGATCCATGCTCGATTTCAGAAAACAACTCCAACTCTGTTCCAATATCTTCCTCGACGCACGCGTGGGTATCCTAGGCAACCCAGAGCCCGAGCACCGTATGGTCAGCACCCTCTAGGATCCTTCGCAGGTAACCTAGCGCTTCACGCATAGGCCGCTTCCTTGGCCCCTCATCCACTGTACCGGAAGCTCACCATTTTAATCGCACCGAGGCTGGTCAAGACCTCGGCCGACCTTGCTACGCGAGACGTCCTTCATTGACTCCCCGTCAGCAGTTGCAACTTTACCATCACGACTTTAATCACAAGACGGTCAAAATGCTCCCCCCAGCATTCTTGACATAAAACAATCATTTACAAACAGCATTTTCAAACTGTATTTACAAACAGTATTTACAAACAGTTTACAACACAATTTCTATTTTAACTTTCATTTTTCCACATTATCCTTTATCAATCTACATTACTTATTCCATATTCCATTTATATGTATACTCATCCCATCACATCATTTCTATCTCATCACTTCAGATTCCCTCACCTCGCATATCGTATATTCACATCCATACATCCACATCTATATGCGTACATTCACATCTACATGCATACATCTACATCTCTATGCATACATCCACATCCACATTCACATTCACCTCCATACATCTACATCTACATGCATACATCCACATCTCCATTCACATCTACATCTATACATCTACATCTACATGCATCCATCCACCTCCACATCCACGTCTACATCTATACATCTACATCTACATGCATACATCCATATCTCCATTCCCATCTACATCTATACATCTACATCTACATGCATCCATCTACCTCCACATCCACATCTACATCTATACATCTACATCTACATGTATACATCCACATCTCCATTCACATCTACATCTATACATCTACATCTACATGCATCCATCCACCTCCACATCCACATCTACATCTATACATCTACATCTACATGCAAACATCCACATCTCCATGCATAATAAAATTCTTTTAATTAATCTAGGATGATAGTTCCTAGAATATGGTAGAAAGTCCTCTTTTTATGCTTTGAATGAATTTATTTTATGCGTAATTTCTATAAAAATTTTGCCATAGCTCCGCTACTATGACTGATAAATCTCAATTTTTTTTCTAAGGGATAAAGCTCATTATTAAAGAAATAATTAGAATGGTCTCTAATTGGATCATCAATCCATAATGGTCTCTAATTGGATCATTAAGAAAACAATTAGAATGGTCTCTAATTGGATCATCAATCCATAATGGTCTCTAATTGGATCATTAAGAAAACAATTAGAATGGTCTCTAATTGGATCATCAATCCATAATGGATTGAATCATCAATGTGCATAAACTAAAAGCATAGCAAAAAGCCATTAATTTGGTCTCAAGAATAGCTTAATCTTGGATTAAGGAAAAGCTTTATGAAAAGCTTCATTTGGATTGAGAATGGGTCATGAGTATGACCATTTCTTGAGTGAGAGAGAGAAATTATAAAAACCATTAGAATTTAAATATAAGTGGAAATTAACTTCTATAGCATTTATTAAATTATGTAACTCTTCACTACTATTCACCAATTAACTTCATTAGCATTTAAAAAAACCATACCAATTAAACTTCTCAAGCTTGAGAGGGGTTGAGAAGAGAGAATCATTGAGTAATTATAGAAAAGATCAAAAATTCAATGTACTTACCTTATAATTTGCTTGATTCTTTATTCACGGTAGAGGCCCCCAACCAATCAATTGGTTTAGTATGTTGATGGAGCCACCAATGGGGATTGAAGAAAGAGAGAAGTATCAAAAACTAGTGAATTATTAAAGAATTCACAGTTCTTGGCTTAGGTAGAGTAACATAGCATAAGACACTATATATTTTGGCTTAGATGGAGTAGAGTAACAAAGCATAAGACACTATCTAATTTGGCTTAGGTGGAGTAGAGTAACAAAGCATAAGAGACTATCTAATTTGGCTTAGGTGGAGTAGAGTAACAAAGCATAAGAGACTATATATTTTGGCTTAGGTGGAGTAGAGTAACAAAGCATAAGAGACTATATATTTTGGCTTAGGTGGAGTAGAGTAACAAAGCATAAGAGACTATATATTTTGGCTTAGGTGGAGTAGAGTAACAAAGCATAAGAGACTATCTAATTTGGCTTAGGTGGAGTAGAGTAACAAAGCATAAGAGACTATATATTTTGGCTTAGGTGGAGTAGAGTAACAAAGCATAAGAGACTATATTTTTTTCAACAAGGGGGGGCTTCTATTTATAGGAAAAATTGAGCTCCTAACCAAACAAACTGATTCTAGAATTTTCCAAGTCAGTTTGGTCACTTTTTGACCATCTTTAGGTCAGTTAAGTTAACTTTTTGGAACTAGACTTGAATTAAGAGAGAGGAGAGATAAAATATCTCAATTTTTATGAGTTTAAAACTCATTCAAGCATGTGAAATATGCACCTCCTTTAAAGAATTCCCCTTCCTTACATATGTGTCAAAATTGTATTGCTCATAGTTTTTTACTAATAAACCTTGTACATTTTCAACTCTTCATCTTATGTGAAATATGCACCTCCTTTAAAGAACTCCTCTTCCTTACATATGTGTCATAGTTTTTTTTACTAATAAGCCTTGTACATTTTCAACTCTTCATCTTATGTGAAATATGCACCTCCTTTAAAGAACTCCCCTTCCTTACATATGTGTTTATTTACTAATAAACCTTGTACATTTTCAACTCTTCATCTTATGTGAAATATGCACCTCCTTTAAAGAACTCCCCTTCCTTACATATATGTTTATTTACTAATAAACCTTGTACATTTTCAACTCTTCATCTTATGTGAGCATTTACTCATTTTTGGGTATCTTCTTTTACAATTTGGATTTATCTCCTCCCTACACATGGATTGATGCTATTGGCCCATAGGAACCTTAATTGGACCATAGTCTAAAGATTTCTGAAAATCTAGATCCTTAGGCTAAGGTTCTTTATACCTATTTCCAATTAATTCCAATTGCACATTGGAAATTTCTTTTTGAATTTCTGTTTCAGGGGAACTTATTTTAATAAGATGAGTTATTTTTCTATCCACAAATATTCATAATCTGAATATTCTCTCTCTAGAATATTTTCTCTCTCTAGGTTAAAACAGCCACAAACAAGATCTCTTATATTTCAGAAAAGGAATTGATTACAGGGAAATATACTAGACATCAAAAAGGGGGTTGGGGGAGGAATCTTACATTCTACCCCACTTAAAAAACGCGAGATGTCCTCATCTCGCAACTTGGGATAATTTCGCAAGATGCACGAATATGAGACTTAGAGAAAATTTTTAATCAAGATTAACCACCAAGAAAAGTCTTAAAGAGAGCAAGATTCAAAATAAGAACAAGATTTAAACTTTATTCATTCACGGGACTTATACAGTAAAGATAGAAGAACTCTTTACACTTCCATAAGCCCATCCATCATATGGTCACAAAAGCAGTCCTCACAAGCTGCACAAGTATAGGGTAACTCATCTATGGGAATGATTCTGCTGGTTATTGCCGCACCTATCTCAGTGGTATGAGGTGATCTAACAAAAGGACCTCTGAGAGGCAAGCCAAAAACGGGGTAAAGGCATATCTTCTCATGAGGAAGAAAACATGCCAGTAAGAAGACCCGCTCAGAAAACCCAAGATGCCTTGATCTCATGACGCAGTAGTATCGGGGACCTAGACCCAAAGCTTCAATAACCATGGCCAAGCGGACATTGTTACGAAAGTGCTGCTGACCCCAGGGTGTTACCCTAGTTATGTTTTGATAGGTCCGCCATTTGGTCTGCGCTACAGAAGTTCCTAGGTGAGGAAAAAGTGAGCGCTCATACTGTTCTATAAAGTCTTTCTTCACAGACTCTCTTGCGTCTTGAAGGTGAGAAATCATCAGGGATAAAACTAATTCCTGTTGCCAAGCCATGAAGGAGATTAAGAAAGAAAGGAGATTGATGGGAGTAAGATTACTGTGAGCGACAAGTAAAAGTTACGACTTATATAAAGGAAGGAGCTAGCGTAACTTAGAAGCCAACGGTAACTTGCCACTGAAGTTTTACCGTCTTTCCATGATTTGTGTTTGACACATTTTTCTATAGAAGGCATTAAGAATTTTTGAGATGAGGAGATAAAAGAAACTTGTAGGCTAAGTCACCTACTTTCATTGAATTCAGATATAAGGATCACAATATCTGGGGGATAACTTCTTATACTCCCAAGAGATAAAGAACTTCTTTTGGGCCGTACTCGAATGAAAACCAAAACCTTGGTATCCAAAACACCGATTCTCACTTCTAAACTCATTGTTCTAAATCCTTAAAACAGGTGGGACTCCTGAGAAGTATTTTAGGAAAAGGGTATTCCTTTTTTTTTAAACAGAAACTTTCTTTTATTTTAGAGAGGGAATAATTATAAGATCCGAAAGGAAGATTCTTACTCCTATATACCTCGAAGGCTGGGGAGGAATCTTACATTCTACCCCACTTAAAAAGTGCGAGATGTCCTCATCTCGCAAGGTAGAGGACATCTCTTTTTCTTAAGATCCAATTTTATTCTAGGGTTCCTTATATTTTGGTCAACCCATCAGAACACTGGGATAAATATCCCTTATATAGAACTCATCATTAAATAACAATTCATTCAGATCATGTCATTCATATCTTTAACATGATAATGGTCCATTAGACCGAAAAGTTTCATTGGGAACATTCCTCCACGGAAATTTCAGTCAAGCGAGTTCTCAATTTGACATCCCTTAACTTGATCTACCGGTCAAGTATTAATAGCAGCAATCTGACAGCACAACCCACTAATCTCATAGTGATTTGCTGAATTCATTATCATCATTCTAGTTATGAATATCATCACAGGGACTCGTCCCATTCCCCCTCATTGTGGTTTCATTATATTTCAACTAATTTTTAAAAATCAACATTTTTCAATCAGCATTTTCAATCAGAATCCAAATCAATTCATTCATTCTCAAACAGAATTAAAAATCATATCAATCACATTCGAAATCATCATCTATATAGCATTAACGCTTATAATTTCAAGTCTTAGATTTACTCGTATATACTGTCAGTAAAGAGCTGCAGTATACTCTCGGTATATACGGGTAGTCACGGCCCTTGGAATTATAAGGTAAATACTATCATGTCTAGGCCTCAAGCAAGTCAGGGATTCTATATAATTGCGGTACTTCCATCTGAAGGACCAATTACCAATTTATGAATTTCAGTTTGAATATCAAATTGTATGAATTATCTCACACAATTATAACCTTCTTGTGTTTCTTGATAAATTTTTGATATATTTGTCTTCTCAGTTGATCTTTATTAACCAAATGCTCTGATACCAACTGTAAGATCCCTGTTCCCACCGAGCAACGGATTCGGGGTACTGGCAGCGGAAGTAGCGCTTCTCGCGCGGGACAGGGGTCCCACACTCGGGGCCTCGCCCACGGATATCCGGATAAGAGACTAATCCGTCGGTTGTTCCAAAACCGAACCCGGAAAAACTTCCTTTACCGGAAAGCACGGGCGATTCCACCAGGATAACTTTTTACTCTAACGTAGTCAAGATCATTTCTGATCGAGATGATCCGATTACATCTATAAGATACTTAGTCAGTTCAAGGAAGAAACTTGCACTTGGATCATTGGGATCAACGCTTTTTTCCCCATTCAAGAGGCACAGCCGTTGATTCCTATCCATAGAACAGTTACTGTCCGGGATTTATTTATTTATTTATTTTTTTCTATCGTAAAAACAAAAGTTTGAGTCTCGATTTACGGATCCATCAGTCCAGCCTAACCCCATCCAATCCCATGGGTTAGCCAACCGCCCAACCACTGTAGTGATGGGATCCAATTAAAAATTTGGTTAGGTTTTGTCCCGGGTACCAAGGAAAAGAGTTCCAAGGCCCCCTAGCCGGATGTTCATGCAAAATAAAACTAGTCACACCACTCACACACCCAATATGAAATTGCCTTTTTTCAACCAGATTCAACCAGTTTAAAACAATCCTTTAATAAAACCATAGTATCATTGATCACCATCTTCCAATTTATCCAATTGATTCTTAATTTCCCATCATTCCTTCATCAAAGTATCTATGGCATCATTGGCAACTAGAACGCTCAGGAGCCGTTTCGATAGTTCCTAGCCCATAATACTTGGCAATATAATCACTTAACAAGATGGACTCTCGTTGAAGATCAGCAAGATCAACCAACAGATCCATATAAGGAGCCATGGACTCATCCATTGAAGACCAGCAAGGTCAATCAACCAGATCCATGCTCGATTTCAGAAAACAACTCCAACTCTGTTCCAATATCTTCCTCGACGCACGCGTGGGTATCCTAGGCAACCCAGAGCCCGAGCACCGTATGGTCAGCACCCTCTAGGATCCTTCGCAGGTAACCTAGCGCTTCACGCATAGGCCGCTTCCTTGGCCCCTCATCCACCGTACCGGAAGCTCACCATTTTAATCGCACCGAGGCTGGTCAAGACCTCGGCCGACCTTGCTACGCGAGACGTCCTTCATTGACTCCCCGTCAGCAGTTGCAACTTTACCATCACGACTTTAATCACAAGACGGTCAAAATGCTCCCCCCAGCATTCTTGACATAAAACAATCATTTACAAACAGCATTTTCAAACAGTATTTACAAACAGTATTTACAAACAGTTTACAACACAATTTCTATTTTAACTTTCATTTTTCCACATTATCCTTTATCAATCTACATTACTTATTCCATATTCCATTTATATGTATACTCATCCCATCACATCATTTCTATCTCATCACTTCAGATTCCCTCACCTCGCATATCGTATATTCACATCCATACATCCACATCTATATGCGTACATTCACATCTACATGCATACATCTACATCTCTATGCATACATCCACATCCACATTCACATTCACCTCCATACATCTACATCTACATGCATACATCCACATCTCCATTCACATCTACATCTATACATCTACATCTACATGCATCCATCCACCTCCACATCCACGTCTACATCTATACATCTACATCTACATGCATACATCCATATCTCCATTCCCATCTACATCTATACATCTACATCTACATGCATCCATCTACCTCCACATCCACATCTACATCTATACATCTACATCTACATGTATACATCCACATCTCCATTCACATCTACATCTATACATCTACATCTACATGCATCCATCCACCTCCACATCCACATCTACATCTATACATCTACATCTACATGCAAACATCCACATCTCCATGCATAATAAAATTCTTTTAATTAATCTAGGATGATAGTTCCTAGAATATGGTAGAAAGTCCTCTTTTTATGCTTTGAATGAATTTATTTTATGCGTAATTTCTATAAAAATTTTGCCATAGCTCCGCTACTATGACTGATAAATCTCAATTTTTTTTCTAAGGAATAAAGCTCATTATTAAAGAAATAATTAGAATGGTCTCTAATTGGATCATCAATCCATAATGGTCTCTAATTGGATCATTAAGAAAACAATTAGAATGGTCTCTAATTGGATCATCAATCCATAATGGTCTCTAATTGGATCATTAAGAAAACAATTAGAATGGTCTCTAATTGGGTCATCAATCCATAATGGATTGAATCATCAATGTGCATAAACTAAAAGCATAGCAAAAAGCCATTAATTTGGTCTCAAGAATAGCTTAATCTTGGATTAAGGAAAAGCTTTATGAAAAGCTTCATTTGGATTGAGAATGGGTCATGAGTATGACCATTTCTTGAGTGAGAGAGAGAAATTATAAAAACCATTAGAATTTAAATATAAGTGGAAATTAACTTCTATAGCATTTATTAAATTATGTAACTCTTCACTACTATTCACCAATTAACTTCATTAGCATTTAAAAAAACCATACCAATTAAACTTCTCAAGCTTGAGAGGGGTTGAGAAGAGAGAATCATTGAGTAATTATAGAAAAGATCAAAAATTCAATGTACTTACCTTATAATTTGCTTGATTCTTTATTCACGGTAGAGGCCCCCAACCAATCAATTGGTTTAGTATGTTGATGGAGCCACCAATGGGGATTGAAGAAAGAGAGAAGTATCAAAAACTAGTGAATTATTAAAGAATTCACAGTTCTTGGCTTAGGTAGAGTAACATAGCATAAGACACTATATATTTTGGCTTAGATGGAGTAGAGTAACAAAGCATAAGACACTATCTAATTTGGCTTAGGTGGAGTAGAGTAACAAAGCATAAGAGACTATCTAATTTGGCTTAGGTGGAGTAGAGTAACAAAGCATAAGAGACTATATATTTTGGCTTAGGTGGAGTAGAGTAACAAAGCATAAGAGACTATATATTTTGGCTTAGGTGGAGTAGAGTAACAAAGCATAAGAGACTATCTAATTTGGCTTAGGTGGAGTAGAGTAACAAAGCGTAAGAGACTATATATTTTGGCTTAGGTGGAGTAGAGTAACAAAGCATAAGAGACTATATATTTTGGCTTAGGTGGAGTAGAGTAACAAAGCATAAGAGACTATCTAATTTGGCTTAGGTGGAGTAGAGTAACAAAGCATAAGAGACTATATATTTTGGCTTAGGTGGAGTAGAGTAACAAAGCATAAGAGACTATATTTTTTTCAACAAGGGGGGGCTTCTATTTATAGGAAAAATTGAGCTCCTAACCAAACAAACTGATTCTAGAATTTTCCAAGTCAGTTTGGTCACTTTTTGACCATCTTTAGGTCAGTTAAGTTAACTTTTTGGAACTAGACTTGAATTAAGAGAGAGGAGAGATAAAATATCTCAATTTTTATGAGTTTAAAACTCATTCAAGCATGTGAAATATGCACCTCCTTTAAAGAATTCCCCTTCCTTACATATGTGTCAAAATTGTATTGCTCATAGTTTTTTACTAATAAACCTTGTACATTTTCAACTCTTCATCTTATGTGAAATATGCACCTCCTTTAAAGAACTCCTCTTCCTTACATATGTGTCATAGTTTTTTTTACTAATAAGCCTTGTACATTTTCAACTCTTCATCTTATGTGAAATATGCACCTCCTTTAAAGAACTCCCCTTCCTTACATATGTGTTTATTTACTAATAAACCTTGTACATTTTCAACTCTTCATCTTATGTGAAATATGCACCTCCTTTAAAGAACTCCCCTTCCTTACATATATGTTTATTTACTAATAAACCTTGTACATTTTCAACTCTTCATCTTATGTGAGCATTTACTCATTTTTGGGTATCTTCTTTTACAATTTGGATTTATCTCCTCCCTACACATGGATTGATGCTATTGGCCCATAGGAACCTTAATTGGACCATAGTCTAAAGATTTCTGAAAATCTAGATCCTTAGGCTAAGGTTCTTTATACCTATTTCCAATTAATTCCAATTGCACATTGGAAATTTCTTTTTGAATTTCTGTTTCAGGGAAACTTATTTTAATAAGATGAGTTATTTTTCTATCCACAAATATTCATAATCTGAATATTCTCTCTCTAGAATATTTTCTCTCTCTAGGTTAAAACAGCCACAAACAAGATCTCTTATATTTCAGAAAAGGAATTGATTACAGGGAAATATACTAGACATCAAAAAGGGGGTTGGGGGAGGAATCTTACATTCTACCCCACTTAAAAAACGCGAGATGTCCTCATCTCGCAACTTGGGATAATTTCGCAAGATGCACGAATATGAGACTTAGAGAAAATTTTTAATCAAGATTAACCACCAAGAAAAGTCTTAAAGAGAGCAAGATTCAAAATAAGAACAAGATTTAAACTTTATTCATTCACGGGACTTATACAGTAAAGATAGAAGAACTCTTTACACTTCCATAAGCCCATCCATCATATGGTCACAAAAGCAGTCCTCACAAGCTGCACAAGTATAGGGTAACTCATCTATGGGAATGATTCTGCTGGTTATTGCCGCACCTATCTCAGTGGTATGAGGTGATCTAACAAAAGGACCTCTGAGAGGCAAGCCAAAAACGGGGTAAAGGCATATCTTCTCATGAGGAAGAAAACATGCCAGTAAGAAGACCCGCTCAGAAAACCCAAGATGCCTTGATCTCATGACGCAGTAGTATCGGGGACCTAGACCCAAAGCTTCAATAACCATGGCCAAGCGGACATTGTTACGAAAGTGCTGCTGACCCCAGGGTGTTACCCTAGTTATGTTTTGATAGGTCCGCCATTTGGTCTGCGCTACAGAAGTTCCTAGGTGAGGAAAAAGTGAGCGCTCATACTGTTCTATAAAGTCTTTCTTCACAGACTCTCTTGCGTCTTGAAGGTGAGAAATCATCAGGGATAAAACTAATTCCTGTTGCCAAGCCATGAAGGAGATTAAGAAAGAAAGGAGATTGATGGGAGTAAGATTACTGTGAGCGACAAGTAAAAGTTACGACTTATATAAAGGAAGGAGCTAGCGTAACTTAGAAGCCAACGGTAACTTGCCACTGAAGTTTTACCGTCTTTCCATGATTTGTGTTTGACACATTTTTCTATAGAAGGCATTAAGAATTTTTGAGATGAGGAGATAAAAGAAACTTGTAAGCTAAGTCACCTACTTTCATTGAATTCAGATATAAGGATCACAATATCTGGGGGATAACTTCTTATACTCCCAAGAGATAAAGAACTTCTTTTGGGCCGTACTCGAATGAAAACCAAAACCTTGGTATCCAAAACACCGATTCTCACTTCTAAACTCATTGTTCTAAATCCTTAAAACAGGTGGGACTCCTGAGAAGTATTTTAGGAAAAGGGTATTCCTTTTTTTTTAAACAGAAACTTTCTTTTATTTTAGAGAGGGAATAATTATAAGATCCGAAAGGAAGATTCTTACTCCTATATACCTCGAAGGCTGGGGAGGAATCTTACAGCAGTTCACGAAGAAGGAAACCACCATGCCAAGTGTCAAGAAAGATTATGTAGCAAATATAGTGCTAAAGATTAAAAGAGCTACCAAGAGTGTAATTGCGCAAGGAAAGAGCAAGGCTAAGCGAGTGTCCAAGCCATACTTGGGCGGGGTGCTACTTTTGACTCGCATTGCTTATAAAGCGCTGGATGAGGATGAGCTACCTCCTCCGTGGCACAAGCCGGATGAGAAAAGGGTGGAAAGCAAAAGTGTGCCTGGCACCAGATCCCACAAAAGCGCTACTGGGCCTCAAGGCCGCAAACCAAAGACAAGAACTGACACGCACAAGGCACAATCAAGGCCTATTGAAGAAGAAATGCCTAAAGATGTGTACCCCAACGAGCTTCAAGCTGCGATTAAGCTCAGCAAATCAGAGGGGGATACCAGCGTCAAGAGTGTGAAGGATAAAATGGGCAGGGGGCAATCCTCCTCGCAGGCGAAGTCCACTCTTGAACAGCAAGAGGATGCAGATATCCGAGAGGCAATATGCCGAAGTCTGCTGGATTTGAGCGTCCGCCCAATGAAGGGAATCTTCCGGAGTTGACAAAGATAGATCACCATCTCCCATCTGCGATCATGGAGGATTCCCCATCCTAGTGAGAGAGCCTGAAAGCGCAGGCCTGCCAAGCACTTGGAAAAAAAATGCAAAGTGGCAAGTCCAGCAAAAGGCTACATTTATGGACTGCCAAAAAGTGCATGTATACTGCAATAACAAGGAAAAGAGTACTCGTTTCCTGGAAGAGTCACTCGTGACCGGGTTAGTTGGTTGGGATCAATCTATGGGTTTTGAAAGCGATCGATGCTCCCTCTCCTGTGGAAAGGATAAAGGAAAAGAAGATACTGAGGTTGGAGATCTGGCATTGGGCTTTTGGAATGTGGAAATTCATGTTGTTCATGGACCCTAGATGAAGAAGGATGAATTGGGCTGTTGGATGCTAGCTGAAGGCTTCACCTTGGTTGTTGGGATCCAAGTGTTTGGATGTGACAGGTGTGAGGTGAAAAAAAGAAAGAAAACCCTGCCTCTATAGCCCTTCCACCTCGCAAACTTGGAATACACACACACGAACGAGGGCACCACCAGCCACCGGCTGGAACCTTCTCACACTTCACCACCCAACCCACGCCAGACTTACAGCAAAAAACAGGGGCACCGTAGACAAAACAACCACCCAGCAATATATTTCCTGAAAACAACACTTCATACAAGCTTCTCTCGACACAGAAGCCTTACTCACACAACTCACAAACACACAGGCTCAGACCTGTCAGCCGAGGATACACCACATCCCCAATCACCACGAACCACTCGCTTGCCTGCTGTACCAATACACACTAGAATGAACCCGGCCACTCTCACTCCAGAAGGCGCCCACACCAGCTAACCCTCGAGTCCTCTGCAGCCCATCACTTCTGCATGTGTCGTCAGCAGCAGCTACTCAATCATCTCTCTCTCACACTCTGTGCTGATCCTCTGCCAGCTTCACAACAAACCCAGGCAGCTTATCTGCCTTGCTACCGGCCCATCACCAAGCAGCAACACCAACCTTTCTCTCAGCTTCACTCGGCACCCATTCTGTCCACTGTCCTATCTCCTAGGCGGCCCACACCAGCCTGCCTGTCACTTGTCCACAGCCACAAACCCACTTCTCTTCTTCTCTCACCATGCCTCTGCAAGGCGGCCCACTCTTTCCTTGCACCTTGCCCTCAGCAGCTCCCACACACGGCTGCTCTCTTAGCTCTCTACCTACACGTGCCCTTCAGTTCTTCGACCAACTGCGCTCCACAGCGCTCCACGCTCACCTGCAGCTACCTCTTTGCTACCATCACCTTGCCCATAGTCGGCTTCTTCACCAGGGAGGCCCACCACCAAGCTCTCGTTGCAGCATGGCGTAGCCCAGTCGCCTATTTCCTCTGCACCTTCTCTTCACACGGGGAGGCTCCCACCACCTCTGCGCTGACCAGCTGCGTTCCAAAGCCCACCAGCTTCTCTAGCCCGTCAGTCTTCGCCACAACGGCGTCTCCAGCTGCTACACGACGGCCACACCACAGCTGCGCCTGCTTGCTTTCTTCTCTCCACGTTCACACAAGGTTGCGCCTAAGAGCCTCTTTTGCTCTGTCTTCCAGCCGCGCCCCCTCTGGCTTGAAACTGCAGCTGCCCATCACTCAGACGGTGCTTCAGCTCCTCTGCAGATTCACCTGAGAGGCCCCCCGTTGGCCTCTCACCAGCCACACGTCACAAATCCAAGCCCGTCAGCCTTTCCATGCAGCTCTTGTCTCCTGCAGCTGCCGCACTGCGCCTGGGAACCCCCTCTGAACAACATGGCGACGGCCCTTTTCTGCAACCCACGGCAGCCAACTTCGCCAAGCTTCCAGAGCATTAGCTGGCAGCTACGTTGGCAATAGCACAAGCCTCCACGTGCCTATTTTTAGCTGGCCATGTTAATCATTGTATTTTATTTATTATTTTTCAAAAAGTAGCCACGATGCTATTCCTTTCACACCAATGTTCCTATGACCTTGGCCCATTACCTTTTATTGCCCATCATGCCTTCCACACTTTCTAATACCACTTGTGCCCATTCTTTTCTTTGACGACACACACATATCAAGCCATCGAACGGCTGAACAGCTGCAACTGACCACATTCCGGACAGGCCTGTATAACAGGCTCAAATCCAAACCGATCCACACTGCACACCTGGCAAGGCATTCCACGGCCAAGTTTTCATTCACACCATGCACACGTATGTACACAAGCCAAAAAGACCACTCAGAAAAACGCCTGACATACTTTGCCACCCCCCCCATCTGCTAGAGCATTCATGCTCAGCAGCATTCAGCATAGTCCGATAGCTATCCACCAGGATCAAAAGGAAACAGCTCCTCATCATCCCATTCCCCGACATCCTTGAAACACCATGGCTGCATCACTCCACACCACAAAGATCCACCATATGTATCAGAAAATCATTTCCATGCACTTCACCCACAACCAACCTACCTTTCTTCAAAACCTATGGCATTCCAGCATCTAGCATCCCATCCATCAACACCAATGAAGGCCAGGTTCGAGCATCTTGACC
Source organism: Cibotium barometz (assembly GCF_041138505.1). Taxonomy (NCBI): domain Eukaryota; kingdom Viridiplantae; phylum Streptophyta; class Polypodiopsida; order Cyatheales; family Cibotiaceae; genus Cibotium; species Cibotium barometz. Next base: position 14,655,420 of record NC_141073.1, read on the forward strand.
TTTCTGCACACTAAAATCCACATCCTCTCCATCATCAGCAGCATCCGCAAGCACTTCCAGCTCTTGTACTTCAGGCATCTCTTCACAACCATTCACCTCAACTGGCTCAGAACCCTTGTCATCCATGGACTTTGCTTTCAGCATCTCAGCAATCCACAAAGAAGCCTTTGCTACACTCTCAGCCATATCAGCATCCATCTCTACCTCTGGCTCCTGTTCATCCAGGCTAGCAACTTCCCAGATATCATCCTCAGGCACTATACTCACCACACAACGCTCTTCATCAGCCCAATCCACATGCATACCTTCTTCAGTGCTGCCAACCCCCCTGGTATCATCGCCCAAAGACTTCTCAGCACCTAATGCATCCAATGGAAAAACGTCCATACCTTTCATCGCAGGTACCATATCACCATCAAGCTGTTCAAGAAAATCCATAATGATAGGATCTTCCTCCACGCTCTCCAGATCCGCATCACGAACCGTCTTCACAGAAGTCTCTACCCCATCCTCCTCCCTCGTAGAATCTGGTAAAAAATCTTCCTCAAGGCATCCTGTATCCAGCTCCTCTTCCTTCTTATCATCAGCCAATCCCGAGGCATCATCCTCTTTGCTTCCATGTGCATGCATGTCATCCAGATCACTGTCATGTACAGCTATGACGTCCAAATCCAAAGAAGAATCCACTGGCAACTCCTCATCTTCACTTTGCTCCTTCACTTGCTTTTCATCCACCTGCACATGCTTTTCAAACTTTGGAAAAAAATCAGAAGGCATATAAAACATACCCCTTTGCACCTGTATCGGCCTTTGAGGTTCCTGTCTAATCAGACCTTGCATAGGACTCTTACCCACCTTAACCAGATTCACCTGCTTATCCCTTGCAGCAGACACAACACCTTCATACGCATAAATACCCATCTCCATCTGCTTCAAAACCTTGCCTTCCTTTTCCCTAGCAACCCTAACAGCATCATCAAATGACTTGGGACTCTTCAATTCAACCCTGACCTTCAAATGGGGTAGCAAACCATCAATAAACAAGCTTTTCTTCAAAAACATAGGAGGAACTCCCTGCTTTAATGTCACACACCACTTACTCCACAAACATGTAAATACCTTCACAAAATCGTCCAATGATTGCCCATGGACCTGCTTCAAGATGCTCAGCTCCTGCCAAAGCACACTAGGATCCTCCACTTGCTGAAAACGCTCCAAAAGACCTTCTTTCAACCTATCCAAGGTCAAGACACCAGCATCCTGCGCTTCAAAACCCTTCAGCCAGCTTCGGGCATCTCCCTTCAAGAAAATCTTTATCAGCTTCAGAACCTGCTCTTCATCTGTGACATGATTGCTAATGCATGCCAACTCCATCTGCTCCAAAAAATCAACCACATCTTCTCCTTTTCTGCCATAAAACTCCGGATAAGACCACATCATGACAACCTGTACCAGTCCTCCCTGAGCTCTCCTCAGCGGAACACACGCCCTTCTCGGCAAAGAACAACGCCAGAGCTACTCCTCAGTGGGGGCACCAGAAGGATGTGAGGTGAAAAAAAGAAAGAAAACCCTGCCTCTATAGCCCTTCCACCTCGCAAACTTGGAATACACACACACGAACGAGGGCACCACCAGCCACCGGCTGGAACCTTCTCACACTTCACCACCCAACCCACGCCAGACTTACAGCAAAAAACAGGGGCACCGTAGACAAAACAACCACCCAGCAATATATTTCCTGAAAACAACACTTCATACAAGCTTCTCTCGACACAGAAGCCTTACTCACACAACTCACAGACACACAGGCTCAGACCTGTCAGCCGAGGATACACCACATCCCCAATCACCACGAACCACTCGCTTGCCTGCTGTACCAATACACACTAGAATGAACCCGGCCACTCTCACTCCAGAAGGCGCCCACACCAGCTAACCCTCGAGTCCTCTGCAGCCCATCACTTCTGCATGTGTCGTCAGCAGCAGCTACTCAATCATCTCTCTCTCACACTCTGTGCTGATCCTCTGCCAGCTTCACAACAAACCCAGGCAGCTTATCTGCCTTGCTACCGGCCCATCACCAAGCAGCAACACCAACCTTTCTCTCAGCTTCACTCGGCACCCATTCTGTCCACTGTCCTATCTCCTAGGCGGCCCACACCAGCCTGCCTGTCACTTGTCCACAGCCACAAACCCACTTCTCTTCTTCTCTCACCACGCCTCTGCAAGGCGGCCCACTCTTTCCTTGCACCTTGCCCTCAGCAGCTCCCACACACGGCTGCTCTCTTAGCTCTCTGCCTACACGTGCCCTTCAGTTCTTCGACCAGCTGCGCTCCACAGCGCTCCACGCTCACCTGCAGCTACCTCTTTGCTACCATCACCTTGCCCATAGTCGGCTTCTTCACCAGGGAGGCCCACCACCAAGCTCTCGTTGCAGCATGGCGTAGCCCAGTCGCCTGTTTCCTCTGCACCTTCTCTTCACACGGGGAGGCTCCCACCACCTCTGCGCTGACCAGCTGCGTTCCAAAGCCCACCAGCTTCTCTAGCCCGTCAGCCTTCGCCACAACGGCGTCTCCAGCTGCTACATGACGGCCACACCACAGCTGCGCCTGCTTGCTTTCTTCTCTCCACGTTCACACAAGGTTGCGCCTAAGAGCCTCTTTTGCTCTGTCTTCCAGCCGCGCCCCCTCTGACTTGAAACTGCAGCTGCGCATCACTCAGACGGTGCTTCAGCTCCTCTGCAGATTCACCTGAGAGGCCCCCCGTTGGCCTCTCACCAGCCATACGTCACAAATCCAAGCCCGTCAGCCTTTCCATGCAGCTCTTGTCTCCTGCAGCTGCCGCACTGCGCCTGGGAACCCCCTCTGAACAACATGGCGACAGCCCTTTTCTGCAACCCACGGCAGCCAACTTCGCCAAGCTTCCAGAGCATTAGCTGGCAGCTACGTTGGCAATAGCACAAGCCTCCACGTGCCTATTTTTAGCTGGCCATGTTAATCATTGTATTTTATTTATTATTTTTCAAAAAGTAGCCACGATGCTATTCCTTTCACACCAATGTTCCTATGACCTTGGCCCATTACCTTTTATTGCCCATCATGCCTTCCACACTTTCTAATACCACTTGTGCCCATTCTTTTCTTTGACGACACACACATATCAAGCCATCGAACGGCTGAACAGCTGCAACTGACCACATTCCGGACAGGCCTAAGAGGCTCAAATCCAAACCGATCCACACTGCACACCTGGCAAGGCATTCCACGGCCAAGTTTTCATTCACACCATGCACACGTATGTACACAAGCCAAAAAGACCACTCAGAAAAACGCCTGACAACAGGCTCTGGGACTGTTGCTTGTTGAAATGAGAATTTTGATGATTGTCTCTTCACTGATGGATGGGAAGACTGGAGAGTTTTGTGTATGTTTTGGTAGTGGTTCCAATAAAGAAGGAATTTGGAATGGGTTTTTGACTAAGGTTAAGAATATTCCTAGGGAAGGGTTGATTTGCTTAGTATGTCTTGGACGATTTGGTTGAGTTTTTACTGTGTATTTTGCATAGGGAAGTTACGGTTTTGTCTGGGTCGTACTTGAAAGTGTAGGATTGTTTGTCTAGAAGATTCGATAGAGTTACGAGAGCTAGAATTTTAAGAAGTTTAGATAAAGTCCCCTATCTGGTCCTTGGCTTAGGGACGGATTTACGCAAGGATGCTTAATCCCTCTTTAGCGAGGCCTGGTAGACGTAACGATTTTGGAGAATGTCGTAAGAAGTCTAGTGCGAGCAAGTTTGCGAACTGCTTACGGATATGGAAGACTGTGGGAAATGAGAAGACCTGGGAATTTCATGGGTTAGTCAGACGAAAAAGAAAGCCGAACGGATTCAATTTTAGGAACCACCTGTTTAACAAGGATTTTCTAGGCACTCTTGCAGTTGAGCCTTGGATTTACGAAAGTGAGGTTGTATTGCCGATTAATTCTGAGTAACGATCCAATAAAAATATGACGACGAAAGGTTGGTTTACGTCACAGCTCCTTTCTGAGATTCCTTTGGAGTGTTTCCCTAGAATGGACTTGTACGATAAGGTTGGCAGAAGCCGGATTGAGTGCCAGGGTAACTCTTTTTCGCTCCTTGTTGATTCTGGTAGCACTCATTCTTTCATTTCTCCAAGTGTAGTGGCTAAGTTAGGAGTCAAAGCGATACCCACGGGTAAGAAATTAAGAGCCTACCTCACGAATGGTTCGGAAGTAGTAATCGAAGAGAAAGTGATAGACTTGGAAATTCAGTCTTCAAGGTGACTCTAGTTCCCAACAGTTTCGGGTAATGAATATGGGAAAATTTCAGGGGATTTTAGGCTTGGATTGACTGAAGAGGAACGATGCCGACATTCATTGCAAAAGTGGGACAATCTCTCTCCAAACTAAAGAAGGAGAGACAGTTCAAATTCAAGGAACAACGGGTAAGGCCCCCCTGCGGGTAATAAAGGCATCCAAATTAGTTAAAGGGTTGAGGAAGGGTCTACCCGTTTTTGTCATCAAGTTGAACGACCCCGCAAATACTTCTGAAGGTTAAGAACCAGAATGGTTAAGCAAATACCAAGATGCCTTCCTGAAGAGCTAACAGATCTCCCACCTTCAAGAAGTCTAGAACATGAAAGAGATTTAGAACCAGGTTCAAGACCGATAACAAGAGCTGCCTACAAGATGTCCTTACCAGAAGCAGTTGAACTTAAGGAGCAGTTGACGCAATTAATTGATCAGGGGTTCATCAGGCCAAGTGTCTCTTCCTGGGGTGCTCCAGTTTTGTTTCAGAAGAAGAAAGATGGCACCTTCCATTTATGCATTGACTTCAGAGGATATAATCAGTGCACGATTAAGAACAAGAATCCCATTCGAGGACAGATGAATTGCTGGATCGATTGCATGGGACCATGTACTTCTCCAAGATAGATTTAAGGTCAGGATACTACCAAGTGAGAATCAGGCAAGAGGATATCCCTAAGACTGCCTTCAATACTAGGCTCGGTCACTTTGAATTCATCGTGATGCCGTTCGGGCTAACTAATGCCCCAGCAACTTTTAACAGGTTAATGACCGACCTAATTTGGACAGAACTGGATGATTATGTGCTGGTCTTCTTTGATGACATTCTTATCTATTCTAAGTCAGAGCAGGACCACGAGAAGCACCTCAGACGAGTCCTCGACATTCTCAGAAGGGAGAATCTTTATGCCAAGAAGAGCAAGTGTTCATTCTTTACAGATAAGGTGGCCTATGCCAAGAAGAGCAAGTGTTCATTCTTTACAGATAAGGTGGCCTATTTGGGTTACGTCATCTCAAGAGAAGGGCTTTCTCCGTATCCTGAAAAGGTAGAAGCCATCGTTAAGTGGCCCATTCCTAGAAGAGTAACGGAAGTTCGCAGTTTTATGGGTCTAGCCGGGTGGTGTCGGATTTTTGTGAAAGAATACGCCAAGATAGCAGGACCTTTGACAGAGCTTACAAGGAATAATGAACCTTTCCTCTGGAATGACCGAAGACAACAGAGTTTCGACAAGATCAAGGTGATTCTTGCTTCCTTCCCTGTTCTTAAGTTACCAAATTTCACGCAACCCTTTGAAGTTGTGGTGGATGCGTGCGGACAAGGGATAGGCGGGATTTTAAAGCAAGAAGGTCACCCGGTAGCATACGAATCACGACAGCTTAGGATTCACGAGAAGAACTACCCGACAAACGATGTAGAATTGCTAGTAGTAGTTTACGCTCTCAAAAGACGGAGGCATTATCTGCTAGGCCGGCTATTTCAATTGGTCACGGATCACAAGAGTCTCAAGTGGATCTTCACACAGCCCGACCTCAACATGAGACAAAGAAGGTAGGTTGAATAGCTGCAAGAATTTGAATTTGAGATCAAGTTTAGACCAGAAAAGGAAAATGCAGCAGCAGATGCACTCAGCAAAAGAGTGGTCTCATTGGCTATCTCCATTCTCCAGTCTACTCTACCCAAGAAATCTTGAAGGAGTTAGAAGCAGATGAATTCTTTGGCACACTTCTTAAAGATTTGCATGAAGGAAAGGACAAGAAGCAATTGGATGGCTACTCGATTGAAGAGGGACAGTTATTTTATCTCAAAAGGTTATGTGTACCGGCCGCTTTACGAGCTAAGATTTTCGAGGAAGCGCATGAAGGTCCCTTAGCCTCACACCCCCGGGATACCACAAGATGTATGAAAGCCTCAAGAAGAGCTTCTACTGGCCCAAAATGAAGAAGGATGCTCTAGAATTTGTCAAGAAATATTTAACCTGTCAGAAAGTTAAGGCGGAAAGAGTCAAGTTGCCAGGGCTGTTGCAACCTTTAGATATTCCGACTATGAAGTGGGAATGCATTAGCATGGACTTTGTAACTGGGTTACCGACTGTATCAGGGGGATATGCTTCTATTTTTGTAGTAGTGGACAAGTTAACCAAGGTGACTCATCTAATCCCAGTTAAAAAGACTTTTTTTAGCTTCAGATGTAGCAAAGGTGTTCGTCAAAGAAATAGTCAAATTGCATGGATTCCCCGGCAGAATCATAAGTGACCGTGACCTCCAATTGTAGACCAATATCATGAGATGTTAAGTCATCTAGAAGGAGATGTATCATAGAGTGGGGTGGGTTTCCGCTTGGTAGTAGCTTGCTGCCAATGTAAGAGAACCTGAGTGATAGAGAAAGAGATTGATCAGTGACAAGTTTATGGAAAAATGGAGAAGGCGGTTGCAATTTCATAATTGAAGTATCTGTGATTGAATTGAGAGTTTCAAGGGAGAGGTAGCCAAATTCACGAGATGCGATAAGAGTGTTGAAGAAAAATCTTGTTTTGATTAGCTACCTAGTTGCATAACTCAATCGTAAGAGGATTTTAGTACTATTAAATTAGATCATGTTGCAAGAGGGACGCTATCAGGAAGTGAGAAACGTGATTACAAAAAGAGTGTTTAAGTCAAAGAACCCAAAAGTTAAGGGGTTGATCCCAACCCAAGTTGATAAAGTTTATCCTTGAGGCTATATAATTGACATCAATTGACACCAATTAATGTCAATTGACATTAATTATTATCAATTGATGTCTAATTGATGTAATTGACATCAATTGATACCAATTCATGTCAATTAATTGTTATCAATTAACATCAATTAGATATTAATTGGTATCAATTGACATCAATTGATGTCAAATTGATGCAATTGACACCAATTTATGCCCAATTGGTGTTGATTGATGGTAATTGACATCAATTGATACCAATTTATGTTAATTGATGTCAATTCACACCAATTGATATCAATTAATGTCAATTAATGTCAATTGATGGCTATTAACTCCAATTAGACATCAATTGACATCAATTGGTGTTAATTGACATCAATTGATATCCAATTGATGTCAATTGCATTAGTTGGATATCAAATGATCTCAATTGACACCAATTGGACATCAATTGACTTCAATTCACATCAATTAATACCAATTGATATCAATTGACATTAATTGACATCAATTAGACATCAATTGGTGTCAATTGACATCAATTGATGTCCAATTGATGTAATTGACATCAATTGATACCAATTAATATCAATTGACATTAATTGTTATCAATTGACATCAATTAGATATTAATTGGTATCAATTGACATCAATTGATATCAAATTACTACAATTGACATCAATTAGACATCAATTGATGTCCAATTGGTGTTAATTGATAGTAATTGATATCAATTAATATCAATTGATACCAATTTATGTCAATTCACACCAATTGATATCAATTGATGTCAATTAATGGCTATTGACTCCAATTGGACATCAATTGACATCAATTGGTGTTAATTGTTATCAACTGATGTCCAATTGATGTCAATTACATTAATTGGACACCAATTGATGTCGATTAACACCAATTGGATATCAATTGACACCAATTGGACATCAATTGACATCAATTGACACCAATTGATGTCTAATTGACACCAATTGATGTCTAATTGACACCAATTGATGTCATTTGACACCAATTCACATAAATTGTAGTCAATTGTTATGAATTGACACCAATTGATGTCAATTGCATCAATTGGAAATCAATTGATGTCAATTTATACCAATTAATATTCAATTGATATCAATTAATGTCAATTGACATCAATTAGTGCCAATTGATATCAATTGACACCGTTGACATAAATTAGAGTCAATTACCATCAATTCACACCATTTGGACATCAATTGATGTCTAATTGGATGTCAATTGATACCAATTCATATCAATTGAATGTCAATTGATGTGAATTAATGTCAATTGACACTAACTGATGTCAATTGATGTGAATTGACATCAATTAATGTCATTTGACATCAACTCACATCAATTAACACCGAATTACATATATTTATACTCAATTAGTATCAAACTTTTTTTCTTTTGAGAATTTGAAAGTTTTGACATAAGGAATGTGTTCACAAGGCCCCAAAATGGTAAAAATGGCTGCCAACATCACTTTTTTTCAAAAAAAAATCGATAGCTTATCGATCGATAAGCTATCGATCAAAATATAAGTAAAAAACTGAATAACTTAAAATACGTGACGTGTCCACGTATAATTCGACCGTATAATAGTCCCTAACGTAAAAAAAGGGGTTTATTTGTGTATAAAACGAATCCCGAATAACGTACAATGCAACTTAGGTGGACATTGCTTGCATAAAAGGGAAAAAAACAAAATCTGTGCAAAAACTGTCAGCTCTGAAATGCTGTTTACAGAAATACCTTCCACTGATCAGAAAATTTATGTCTTTACATCAGCACGTAGAGGTTATCGTCCTCTTCGATTGAAGCTGAGGTTTGCCCCAATCGGAGTTCGTATGAAGAAGATATGGCTGAAATGGTGGACTGCTGTCTACTGCGTCAAAAAACATGTGTCATGCTCTATGGAGAGCTGATTAATGACTCTCGATGCTGGAGGACTGTGAATATGAGGGTGGCAACTGAGAGTCCATGGAGTGGTTGGGAGAGGAAGGTATGTAGGGAGTGATCCGGGCTGAAAATGTGAGGGTAGCAAGCTCGAATGTGATCAAAAGCTGAGCACTCAAGTAGGGTATGATGCTCAGACTCTCGAACTTACAAGGTACATAGTGTGTATACACGAAGAGACTCTTCCCTAGTGCCCCAACGCCCTGTCTCACATCGAAGGGAGTGGGAGCTAAGCCGAATCGCTGCTATGGTGCGGCTTGAGGATAAGGGAATAGGCTCAAGAATGTATGGGTGTGTACGGTATCCTCTCTTAGAGAAGAACATGGTTTCGTAATTGGGAGCAATGTGTGTAGTGTAATGCATGAAGCGTGGACCTCTTGATTTTTCCCATGCCGTGATACATTGTCATTGTAGGAAAGCCTCATTCACTGTAGGGTCTAGAGAGAGAGAGAGAGAGAGAGAGAGAGAGAGAGAGAGAGAGAGAGAGAGAGAGATTTGCTCTTTATTTGAGGTGAAAAAGGTAGAGAGAGAGAGAGTTAGAGAGAGAGAGAGAGAGAGAGGTAGAGAGAGATGGAGAGAGGTAGAGGGAGAGACATAGAGAGATATATATAGGATTTGAGAGAGAGAGAGAGAGAGAGAGAGAGAGAGAGAGAGAGAGAGAGAGAGAGAGAGAGAGAGAGAGAATATAGCATAATAGAGAGGTAGGGATTTGGAGGGTAGTCAAGGAAGAGGGTTTGAGAGGGAGAGACATCAACATAGTAGATTAGAGAGAGAGAGAGAGAGAGAGAGAGAGAGAGAGAGAGAGAGAGAGAGAGAGAGAGAGAGAGAGAGAGCAACATAGCAGAGTAGTGGGATAGGGGGATGGTGGGTGGGGGAGGAAAAGAGAGAGAGAGAGAGAGAGAGAGAGAGAGAGAGAGAGAGAGAGAGAGAGAGAACA